>NC_066585.1:266981162-267326995 GCF_024323335.1 Lathyrus oleraceus | reverse complement strand
TACCCCTCATGCATAAGTCTTTTTTATTAAAAGTTGTACTTCCTCCTTACGTTAGATTTATCTTGCAATTTCTTTCAAGCTTCTTCAATGAGTGTTCTTCTATGCCCTAGTCTTCTCCCTCATCTTGCCTCTTTTAACCTTTTTTCTACATAAGGTGAAACTCTCCCTTCTAATTCTCTTTTTACACTAAAAACCTAGTATCCTCTTTGGCTATTCTTAATATACCCCCACTCTTCTCTCTAATCCCCACTTTACCCTCAATATCTCTACAACCTCTATTTTTTTTATTTAAATAATAAAATTCAAATTATTATTTTAACTAATAAAATAATTCTAACTTATTTCCTCTTTCTCAAATTACTCTCTACACCCTACCATTAGGTCCACACCCTTCCTCTCACCCACATTTATTTAATCATCCACATATAATAATTAAATAAACACACAAAATTATAATTAAATCAAAATAAATTAAATTAAATTAAATACTAAAATTGGGGTGTTACATATCTCCGGGTGCGATGGAGAACTCAAGACTATGTAGTTATGGGTAGAAAATGTTTATGTGTTGGTCGATTTTAGCGAAAGCTATTTTGTCTCAATCGACGGAAATACATTGCTTGCTACCCAAAAAAAATGGAGAAGGAGACGTTTGCATCCGATCGAATGGATAGACATATCAACATTCACGAGAAAACGTCGTTAGCTTACTCATAAATATAAGTGAACAAATCATTGTCTTACATCGTCTCAAGACAAAATACCTTTCTTTTGTGAAAAAGGTTTGAAAGATCGCGTGACAGCCAAAAAAGAGTTTGATTGGTTGGATTATTTCATATGGACTAAGTAATCGTTTGGAGCAAGGTGTGCACCGAGCATTTGTTTACCCAAGGCTTCTAGAGAGATGTGCATCTCTCGGTCCTTTCTCATCCATTTTTATGAAAATTAGATTTTTGCGGAATATGAATAAACATTTGAGCATAGTTGTGCACCAAACGCGCGTTTACTTGGGATTCACATGGATGTTCTTTCATTTTCCTTCTATTCCAAGTTTGGTTAACGTGTTTTTGATTTGAAAGAGTAATAGTTGTTTTGAATCCAGTGAGCTCCGAACGCTCGACTATTAAGAGGCGTAAAGAGATGTGCATCTCTCGGTCCTTTGTCTTTTAATTTTTATTATGAAAAAGGTTTTTTTGCGTATCAACGACTCGACGTTGGATCAAGCGTCTCAAATTGATTATGAAAAAGAGTTTGAATGAAGCGGATGAGGTACTTGACGTTGGATCAAGCACTGACGTTGGTGAACGGTGTGATTTGTGAAAATTATTTGACATTGGATCGAGCGTTATTTTTATTCTTTTTTTTAAAATGATTGATTTTACACTAATATTGAATTAACAATTAACTAACTCAATAAGAACAAAATCGGTAAAATTATTACATGTCATGGGAATTGGGGTATATTTTGTCAAATGGATATATAAGAAAGCGATTAAAATACAAGCCCATTAAAGAAGTAAATGTAAACGACAAGAAGCTCATTGTAAGAAGGTTCAAGAGTAAGCCAATGAGCCGAAAATATACCGAAATCAAAAGTAACTGAATTTTATTCTAAGCTAACTTAAAGTGACTTCATGTAGGAATCTCTCTATAAGAAATTGAGAAAAAATGATATTACAAAGTTGAATTTGCAGCGTAACGAGAAATCCAGCAACTCGATAAACTATATACAATATTTACAACAGAAAAATAAACCAAAATTTAAGGTATTGAATTCATCTCTAAACTAACTTAAGATGGATTCATGTAGGAATCACTCTATAAGAAGACGGACAACTAAATTTATGCATCCAAACGATTTTTAAAAGATAAACTAGATTTAAACTCCAAAATGATAACGTAATAATAAATCAAACAAAAACAACCGACCATATTATTATTAGTACAAATCAAAGCTCAATAAATCAAAATGAAAACCGCAACACAACCACAAATTATTTACAAAAGTAACAAAATATTTACATGAATGGACCTAAAATACAAAAAAAAACACTTAATCTAAATTTATTATAATAACAACATATAAAAATAGAAATAAACAAATTTTTTTGATTTTTTTCTTCTAAACTGAAACAAAAAACGCGTCATCTTCTTCCAAACAACAAACGTGAAAAGTTTAAAACAAAGATTACTCCCTAACATGGAACAATATCAATTAGGGTTACTAGTTGAATAAAGTTCCAAAAATGCCATTTTTCAAAGTTTTTAGAGAAAAAATGAGTTTTAAAAATTAAATTAAAATTAAATTAAAATTAAATTAAACTATTCTAAAAATAATCGAATTTAAACCAAAACAAAAACGTGGAAAATTCTAATTAATTAATACGAACATTTTGACAAAGAATTAAAAATAAAAGGACTCAAAATGAATAAAAATAGAGCGCTAAAAATACTCAAAAAATTAAATCGAATGCACCAAAATGATCAGCGTGAAATAAAATTCCGGAGAAAAGACAGGTTTTAATCAAATTTGAAGTAAAAAATGATCGGTTAAACAGGCTCATGATGATCAAAATGTGACCGAAAAAGGAATCAAAAAAATAAAACGAGCACATCAGGTTAAACTATGCGAACCGTAGATTAATAAAATTGACGTCTGCAAGCTCAATTTCAAAAATTTCGTCAGCTAATTTTACGTACATTTGAAAAATGGTTCAACTGATCTGTTTGTAGATTCAAATTTTTTTTTGGTCGACATTTTAAACATTATGCATGATGAAATACATGTTATGTTATGTAGGTAATGTAAATAACCCGATGAATGCATTCATTTATTAATCGATGAACAAAATTAGGGTATGACAGCTTCCCCCTATTTAAGTATCTTCAATAAGAGAATATGAAGAAGGCCACTCTTCATAAGATCACGGTAGGAGATAATTAAATACTAAGGGACCCAAATTTTGTCCCTTGATGAAATGAATATGAAAACATATGAGATAAATGTATGAAGGACTTTTTATTTATTTTTGTTTTGCTGGGGAAATGTGATATGAGATGAAGCCTTGCATGATATTTATGATGGATAAAGAATCAACAGACATACCTGTGGGGAATGATAGAAATACGTGGTAATGGTGGTCCACATGAAATGAAATGGATAATGATGGCAAAAACTCAATAAGGATAACAATTTGCTGGAGAAAATACATTGGGGAACATTGAAAGGTGAAGTTTTTCAACTAGTTAGAGATGACAAATAGACACTTCAGAATATCTGAGAACTTGGAAGTTTTGGAGATTTCTAATAAGAAATTCATCCCATCAAATATTTTGAAGATCCCTAACAAGGGATTCATCCAACACAAGGTTCTGGAGTTTTCTAACAAGAAAAACATCCAATCAAACAAAATGGAGATCCCTAACAAGGAATTCATCCACAACAAATTTGAGAGTTTTCTTACAATAAAGTCATCCACACAAAAGGCTTTGAAGATTCTTAACAAAGAATTCAATCAAGACAAAAACGTTGGAGTCTTCTAACAAGAACAACATCCAATCTCCCAGAAATTTCTTAAAAATGAAGAGTCATACGTGAATTTCTATGAAACATCAGAACAAATAGGGTAATAAACTCTCTGTATGTGCCAACAAAGTTGGACTTTGAACATAAGCATTGGTTACATCCAACTTCTAACGGATTGGTGCTAGTTACAACTGGACTTTAGAGATGCCAATGAAAATTAGACTTTGAAAACAGGGTGTCAGTTTCAACTGGACTTTCAAATATGATACCAATAACAATTAGACTTTGCAAACAACATCGTTGACAACTCGACTTTAGAGGGGATGCTATTAACACTACTCCAAATAATACATTTCATGACAAAACTTTCACCTCACCCAAAAAAACTCGAGGTGTAAACCATAGACGCGTCACATTTTTTTTTTAAATACCATATACTCCCTCAGTTGAGCTGAAAATCGAGGGGTAAAGCATTTAGAGGACACGTCTTCGAATCCCAACAATTATATTTTAGCATATTTTAATTTTTTGTATGACATTTGACCTCGGTTTTGCTGAAAACCGAGAGGTAAAGTATTTAGAGGACCCGTCTTCGAATCCCAGCAACTACGTTTTATCATCTTTTAATTTTAAAATTTTTTTATGACCTATTACCTCGGGTTTGCTGAAAATCTAGGGGTAAAATAGCATATTAGTTATTTATTTTTTATTTATGACCAATTTGATGAAAAAAATCAAGTAAGGAATCTTTTCCGTCCATTTATACAGTAACAATGGTTAAGACATTTCCAAATCATCAACCCACATGAAACATTAGTGATCCACGTGAAATTATCACTTACCAATTAAAATGTGAATGTCATAACTATCCATCTTGGATGCAAAGTGCTGCAATTTTAACTTAACATGTTGAAAACAATGATAATGAAAGCAAGAGCATGGAAATATTTTAAGATTTGTTTCTTAATATAATCCTTTCTCTAATAATTCTTTGTTAAAAATGTTTAATGTTAATTATGAAACATGAAAGTAACTTATTAATGTTAGTTGTAGTTGTATCAAGTAAATGGTTTAATATTATTGTTATGGTTGAAATTTAGTATTTAACGGTTCTATTAATGAAAGTAACTTATTAATTTTATTTGTAGTTGTATTAAGTAAAATGTTTAATATCGTTGTTATTGTTGAAATTTAGTATTTAACGATTCTATTGATTTTGTTTATTTGTTGTTGTTGTTGGTGGTGGTGGTGGTTTTTGTGTGTTGAGATTTAATGTTTAAAGATTCCATGAATTTTATTGTTGTTGTTATTGTTGTTATTGCTGTTTTTATTATTGAGATTTAATGTTTAAAAATTCTATTGATTTTGTTTTTGTTGTTGTTATTGGTGTTTTTATTGTTGATGATGAAGAAGATTTAGAATTTTTCAAAAATTTGACGCTTTGCAGATTAAAAAGAAAAAATAGGTTAAAAGTAAAATTTTGTAAATAGGACTTTACCCCTCGGTCATTGTTAAAAACTGAGGTAAAAAGTAGCGCAGTTTTGAAAATCCAAAAAATGTAGTTGCTGGGAATCGAACTCATGACCAGTGCCACTTTTTCCCTCGGTTAATAAAAAAATAAGGACTAAAGTGTCAGGTTTTCATGTCGCCCTTTGTTACCTCGCATGTGTAACAGAGGTTATATCCCCTTCGCGTCCGAGGTGAAATAAGGTTATTTTTAGTAGCGTAACAACTGGACTTTAGGTACCAATGGAAATTGGATTTTGAGAATGAATGTCAGTGGCAAACTGGACTTTAAAATGATACTAGTGAATACTGGATTTAAAGATGGTGCCGATAACATCTGGACTTTAAACATGTATGTTGGTAACAATAGAACTTTGGGTACCGATAACAATTGGATTTTGCAAATAATGCCAGTGACAATCGAATACTGGTAAGGATTCCAGTGACAAATGGACTTTGAAAAGAATGCCAATGAGAACCGGACTTTGGATGCAAATGATAATTGGCTTTTGACAATTGGTGCTAGTGACAACTAGACTTTAAACTGTGCCAATAACAATTGGACTTTGAAAGGATGCCAATAACAATTGGACTTTAAACGTCGCCAACGACAATTGAACTTTAAAGATGCCAATGACAGTTGGACTTTGAATTCAAATGACAATTGGATTTTAAAATAAATGCCAATAATGATTGGACTTTAGAAAGATAATGGTAACAATCGAACTTCGGGTCAAGGGATAAAAATCAACAACGAGACCTGGGTTAATGCAAATGAGCGTGAAGTACACTTTGGGCTATGCATGATTTGATTTTGATGTTATGCATGATATATGAATAATCATATGAATGATCATGGTATCTAAATGTTGTCACTATGCAGACTGAGAGTTTATAGAGTTTATTTATGGAGGTTATGATTCCTCAACACCGATAACTCAACCAAGTATTTTGATAGATGTATTTGAAGGAGAATTCTATCAAGCTTGACAATTATAACTTAGCCAAAGAGATCCTTTCAGAGTATTTATGGCTTGCTAGCATGATTTCCCGACACCCGTATCAAACTTAACAGTCGTTGGCGTATAGAAGAGTTTGCTTGAGCAACTTGAAGGCATAAGATGGAGTTGCCCCTCTACAACTCATCTTTCCCCAGTCTGTTGGGTATTTGAAGATGTTCACCTTAAAAGGAGTTTCGAAATAGCCTATCATAATATGGCCTTAAGATGGTTTGCCCCAATGTTTAAATCTTGCATCATTCTTTCTCTGATTATCCAATTCTTGGAATGATAAGCTTCTATTTAACCGATCTTTAGAGGGTTAGACTCATTGGGGTCTTTATGGTAGCTCGGCCTAGTCTGAATCTTGAAGCGATTTTCTCTTGACTAACCGACTCTTGGTGTGATTGGCTCATATTGATCGATACTCAAAGTGATTTTCCCCTAACTGGAATTCTTTCACCTGATCAGGTCCCTCAACTGGCTACATTTTGTTGGGATTCCTTTGATACTGAGTGCTGACTTGCAATTAAAATTGTACATTTAAAATGGTAATTTTAACGCAGTTCTTATACAAAATTTAAAATCAATAATTATTGAGATGATGGTGATATATAATGAACAAGGCAATGATTAGAACACAATGTTGATCTAGCCATTCACAGTGTGCAAGGTGATATGATAAACACAATTGATCAACAAAGATCGTTTGGAGTCAAGTTAATGCAACCTTGCTGTAATATGCTTTCAAAACAAACACTGCCTCAATTAGGTCTTTTAAAGGTTGTAACACGGTCTGACTCACGAATTTTGAAATAAAGGATATAAGACTCAAGATTTAATTTTAACCCACCCCTTCTTCTTGATGATCTCCAGTCCTACGTTCAGTTAAATTAACACCCGCATTTAACTTCCAAGAGGGTTCGAAGGTATGAGGTGAGGATTCAAGATGAGATTTTCTTGAAATGGCGATCACCTTATTTTGTTTTTTTTTGTTTTTTTGAGGATTTTGATTACCTATTTTTATTGGTTTTTATCCCTTATTTTTCCTGGACCACTTCTTTGAAGCTTCCGGTTCACCGGGATGTCCTAGTTTTTTCCTAAGTCGCCCTTTTGTAGTATTCGATTTAGTGGGCTTTTCTTGAAAGATTGTGACTGCCATGTTATTGAGGAACAACCACTATAATCGTTTTGGTTGCTCACGAATTCTTCGACACTTTAAGATGTGTGTGAAGGATAACATATGGTTGATCCTTAGGTGTGTCATACCCTAATTTTTTCCGGGGCATTTTGAAACTTTCATACATCTGACTTTATTTTACTATACATCATCTGCATAACATAACATGTCTTTCATCTCGTATAATTCCTAAAATATCGACCAAAATAAATTCTCGGATTCAATGACAGATCGGTTGAATCATTTCTCAAATGTAAGAAAAATTAAGGGGCTAAAAGTTTTGAAATCGAGTTTGCAGACGTCAGTATTATTAATCTACGGATCACGTAGTTTAACCTTGCTTGCTCATTTTATTTTTTTGACTTTTTTTCGGTTGCATTAAATCAACATGACCCTTTTTAATCGATCATTTTTTATTTCAAAAATTAATCAAAACTTGTATGTTTCTGAGAGGTTTATTTCGCATTGATCATTTTGGTGCATTCGATTTAATTTTCCAGACATTTTTGCATCCGATTTTTATTCATTTTTTATCCTTTTATTTTTGTTTTTTTAATCAAAATAATCAATTGAGTTAATTAGAATTAATTGGGTAATTATATTGAATTTATTTTTGTTTTATCTAATTACTAAACCTTTTTCAAAAAATATAAAAATGATAAGAAAAAGAAATTGAAAAAATAACAAAAGAGGTTTATAGTGTTCTCTTCACTAAGATAGACGACACGTTGACTCCACTACACGTTAATATCGATTTCTCTCCATAACGAATCCCCCCACTCACAATTAATACAACCTAAAATTTATTCGTATCATTAAAAGAAATCAATACTCCCTCCATTGAGCATGGGACACACGCCCATAATGAAAAGGGTGAAACAAAAATGAAATATTCCCTCACACGCGTAAACCAACCACTCACAAATTTCATCTATCTCTCACCTTCACTTATCCATGTTTTTAAATTGATTTCACAAAAATAAAACCTTCAGTCGATGCATCAACAACGCGTCTCCCTCTTTCAAAAAAACAAAATCTCTCTCTCCCCCCAATGACGTCGAGCCATGCGTCCCCAAGGCACTCTTAAAAAAATATCACTCAAATTTCCACTAAAAAGGGTGCTTCATCCAATAGGGAGGGGGATATCTTTTGAACCTCTTTTATTAAGAGATAAGAAAACACAGAGAACAAATTTTCTTGCATTTTTTTAGTTTTTTTGCAAAGCCTCTCTCATACTCTCATTTGATTCACCATTGACAAACTTCACTTCTTTTTCCCAACACTTCCACCCATGTTTTCCTTTTTATCTTTGAAACCACCTACATCATTTCTCCTCTCTCCATTCACTCACATAAAACACTCTTCATAATTTCCTTCCTGCATCTCCTTCATCTTAATCACCTTACACCATAACACTTTCATGTTGCCATTATTCCTTCTTCTTCGATTCTGACCCTTTCCTTCCATTTTCTCCATCTCCCTTCAAACCACATAACAACCTCCTGCACCTTTTTTACCACACCTCAATCTACAATATGAGCTTCAAAATCATAAACTCACCACCACCTTCATGAAGAAACAAACCTCCACACAATAACATCAAACAACCACGTAAACCAACCTAACCACAACATAAACATTATCTTCATTACCCTCTTGCTTACTCTTAACTCTCTCATTTGAAGAAACCCTTCCATCAACCTTTCACTCACTTTTTGATTTCCACAAAAAAACAAAATCGGTCATCTTCTTCCATCTCAACAGCCAGAAACCACCACCGGAAACTTAAAGCTTTCATTCCTAACTTATACTAAACCACTGGCTAAACTTCTGTTAACATCATCAACAACAACTTTCATATACTCCCTCCTTCTAGATGCTTGCAATAAATACTTCGTCTTTCTCTAAAAATACAAACACATCACAATTTCATAATAAATCGAAAGAAAAAGACAACCTGGGTGAAAAGTCCAGTCATAGTCCTAAACACTAAGCCCAATTATTAATTTCTTTCAAGCTTAAGTGTTTTCCTTTCCCTCAAAATACTTATAAATACTCAAGCACTTTCGCAACAAATTGGAAAGAAAAAGACTATCTACGTGAAAGATCTCAGTCTCGAATATTACATCCAAGTAGTAATTGCTTGCAAGTCATAGGTATTCATCTTACAAACCTTAAAACATACTCAAAGAAATAAAATATATCTTTTCTCGACCCCGTGTGATCAAAACCTTTTTCAAACGAACATTGTTTAGTCTTTTCTAATGCGAATACAAGCAAGCGCTTAAGCCATCCCCGCGAGCAAACAAGCCAACATTTAATAGTTAGAATGCAATCTAAACACTCGTTCATTAAAATCATTCAACCAAAACTATTTTTCTTCCCAGAACTACATATCCTTGAGTTCTCCATCGCACTTGGAGATACATAGGAGTAAGACCCACAATCTTGTCAGACCTATTACTAAAAAAACTTTTTGCGGTTTCCTTTCTTTTTCTTTTTAATATTTTTACCACTCGAAGAAAACAATTAACATAAGCTAACATCCAATCACAAGTTTAACTAAAAGGTTCCTGTTGAGTACAACCGATGTGAGGAGTGTTAATACCTTCCCCTTGCATAATCAAATCCCAAACCCAAATTTGGTTGCGACGACCATTTTCTTTTTTAAAGGGTTTTCGTTTTCCTCTTTTGGAATAAATAAAGTTCGGTGGCGACTTAATTCAAATTTTTTTCCATGACTTCGCGAAGGATCATACTTTTCAAGATGCGACAGCTGACGACTCTGCTGGGGACACATGTTCCAAGCTAGAGAGAGTCAAGCCTAACTTAGTTTGATTTGTTATGTTTGTTAGATTTATTTATTCGCTCTCTTTTATCTCTTTACTTTATCTTATGTCTTGCCTTATTATTATCTTGTACCTGTTAATTAGATCTCTCGATATCTTGTTATGGATACTCTAATTGCTTCAAACATTATGGGAAAGACTCTCTACCCCGAGTCTAGAGGAAAAACATAAGATATGACGAGGTTGAGTAGTGTGGATCCCCGAGATATTTTTCTCGTAAGGGTCAGAATGAGAACCTCACTTAGAGTAGATTCTTTTGAGAATGTTGTCACCCGACAAGTAATTTTCCGTAAGCTTCGATGTTTTCATTGGGATCTATGACTCTACGGACCTTTGTAGAACATTGAACCTTTGGCCAACTAGGAATCATGGTCGCATAGTATGGGTCCCTTAGATGTTTTTTTCCGTAAGGGTCGGTATGAAGACCTCACTCAGAATAAATTCCCTTGAAGGAGTTGACGCCTGTCAAGTAATATGACATAAGTGGGAAACATTCAAGGAAATACATGACTCTGGGAACCTTATCTAGAACCCCGAAGTCGACGGTCATGTAGTGCGGGTCCTCGAGATGTTTTTCTCGTAAGGGTTGGTACAAAGACCTAACTCATGATAGATTCCTTTGAAGGAGTTGACGCCCGACAAACGTAAGCGGCACACATTCCTGGTGAATCCATGACTCTGGGAACCTTGGTAAGCCCTAGCACATTCCCAGTGAGAACCCTATGTGACAAGTAATATGATTTATCCTCCATCCTTACCTCGGGCTTATGAGACCCTATACTTGGAAAAAGCTAAAAAAAATACATTACATTACATTTATTCACATATTTCATATGCATTCATCAGCATACATGCATATCATTTTCCAAAATAACAAAAAAAACTCATTCCGCCTTTTCCATAACCCACAATTGATTTCTCGACACCCGTATCATACTTGAAGTAGCTCTCGAAGGACCATGGATCAGTTGGAGAAAAGCCATGTCGCGCTAAGAGATAATGCTGACTTGAGGAAAAGCAAGATATACCAACTTGTGGAGGCTATGATAGCTTTAGCAAAGAGATAAGACCACTTTCAAAGGAATTCAATCATTGAGAATGTCATTCCACCTCAAGTAAACGATCCTCAGCCTGTACGAATCCCAGTTGAGAACTCTTTCGTACAAGAGCGTCACACTGCCCAAGATGGGTGTTCATTACCTCATGATGCTATTGAGTATTATAACTTTTCATTCTCCATACCAAATTCACAGGGGGAAGGCCCAATGGTGAATATTGAATGACCATAAGATGATGAGATTGCTTAAAGATGTCGCGTGCTGGAGAAAAGACTTAAATCCATAGAAGGGCGGGATACTTTTGATCTAGATGCTTTAAACATGTGTTTAGTACTTGGCCTGATTATACCCACGGAATTCAAAGTACTGTAACTCGAGAAGTACAAAGGGGATAGTTGTCCAAAGCATCATTTGGTGATGTTTTACCGAAAAATGACCTCTTATGCTCACGATGATAAGCTAATGATTCACTGTTTTTAAGATAGTTTGATCGGGGAATCGTTAAAATAGTACATGAAGTTAGAAAGGAGTCATATACAGTCATGGTTAGACCTAGATAACACCTTTTTGGAGCAGTACAAATACAATTTGGACATGGCTCCCATTCACATGCAGTTGAGAGGCTTATCTCAAGAAAACAACAAATCCTTTAAAGGGTACGCCCAAATATTAAGAGAGTTGATGGCTTACGTTCAAGTACCACTCTTACATAAAGAATTGGTTGACTTATTCAAGGATACCTTGCAGAGCCCTTACCTGAAAGGATGATAAGCAGTGCATCATCAGACTTTGCTCACTTGGTGTCAATTAGAGAACGCATCGAGAGCGACCTCAAAAGTGGAAGAATCTAAGACAGTTTGAGCAGCCAAACTAGCAAGATTGAATCCTTATAGATTCCCAAAAGGAAGAAGAGGACGAAGTTAAAGCAGTTTGGGAAACTCCACAAGCTCAATATCAGATAGTATCCCCTCCACAGGGTCAATATCATCCTACAAATCGAGGATCTCTTTAGCATCAACAACAAATTCCCCATCAAAAGTCATACCGACATCAGTATACTCCATACCAACAATGTTAGGACGGCCAAACAAGGCCGAGAAAACCAAAGAGGCATATTGATCCTTTTCCAATGCCATACAATCAAGCGCTGCCATGTTTGATCAAAAGTGGACCGATAGTCCCGAAGGAACTGAATCTGGTGCTAGCTCCATACCCACCTAGTTTTGAATGCTAACATTCGATGTGACTTCCATGCCGGGGCACAAGGGAACTCGAATGAAGAATGTAAGGTGCTCAAGAGAAAGGTACATACTTTTCTTGACTCCAAGATGTTCTCATTTGCGCCTCAAAGCCTTCAAATCAATAATAATCCTTCGCCTGGTCATGCGAGTCCATTAGTCCATTCTATGGAAGAAATTAGCGAGAATAGGTTTGAAGATGATCATTATACTGGTATCAATAAGTAGAATGACCTCCAAATCTGAATAAGGCTAACCCAACGATGAACAAAGCACGAGAGAGCTTCCTCTATGTTGACATTCATTTGGCTATTTCAACATTCATTTGTATTTTCTTTGCATGTTAAGTATTGTTTTCTTTTAATCATTATTGTTTTCTTTTAATGGTAATATTAATGAAGTGATCATGTATTTTTCGAATGAATCATGTCGTATTCACTCATTTTCTATTTATATTAAAAACAAAAAATATTTCTCCTGTTTACTTATCAAACTGTTGTTTTAGCAAAATTTGGAGGGAGGATGATGAAAACAAAATACCCAAGTTGCTAATGGTATGCTTTCAGATAAAATCCTACTGATGATGTACAAACATTGTTTCAAATCCCCAAACACTAGAGAGATAAGGAGTAAGTCCATAGTTAACCACTTCGAGCCTAGAAGTAGGTGTTTCTTTTGGATCTACAAACCCCTACCCTTAACCCAGGACATGATAGTGTTCAGTTGATCTGAATCCACATTTGAATTGCAAGAGAATACATCCTGTCTATGGATCAACCACATGATATTCTTCGCATATGTCCTAAAGTGTCGAAAGAACCATGCAAATCCAAAAGTTATGTCGATTGTTCTTCAATGACCAAAGGCTTGACAGTCAAAACCCTTCAGTAAAATAAAAAAAATGAAAAAGACATCTCGCTAAGTTGAACACCCAAATAGGCGACTTAGGCAAAAATTAGGGCAATCTCAGTGGATTAAAATCTTCAAAAAATGGTCCTGAAAAAATTTAGGGATCAAAAGATAAAAAATAATCAAAATCAAAAGAGGTCGTTAAATCCTCAACAAAACAAAATAAGATTCAATGACCACCATATCAAAATCAGAGGTTCACTAACATATCCAGAACAAAAACAAAATAAGGCGAATGCCATTTCAAGAAAATATTGAATCTTCATCTTCACTCCCACACCTTCGAACTCTATTGGAAAGTGAATGCATGTGTTAAATTAACTTAATGTAGGACTGGAGAATCATCACGAAGATGGGGTGGCTTAAAATCAAATTTTGAGCCTTATATCCTTTTTTCAAATAACCTAGAACTAGGCCACGTTACAACCCTCAAAATACCTAATTGAAGCAGGGTTATTCTGAAAGCATACTACAGCAAGGTTGCGTAAACTGATTCCTAGGTATTTTCTAATCACATGTACTTGTATCATATTTCGATGTATCTTTCACACGCTGGCTAAATCAACACTAAGTTTGAACTAATGGTTCACTCGTCACACACTACCACATCATTGATTTTTTCAAAACTTGCATGAATATCACATTAAAATTACCATTTTTGAATGAACAATTTTAATTGCAAGTCAGTACTTGACATCAAGGAACTTCAAAGAAGCAATCAAAGAGGAACTTGATCATTCGTCAGTGCTAGCTCGAATCAAGACCACCTCATAACCCTATGAATCATGGGCGTGGCATCCAATGATTATTTTGACCTAAGAATTGGTCAGTCTGAAACAAATCTTTGAGCATCAAGTGATCAGGAAGGAAAATCATTTCGATACTCAGTCAATCTGGGGCAAGTCCCTCAAAGGCTCAGATGTAGGAAAATCACCTCAAGGGTACATTGAAGCCCAATGTCCAAAGATTAGTTGATTCGAAGTAAACCGTTTTAAGAACCGGTTAATCAAGGGCAGACCACTGCAAGTTTCAGACACTTGGGCAAATCATCTCAGGCCATGTCATGGTATGATTGCTCCCAAGGATTCCTTTCAAAGAAAATTCTTTCAAAGACCCTACAAACTGGGGCAAACAAGTTGGAAAGGGCCAGTTCCCTCCATACTATCAAGTTGGTCAAGCAGACGATGCCAGACACTAGTAACCATTGAGTTCACAGAAAGTGTCCAGTGATCACGCTAGTATAACATCATCCTATCTCCTCATAGTAGAAAACCTTAAGGCGGAGAAAAAAATACAATTGTCATGCATTGATTATGTCACTACACTCATGAAATTTTTTGCAGATCATCATGGCATATCAAGCAAAGAAGTTGAGGTCCTCTCAGGAACAATCACGCAACTTATCAACAAGGGGTCAAACTTGGGGCACCAAGGGCATCCACATTTATCCTACGATTATAGCATTGTCAAAAAACCGAGTGTTAGGAAGTCAAATCCTTTCACTAACAAAAATTCCAATCCATATTGGTGACTACCAAAAAACTAAAAGTCCAATTCATATTGACAACTACCAAAAAACCAAAACTCCAATCCATATTGGCAACTACCAAAAAGCCAAAAGTCTAATCCATATTGGCAACTACTAAAAAAACCAAAGTCTACTCTGCTGGCATCTTCATAAACTCAAATCCAATCAACATTAGTACCCAGAAAAGATCCCACTTTTGAAAAAAGGAGACCAATCCAAAACTAATCACGTGCTTGCATTCCCTCATGCTTTGCATACAACATACATGCATAACTTTCTTGCCAAAATATGAAGTTTCATAAAAAAGGCTCTCTCGCCGAAATGATGAGTTTTCATCCAAACATGTATCACTTCATGCATAAATTTCCTTCCAAAACAGGAAGTTTCATATCAAAAATCTCTCTCTCCAAAATGATAAGTTTTCATTAACATGGACCACATGCATACATAACACAATCCTTTCCTATCAACCCTTTAATGATGTCATCAACCCTTTAATGACGATATTCCAAAATTTCCCTTTCCCATCAACCCTTTAATGATGCCATCAACCTTTTGATGACGGCAATTATTCTTTTACATCAACCCTTTGATGATGACAGTCTTTTATAATCCTTTCTATTAACTATTTGACGATGATGTTACCTAAATAGTTCTTTCCATCAACCCATTGATGATGTCACTCCTTGGAGAAGTTCTTTCCATGAATCCTTTAAGGATTTCACTCCATAGTGAAGTCCTTTCCATCAACCCTTTGATGATGTCACTCCTTAGTGAAGTCCTTTCCATCAACCCTTTGATAATGACAAATTCTTTTCTGTCAACCATTTAATGACGACATTCACTATCTTCCATCAACCCTTTGATGATGATACTCCCCAACAATCTTTCATCGAAGACAAAAAATAAAGCCCTACCAAAAATCCAATTACCTAGTTTCTTTCCTACATGCATCACATGCATCACTTCATGCATAACCTTCTCGACGAAATGCAAAGTTTCAAAAAACATGATCCTATCAATCATCAACATACATCTGCATAGAATTCCCGCTGAAATGGAGAGCTTCATCAAAATAAAAAAAAATTATTCGCATTTCTACATGCACCTAAAAAAATCCCCAACAGTTGCATACGTACATGCATCTCCATGCATGGTAATTCCACCCAAAGTGGAATGTCATACAAAACATCATAACATACATGACACAATTCATGATCCGGGGATAATCATTAGTATCCAGGTCGATCCTAATTCAATTTGGCGGTATTTCTCCGAAATAGTACTTACCTTACATGTGCTCATGGAATTTTATTCCCCAACGAGTCTTTCTTCAAACTTTATGTTGATAATAATATTCCTCAGCATCTTCACTATTTTTTTCTCCCCAAGCAGAGGTTACCCTAAAAAGTATCTTATGAGATTTCCCTTGCAGAGCTTTGCAAATAAACTTGTTCTTCCTGAATTTCATTGCATTTTCTCTCTGTATTCCATCTCTACATTTCATCATCTTCGCATCTTGAAGGACAAAATTTGGGTCTTTTCATATTTAATTATCTTCGACCACGAATCTATGAAGACTGTTGTCATTCATATCTTCTGGTTCAAGGTAATTAAATAGGGGAAGCTATCATACCCCAATTTTTTTCGATGCATTTTGAAGCTTTCATATATCCGACTTTACTTTACTTTGCATCATTTGCATAATATTACATGTCTTTCATCTTGCATAATGCCGAAAATATTGACCAAAATAAATTCTCGGATCCACAAACAGATTGATTGAATCATTCCTCAAATGTACGAAAAATTAAGGGGCAATTTTTTTTGAAATCGAGCTTGCAGACATCAATATTGTTAATCTATGGTTCAGGTAGTTTTGGTCATCCTGGGCCTTTTTAATCGTTTATTTTTTATTTCAAAAATTGATCAAAACTTGTATGTTTCTGAGAGGTTTATTTTGCATTGATCGTTTTGGTGCATTCAGTTTAATTTTCTGGAAATTTCTGTGTCCGATTTTTATTCATTTTTTATCCTTTTATTTTTATTTTTGTAATCAAAATAATCAATTGAATTAATTATAATTAATTGGGTAATTAGATTGAATTTATTTTTATTTTATCTAATTATTAAACCTTTTTCAAAATATAAAAATCATAAGAAAAAGAAATTGAAAAAATAACAAAAGAGGTTGATAGTGTTCTCTTCACTAAGATAAATTCTACGTGGACTCTAATACACGTTAATATCCATTTATCTCCATAGAAAATTCTCCCACTCATAACTAATACAACCTGGAATTTGTTCTTATCATCAAAAGAAATCAATACTCCCTTCACTGAGCATGGGACACGTGCCCATAATGGAAAGGGTGAAGTGAAAATCAAATTATTCCTCACATACGTAAACCAACCACTCACCAATTTCATCTATCTCTCACCTCCACTTATCTATGTTTTTCAATTGATTTCACAAAAAGAAAACCTTCAACCAATGCATCAGCAACATGTCCCCCTCTTTTAAAAAAACAAAATATCTCTCTCCCGCCAATAATGTTGAGCCACGCGTCCCCAAGGCACTCTTAAAAAAAAAACATCACTCAGTTTTCCACTAAAAAGGGTGACACATCCAATGGGGAGGGGGAGATCTTTTGAACCTCTTTCATTAAGAAAGAAGAAAACACAAAGAACAAATTTTCCTGCATTTTTTTTTTAGTTTTTTTTTTCAAAGCCTCTCTCATACTCTCATTTGATTCACCCTTGACACACTTCACTTCTTTTTCCCAACACTTCCAGCCACATTTTCCATTTTCTCTTTAAAACCACATACATCATTTTTCCACTCTCCATTCACTCACATAAAACACTCTTCATAACTACCTCCCTGCATCTCCTTCATCTTAATCAACTCACACCATAACACTTTCATATTTCCATTATTCCTTCTTCGATTCAGACCCTTTCCTTCCATCCGCTCCATCTCCCTTCAACCCACATAACAACCTCCTGCATCTTTTTCACCACGCCTCCATATATAGTATGAGCTTCAAAATCATAAACTTACCATCACCTTCATGAAGAAATAAACCCCCATACCATAACATCAAACAACCATGCAAACCAACCTAACCAAAACAAAAACATTATCTTCATCCAACTCTTGCTTACTCTGTGTTATTAGATTTAATTATTAGATTTAATTCATATTTAAGTTTGTTAGATATTAGATTTAAATATTAGATTTGATTCATATTTAAGTTTGTTAGATATTAGATTTAAATATTAGATTTGATTCATATTTAAGTTTGTTAGAGGCTTATAAATAGGGTGTCAATCATTGTAACTTTTAATCCTTTTTGTAGCCGTCATTCTCTTAATAGAATATTCATCTTTCATTCTACCTTTGCACCAACAATTGGTATCTAGAGCTCCGGTTCAGATTCATTGGGAAACACGGGAAACACGAGTGAACGTGAGGTCTTGTGTGTTTGGTTTTGATTCTTAGATTCGTGTTGAATCTTGAACAAAATCTGATCAGAATTTTAATTCTGTGGGTTGAGAAACACTGTGTGAGAAATCTGAGTGTACTGTGCAAGGTAGAAAGATGAACGGAAACGGCAACATGAACACCAAACTTCCAGTATTTGACGGTAAAAACTGGAATCGTTGGATGATCCAAATGCGTGTACTGTTCGGTGCTCAAGATGTTCTAGATCTTGTCACTGATGGTTATGTTCCGGTAGCAGCAGATGCGACGGATGAACAGAAAAACGCGCAGAAGGAAGTAAGGAAGAAGGATCAGAAAGCATTGTTCTTCATTCATCAATGTGTTGATGTAAATGTGTTTGAGAAGATTGCAGATTCAACGACAGCAAAGGCTGCGTGGGACACACTGGTTAGATGTTATGGTGGTGACGCATCAGTGAAGAAGGTGAAGCTTCAGTCCTTGAGAAAGCAATATGAGAATCTCAACATGAAGAATAATGAGAAAGTTTCTGAATACATCTCCAGAGTGATTCTGATCACTAATGAGATGAAAGCGTGTGGAGAAACTCTTTCTGAAGAAACAATCATGGAGAAGGTATTGAGATCCCTTACCTGTCAATTTGATTACATTGTGGTAGCAATAGAACATTCCAAAGATCTGAGCACCATGAGAATTGAAGAGCTGCAGAGCAGTCTAGAAGCGCAAGAGTTGCGTTTGACTGAGAGAACTTCTGAAAGGGAAGTAGAGCAGCAGGCTCTGAAAGCAACTTCTGATAGGAGGTATCAGAAGCAGTCAGAAGCCAGGAGAAGATCTGATGGTGGTCAGAAGTCAGAAAGCTCAACCTCTGATAGACAAAAGAATGCTCAGAAGGGAAAAGAGAAGTATGACAAGAAGAAGATCCAATGTTACTGTTGTAAGAAGTTTGGTCACTTTGCTAGAGACTGTTGGTCAAACAAGGAGAGAAAGTCAGAAGAAGCAAATATAGCCAGAAGTTCTGATGACGAATCTGTGCTATTGATGGCCTCTGAATCTGATGATATGGATCTGATAGACTGGTGGTATATGGACACTGGCTGTTCAAATCATCTTACTGGAAACAAGAAATGGCTGGTTGACTTTGACTCTGAAAGGAGGACAAAGATCAGATGTGCTGATGACAAATATCTTAATGCAGAAGGTATGGGAAATGTTAGAGTGATTCTGAACAATGGGAAAACAGCATTGATTCAGAACGTGTGGTATGTACCTGACATCAGAAGCAATCTGATGAGTGTGGGACAATTAATTGAGAAAGGTTTTTCAGTTACCATGAAGGACAATCTTCTGAAGCTGTATGACTGCAATCAGAAGTTGATTATGGAGTCAGAACAGGGAAGGAATAGAACATTCAAGGTGAATGTCAGAACTGCAGACTCAGAATGTCTTAGTGCAACAAGTGCTGAGAAGGAGAGTGAGCTGTGGCACAGAAGATTTGGTCATTTGAATTTCAGAAGCTTAAAACATCTGAATTCAAAGAAGTTGGTACATGGAATTCCTGCAATTAAGAAGCCTGAAAAATCATGCAAAGTTTGCATGGAAGGAAAACAACCACGATTGCCATTTGCGTCAGAAACTGCTCCAAGAGCAAAACATGCCTTGGGAGTTGTATATTCTGATGTGTGTGGTCCATTTCCAGTAGCATCGATTGGAGGGAATAAATACTTTGTGTTATTTGTTGATGAATTCACAAGAATGACATGGGTATCCCTTATTAAGTTTAAACACGAGGTGTTTGATGAATTCAAGAAGTTCAGAATGAAGGCTGAGAATCAGAGTGGTCAAAAGTTGAAGATTCTTAGAACTGACGGTGGAGGTGAGTATAACTCCAAAGAATTCCAGAAATTCTGTGAGGAGAATGGAATTGAGCATGAGGTTACTGCTCCTTATACCCCTCAACACAATGGTCTTGCTGAAAGAAGAAACCGCACTTTGCTTGATATGGTGAGAAGCATGCTAAAGGAGAAGAAACTTCCTCAGAAGCTCTGGGGAGAAGCTGTTGCCACTGCAACGTATGTACTCAACCGATGTCCTACGAAGAAGTTGAAGGAAATAGTTCCAATACAGAAGTGGACTGGAGATAAGCAAAGTGTTAGTCATCTGAAGGTGTTTGGTTCTGTTTGCTATAAACATGTTCCAGAAGCCAGAAGACAGAAGCTGGATGATAGAAGCAAAGTGATGATTCTGATAGGGTACCACAGTACAGGTGCATACAAGCTCTATTGTCCAGAAACCAATAAAATTGAATTCAGCAGAGATGTGATTGTGAAGGAATCAGAAGTTTGGAATTGGGATAAGTCTCAATCTGATTCTGATGTTAGAACTTCTGAAGAAAGGTCAGAGTTCAGAATTTCTGAGGTTGGAGTAAATTCTGACGTTGATTCTGACTCTGATAGTGATCCAGAATCTGATGTTCCAGACTCTGATGTTCCAGACTCTGATGTTGCAGACTCTGATGTTTCAGACTCTGATGATCCTGACTCTGATGACCCAGACTCTGATGGTAATCCAGATTCTGGTGGCAATTCAGACTTTGGAAATATGCCAGAACCTTCAGATGGTCAAAGTTCTGGAGGAAGTCAACCATCTGAAGGTAGAAACTCTGAAGTTGAAGACTCTGAACAAGTTCAGAGACCACAAAGAGTCAGAAACATCCCTAGAAGATATGTAGAATTTGACATGTTGCAAGACACTGAAGTAGACTCTGAAGGAGAAGTTATTCAGTGTGCCATGTGTCGCATCCTGCGAAAAATCAACCGGCGAGCCTAAAAATAAAACACACAGAGCCGCCACTAAACGTTATTTATCCCAAGATAGGGAAAGGAAACGCTCAGAGAAACCTGGAAAGACATGGTCTCGCGACCAGAGAGAAAAGGTTCGGGAGTCGGTTACGCAAGGGGAAGGTATTAGCACCCCTCACGTCCTAGGTACTCCTAGGGATCCACGTCCTAGAATAAAGAAAAGGTTGCTAAACATCACACACACACACGGGGAACGCAGGTGGGATTAAGAGGAACGGGCTCGATAAGGTATCGCACCTTATGCCTACATATCTTGTCTGGAACAAGAATCAGAGCCACTGTAGTTCGGCTTACGCACGCCAAACAACACAAAACAAACAAGCAAGGGTGGCAAACATGGAGCCCGACAACCACTGGATGGAATTACGTCGGCATCCGAACCAAAACACACTCAAAAGGGCAAACGTGGAGCCCAACTGCCAATCAATGGGCTTACGTCGGCATCCGAACCCAAACACAATCAGATAACAGGTAAACACACGCAAAAAAGAAAAAGGTTGCCCGGAGTGGTCTCGCACGACCACCTGCCTACATACCTCGTCTGGCACGAGGATCAGGGCGATGTAGTTCCCCTGAAAGGGACTAAATTGCTAACCAGAAACCGGGGAAAGATACACAACTAGGGAGCTGAGACTCGAGCCTAATGTTGTCATGCATCGTTAACCCTAAGTTCGGTTTTCTATCCTACTTGCATAAGCAAACTAACCTAACCAGGAAAGAAGCTAGCACACAAGCATACAATCATATATCATCAACTGAGAACAGGTATCTCAAACAAGCATGTCAATCAGATATCCACATAACACGCACTATAGCCAAACAAGGGGCTCAATCAATCAGGTTTGACTGCCTAAGCAATCGTCTGTACAGGCTGTGTTTGCTCTTAACCTTGCCATTACGAGGCTAAGGTGAAGCAGATGATAGGATGAAGTGAGGATCAGACCTCACAGCTCTTATCCCTAACCAGGGAGAGCTGACAAATGAGCATGGGTCCAGAATAGGGGAACCCTTCTATACTCGATGACTCAAACACAATGTGCACTGCACAGGATCTTGGGCTTTTGATCTCAATGCTACAACCATGTAATGGGAGCAAGGAGAAGACTCACTGAATAGTGGGGGACAAGTTGCTTGTCCCTACCTTCCACCAATTGCCTTACTTGAAGGGCTTTTCCTGCTTGGCTTAAAAATAAACATACACAAGCATTGCCTCTTAAGGAGGACTTCAGACAATTTGCCCGGCCCGGTAACAGCCGGGTCTCCAGACTACATGAAGTAAGAAGGTTATACCTCAAATGCAAGTTGCTTAAGCAAAGCAAAGCAATAGTTCACAAGGAACTGAGCAACTAAAGTACCTGGAAACAATCAAACTCAATCAGTAATCAATCAGACAAACTATACGGCAAACAATCAAACAGTTTAAACAATACAACACAAAGCAAGCTCAAGGCTTAAGCCCAAGCTCCAACACCTACAAAAAAATGTTATGTTAGTGTACAAACATCCACAACATCAATCAAAATTGGATTTGGATCATTCTCCATGTACATTATGCTTTTGATCCTGAAAAACCAAGCAAATATTAGCAACTAGACCACTAGGCCAAGCCTAGGGTCCAAAAGCAAGAAAAAAATTAAAACAGCAAGGTATCCACCATCCAACATCAAATTAACATCAAACAAGAGCAAACATCATTGGTCTCATGTTTATATCATCCATCAAGTTCAATTCATGCACAAAACAATCCATATTGGTTCAAATGAAGCACCAAATATACAAACAGAAGTATTGCATTCAAAGCCATGCCAAAACACATCAAAAAAATCTCAAATTAAATACACCTAAACAGGGGTCAATCAAGGTCTACCATGTCAAATTTGAGCTCAATTGGGCAAATGGAACCATGTCAATGAAAATCAACAAAAACAGACACAATTTCATGCTCCAATTCACACCATCAATGCATACATCCACTTCAAAAATTCATATCTCATTGGAAACTAAAAAGAAATGGATGAGACCAAAACAAGGAGGTCCTAAAATGTGTCTAGTTCATGCATATCAAATTTCATGGCCATACAATACAATGTGAGCATTTCCCAATCATTCTACCAACCTATGTCATATGAGCTTGCACAAATGATCTCCAGAAATGAAAAATCATGATCAAATAGAAAATGCAGTGAAAAATTCTACAAAAATTCATACAACATCACGACATGCTAACTAACCATCATGCAAAATTTCAGCCAATTCTAACATGTATAGGTCACTCAAAAAAATCCTGCAAGTTGACATAATGAGGTGTGACACAAATTGTCACACCTAAGTTCCAGAATTTGCTGCTCTCTAACCAGGTATCCAAAATTCATGAAATTTACATATAAATAATCCTCAATGAGTCAAGAACCACCACAAAAATTTTCAAGAATTTATTCTACATTATGAGCATTTCATGATCAAATTACAAACATGTATCAAAAATGGACATACAATGGAAAACCCTAGGTCAAATAAAATATTCCCCAAGCACAACTTTGACCAATAGGTCAAAAAAAACCTACACTCACCAAGGAAGCTAACAAAATTTTTCTCATATTTTTCTGATTTTTTTTACTATTTTTTCTGAATTTTTTAATGTGTTAAACATTTTTTAATAATTAAATAAAATATCAGAAAATTATGAGTAATTATAATTGGCGCTGGCGGGAAACTAGCTATTTGAAAATTCAAATGGATTTCAAGATCAAACACGGTTTTCATCTCCTTCTTCGTCCAGAAATTGCCCAGATTTTCCAGAAACGAATGAACACGAAACATCAACCAAAACGAGTAAATGGATACTCGTTGGAAAGGTCTTTGAACCTAGATTACGAATCTCCACTTAATTTCTTCCAATTCTTCCTAGGTTCTACGGATCGAGCATGTTAGGGTTTCGAATCCAATGTTCAATTCAAGATATCTCATGCTACGGTTCACTACTTGCAAAACTAAACACATATCCATGATCTATGATGAACAGGCTTCACAACGCATATAATAATTGCACATTTCATGAGATTCGAAAAAACTCCAACCTGTAATGGCAGTGCTAAAACCAGCGTCCTTTGCTCTCAATTCCTTGAAACAGCAAGAGTAGAGGGATGAGGAAGATGATAAGTGGTGCTATCCGCAACTGCCTTTGCTCCTATCGTCCATAATTCGATTTTGCCATTGTTGAGGTAATTTTGGACAGTCGAGAATCCGAGCTTAATTCCTTCCAATGTGCCAAAACAGATGGTGTAGATGATGCAAGGGTTCCAAATCAAAAAGAATCACCAAAAACGGTTGAGAATTGAGGATGAAACTTGAGATTGAAGCTTGTTGTGTTCTTGAGGGTTTGGAGAGAATGTGAGAGATCTAGATCCAATCTTGGGAAAAGTGTTTTTCTGTTATGATTAGGCAAGGATTTAGAATATATATGTGTGCTTAATTGATCACTAATCATGTAATTAACCAATTTGGCATAATTAGTGATAATGTAATTTTTGCAAATGAGGGCAAAATAGCCAATTCACAATGACAGCACATGCCAGCTCAAAATTGGTTCCAACATGTCCAAAACACCATATGTGAAGTGTAGAAACAATTCCCATTGCAATTGGTTGCTTAAATCTCATTTTCACTATGTGTATGTAAAGTATCCATTTTTAACCATTTCATTTTTCATGCCAAAACTCAAACCATGTGCATTAACCATGAAATGAATATTCAAACACACTTAAAATGCCATTCCTGAGGTGTTGGAAAAAGTCCCATTCAAAAATTCCCAATATTTTGACATTTGGACAATTTTGCCCCTGGTCCAATTCAGCTGTCCAGTTGAAAAGTGACTTTTTGCCTTGGCCATTTTTGAACAAATCCAATGATGCACCCTCAAAGTACATGTCAAATGGAGTTTGTGCATATAAAGAACTTGCAATTTGGACAAAGTATGTGGTAGTTATGGCCTCCTGATTACGGGTTTTTTTGAAATTCACTGAGCCATATTTTGCAAACCGTACATTGGATTTTCAAGTTCTTGGACTTTTTGGAAAGGTGAGAACAAGATCTACATCTGTCATGTTGAACAATTTTTCATTTGAAGCTTCCTTGGACTTCTGTTTTTGAGGTCAAAAACTTTCCACTTTTGGAAACTTCTATTACAAGTCAGTTGCTATTTTTGGCAGTTTTTGTCCTGACTTGATTTTCTTCATTTTTAAGCCTTGCAATCTCATTTAACACTTGTTCCAACATGAATGAAGTGTATCCAACTCATTTCCACCTCCACATCCATCAGATCAAGCACAGTTGACCACAGTTGACTTTGCATCTGATAGATGAATTTGGCAATGCATTGATCAATTTAAGCCCCAATCTCCAACTGAAATGGCTCAAGGGTGACACCCTAGCCTCAATAATCACCATATAATCACAAAATGATCCTCATCTCCATCTCAAACACCATCTCCTGATTAAACCCTGATTGGCCCAATACAACTGATTAGGGTTGACCAGTGGTCAAAACCCTAATCTCAAGGAATCTTCTTCAATCTCCTGATGACATCCAACCATGGTGATGATGATGTATCGATTCAATCAACATGAAGACCAATACCCTTGGGAGTCATGAAACCCTAATTCACAGTCCAATCCTCAGATGGCCATGATCAGTCAATAAAACCCTAGGCTTGCACCTTTGAACTTCCTCATCTCCTGATCAAGACTTGGGAAGATAGCTTGCACTATGTAACCACATGTTATGCAATATGAAATGCCTAATGTCTTAAAATGAAATATGTTAATGCTAGTCCCAAGAGAGGAGGGCAAATTTTGAGGTGTTACAGCTGCCCCTATTCAATCCACTGTGAACCTGTCGATACGAAATAGCCTCGGCTTTCGGATGATCAGGATGAAGAGTGATTGAATACTAAGAACAGACGAACAATTTGCACTCTGATGGGATAATAATTAACAACGCCTGTCAGCATCGGCGAAGAAAAACTCGAAAAACCGACGACCTGGATGCCAAAATAAATGGTAACGCAGGGATAACCAGGGTCTGAACACCACATCCACTCGGGATTCTCATTCTTTTTTTTGCTTTTCTTGAACCCCGAAAATTTTCTCTTCTTCTACCTGGTCCGAAAACCACTTCGGTCTGAACTCCGGGAAATTGGCCTGATCGCCACTTCGGTCTGGATACCGCCTCGGTCTGAACTCCGGGAAATTGGCCTGATCGCCACTTCGGTCTGGATACCGCCTCGGTCTGAACTCCGGGAAATTGGCCTGATCGCCACTTCGGTCTGGATACCGCCTCGGTCTGAACTCCGGAAAATTGGCCTGATCGCCACTTCGGTCTGGATACCGCCTCGGTCTGAACTCCGGAAAATTGGCCTGATCGCCACTTCGGTCTGGATACCGCCTCGGTCTGAACTCCGGAAAACTGGCCTGAATACCACAAGTACATCAACCTGATCGTCGGAAACTTCTTCGATCTGAGAATCGGAAACTGGGCCTGAATACCACAAGTACATCAACCTGATCGTCGGAAACTTCTTCGATCTGAGAATCGGAAACTGGGCCTGAATACCACAAGTACATCAACCTGATCGTCGGAAACTTCTTCGATCTGAGAATCGGAAACTGGGCCTGAATACCACAAGTACATCAACCTGATCGTCGGAAACTTCTTCGATCTGAGAATCGGAAACTGGGCCTGAACGCCACTTCGGTCTGGATACCGCCTCGGTCTGAACTCCGGAAAACTGCTAATCGCGTAACGTCCTCTGATTTTATTTCCCTCTCCGCCCGACGGAAACATTTCCTCCAATATCGCACTACTGGGGAACATTGCTGATCTGACGTTCTGATGCTAGACTCCTCAGAATAACACCTTTATCTTTCAGCAAAACCACCCCTCAAACGGTAACCACGGTTTGGGACTAGCTTATGCTTGCAATGATGCATGATTGATTTTTCTGCGTAATGCTCCATAAACATGGAAATGCTACGCGATTATTCATTTTTTATGCAATATGCCATGCTATTTTTTCATGATGAATGCATAAAAAGAAATATCCCCCTCTGGGGAATCCTCTGGGGGACACGAGACTCTCTGCTGAGGCTCTCGTCACTGCTCCGATTTCCACCCTGCCGGGGAATAGTACTGCTGCTGGGAGAATGCCACCCTTGCTGGGGAATACCTCCTTTGCACCCAACCCTCTCGAGGACCTGCTGGGGCAGAAGAACCATCATCGCGCTCTGTGGGGATACCACAATCTCTTTGTCTTGCTGGGGATACACGCTCCAACTCTGCTTTGGGAACCCTCACCGATACTCCCGCTGAGGAAATGGGCAATCTTCAACCTACCGGGGATGACCATCCAGACCATGCTAGGAGAAACGACTGCTACTCCGCTGGGGATTACCCATGCAATCCATAGGTAGAATCGGCTCAGCTGGGGATGTAAAAATCCGTCTGCTACGGAAACTCGTTCAATCCACTGGTAGAATGAACACTGTTGGAGAGATATGTCATTGAAAAAACCCGCTCCACTCGGGGAACTGCAACCTTCTGGCCTGGCTGCTGAGGAAACAACGTTGTAAACCTGCCAGGTATAACCACACTGACTCGGCTGGGGAGCTAGTCCTACGATTCTGCTTGGGGACTTAGCTGGGAAATAAGAATTCCGGGACTCATCCGGACCTTTTCTGCTCCATCATCTTGTATTTCAAATCGCCCTGCGCTCGACGAGAGACGTACTCCTGGGAATTATACAGAAATTTCAATTTTCTGACTTTGAAGAGTCTTCTTGATTAATTTCAATGGTCGTCGGACGTCTCAACGTCTTCTCTCCACCGTTTCTCCTTCGTCCCTGATCGAACTCTGCGGGGAACTACAAACTTTCATGTCTTCCGACTTTGAAGAGTCTTCTTGATTATCATCAAGGATCGTCGTACGTCTCAACGTCTTCGTCATTTTTTCATATTCATTTGTTCCTGAGCGAACTCTCTGGGGATTTATTACAAAGCTTCCGCCTCACAACCTGCAAGTGAGTGACGAATACCTAACAGTTCCTGCAAAACAGATCGTCAGATAAAACCGTGCCCCAGGTGTGTCAAGATTTCAACACTTGGGTCACTCAACCTTCCACATAAGATTTCAAGCTTTCAATCTTATAAACATGCATTGGAAGGAACCCGTATGTCTTAAAATGCAAGATTCTTTATCAAAAATATCTGGATGTTTTTGCAATCAAAGCGGTAATGAAAAACAAAAACAAAATTATTTGACTGAATATGCATTTTATTGATTGGAAAAGTGTGGCTCAAATTGAGCAATACAAAAGGAAGCAATTCCTGAAAAGAGGTAATTGCGCTCAAAAGGAAAAATCTATCCTAATGGCAATGTGAAACCCGTGATCTCATCAAGTTCCAACTCGGTTACACCCCCTATATCCTCAGACTCTCCATGCTTTCTGCCTTCTGAACAAGACAACTCTGACTGATCCCTACCGGGTATTATCCATGATGCCTTAACCAAAGCGCAAACGATCATGCTAGACGCAGTTGTTCGTTTCAATCCCTCTTTTGCCTGGACCGCCCTTTCGGGTTTTCAGTCCACCGGGATACCCATTTTTGCCCAAGTCGCCTTCTCAGGTTTTCGACTTGCCGGGTGTACATTTTCATTTTTATCCCTAATTTTTGCCCGAACCTCTTTTCTGTTTTTGGTTCGCCGGGATGCCCATTTTTGCCTGGACTATTTTGTTCTTTTCGTCCAGCGGGTCAATTTATACGAAGTATTTTTTAACTACGTCCGCATTCACAGGGGATGGAAAATCCTCACCATCCATGGTCGTTAACAACAAGGCTCCGCCAGAGAAAACCTTCTTGACCACGAATGGACCTTCATAATTCGGTGTCCATTTGCCCCTTCGATCGTTTTGAGGAGGAAGGATCCTTTTCAGCACCATATCACCTACGTGATACACCCGAGGTCGCACCTTCTTGTCAAAAGCACGCTTCATCCTCTGCTGGTACAACTGCCCATGACAGATGGCTGCTAGCCTCTTTTCCTCTATCAGGCTCAACTCTTCGTACCGGGTCCTTACCCATTCAGCCTCTTGCAATTTTACGTCCATCAGGACTCTCAAAGAGGGAATCTGAACCTCGACAGGTAGTACAGCCTCCATCCCATATACCAACGAGAACGGAGTTGCCCCAGTAGATGTGCGTACCGGCGTTCGATACCCATGCAATGCGAACGGCAACATCTCATGCCAATCCTTGTAGGTTACCACCATTTTCTGCACAATCTTCTTTATATTCTTGTTGGCTGCCTCAACCGCCCCATTCATCTTCGGACGATAGGGAGAAGAATTGTGATGCTCAATCTTGAATTCCCGACACAGCTCTGCCATTATCTTATTATTCAAGTTAGAACCATTATCAGTAATGATTCTCTCGGGAACTCCATATCGGCAAATGATGTCTCTCTTGAGAAATCTAGCAACAACCTGCTTCGTCACATTCGTATAAGAGGCTGCTTCTACCCACTTGGTGAAGTAATCAATAGCCACTAATATGAATCTGTGCCCATTCGAAGCCGTAGGCTCTATCTTTCCAATCATATCAATGCCCCACATAGCAAACGGCCATGGAGACGACATTAAGCTCAACGGATTTGGAGGCACGTGCACCTTATCAGCATAAATCTGGCATTTATGACACTTCCGCACGAAATTAAAACATTGGGCCTCCATTGTCATCCAATAATAACCTGCTCTCAGCAGCTTCTTCACCATTGCATTCCCACTGGCATGGGTACCGAACGATCCCTCATGAACCTCTTTCATCAATTGGCTTGCTTCTGCATCATCAACACATCTGAGCAAGACCCAATCAAAATTTCTTTTGTACAAAACCCCATCCTTATTCAGATAAAACACCATGGCTAACCTCCGCAGAGTCTTTCTATCTTTCTTAGATGCTCCCTCAGGATACTCTTGCGTCTCAAGATAGCGTTTGATATCAAAATACCACGGCTTCTCATCATCAGGCGCTGTATCAACAGCAAACACATAAGCCGGCCTATCCAGACGTCCCACTTCAACACTGGGGAACTGATTCCACCTCTGCACCTTAATCAAGGCAGCTAGAGTAGCCAAAGCATCCGCCAAAGGATTCTCCTCTCTGGGCACATGATGCAACTTCACCTCGGTGAAAAACGTCAACAATCTCCTCGTATAATCTCGATACGGAACCAAATGAGATTGATGCGTATACCATTTTCCGTTAACCTGATTTATCACCAGAGCTGAATCTCCATATATCACGAGGTTCTTGATTCTCAAATCAATCGCCTCCTCGATACCCAATATGCAAGCTTCATATTCAGCTACGTTGTTGGTGCACTCAAATGTTAGCCGGGCAGCAAAAGGAATATGAGATCCTTTCGGCGTAACCAAAACAGCACCAACACCGCTTCCATTCACGTTAACGGCCCCATCAAACATCAGAATCCATTCGGATTCAGGGTCAGGCCCCTCCTCCGGGATTGGTTCCTCGCAATCTTTCGATTTGAGAAACATGATGTCCTCATCAGGGAATTCAAACTTCATCGGTTGATAATCATCAATGGGTTGCTGGGCGAGGTAATCAGACAATACACTCCCCTTAATTGCTTTCTGAGAGGTGTACTGTATGTCATATTCTGTCAAAATCATTTGCCACCTCGCAACCCGTCCGGTCAATGCTGGCTTCTCAAAAATGTACTTGATTGGATCCATCTTGGAAATCAATAAAGTGGTATGAACCAACATGTACTGCCTTAGTCGGCGAGCAGCCCAAACCAAAGCACAACAAGTTTTCTCGAGCAGTGAATATCTTGTTTCACAGTCGGTAAACTTTTTGCTAAGGTAGTATATGGCATGCTCTTTTCGACCAGACTCGTCATGCTGCCCCAATACACACCCCATAGACCCCTCGAGGACTGTCAGGTACAAAATTAACGGTCTTCCCTCCACAGGAGGCATCAGAATCGGAGGCTCCTGCAAATATTCTTTTATCTTTTCAAATGCCGCTTGGCAATCATCATTCCACCTGACCGTTTGATCTTTTCTCAATAATTTGAATATTGGCTCACACGTGGCTGTTAGGTGAGATATGAACCGTGAAATGTAGTTCAATCTACCTAAGAAACCACGAACCTCTTTCTCCGTTCTCGGTTCAGGCATTTCTTTTATTGCTTTTACTTTTGCAGGATCAACCTCGATTCCTTTCTCACTTACAATGAACCCCAGCAGTTTACCGGACCGCACTCCGAACGTGCACTTGTTCGGATTCAACCTCAGTCTGAACTGTCTCAACCGGTCGAACAACTTAGCCAGATCTACCAAATGCCCCTCTTCTGTTTGGGACTTTGCTATCATGTCATCAACATAGCATTCAATTTCATGATGAATCATATCATGAAACAAAGTCACCATAGCTCTCTGATAAGTAGCACCGGCGTTTTTGAGACCGAATGACATCACCTTGTAACAAAAGGTACCCCACGGTGTAATGAACGTTGTTTTCTCCATATCATCTGGCGACATTTTGATTTGATTATAGCCAGAAAAGCCATCCATGAAGGAAAACACCGAGAATTGAGCAGTATTATCTACCAACACGTCAATGTGTGGTAGTGGAAAATCATCTTTCGGACTAGCTCTATTCAGATCTCGGTAGTCCACACACATTCTCACCTTCCCATCCTTCTTCGGGACTGGCACAATGTTCGCAACCCATGGCGGATAATTAGTGACAGCAAGGAAACCAGCATCCCACTGCTTCTGCACTTCTTCCTTAATCTTCATCGCCATATCAGGTCGAGTTCTGCGCAACTTCTGCTTCACTGGAGGACAATCTGTTCTCAACGGTAGCTTGTGCACAACAATATCGGTATCCAACCCTGGCATATCTTGATAAGACCAGGCAAAGATGTCGACATATTCTTTCAACAATGCCACCATTCTGCTCTTGACACTTTCCTCCAAAGCAGCCCCGATTTTCACTTCCTTCTTAGCCTCGTCGGTACCCAGATTTACAACCTCTATCTGTTCTTCATGCGGTTGAATCACCTTCTCCTCTTGTTTTAACAACCTGACTAATTCCCCTGGCAGTTCACAATCTTCTTCGTCTTCTTCTTCGGCAAGATAGATCGGATTGTCGAAGTCATACGAGGGTGTAACAGGATCGTTATCAATGAGATCCGGAGAGGAATCGCATCTGCATGAATGTTGATTCATGCATTGCTTTAGAACCGGTGTGAAAATCTGAAAAAGGAAAATGAAAACATTGCCATTTTTATTTTGTTTTTATTTTTAAACTGCAAAAATAAATGAAAAACAGGGAACACCGCTTTTAACTGAAAAACATCCTTTTATTAATGATGCAAAATTCTGCAAATTTAAACATGAGGTGGCCCTTACAATGGACCATTACGTGTCGGGCAACACGCATGGTTTGCATGCAAATAAGAAAGAAAACAAGAAAAATATTACTCTTCGAGGAGAGTGACCCGGATGATTTCCTCGGCCTTCCAGTTGTGGATTTCCATCCCTGGCACGCACGACGTTATCCATCGGTCCATATCACAGTCGCTATCAGTATCTTCACCCATCATACAGATTTGATCTGGATCTAGCATTCCAGCGCTCGTGAAGGTAACCGACGCACGACGTCCTCTTCCTCGCCCTGAGCCTCGGCCCGGCTGATATCCAACCCCGAATCGGTCCTTCTTCTCAGGGACCTCCATCACTCTTCCCCAACCGGGAGCTTCCCCGCTTTTTACCACCTCAGCAGCCTGTTTGTACGAAGCGATGGATGGTTTCTCCTCCTCCTGCTTAGCAAACAGAGCATTCTCCACCTTGACGGTTTCAAATGCCTGACTAGGCGTTTCCCATATCTCTCCATCCATCTCCACATACTTAAACGAAGACAGGTGGCTGACAAAGATGTCCTCCTCTCCGCAAACAGTAACGACCTGGCCCTCCCAGATATACTTGAGCTTCTGATGTAAAATCGACGTAACTGCTCCCGCAGCATGAATCCATGGGCGACCCAACAAGCAACTGTAAGCTGGTTGGATGTCCATAACATAGAAGGTTGACTTAAACACCTCCGGGCCAATCTTTACTGGTAACTCCACCTCTCCAAACACGGCCCGTTTTGACCCATCAAAAGCACGCACTATCAAATCAGTCGGGGTCAAAATCAGCCCATCACAGTTTAGCTTTGCCAGGGCCTTCTTAGGCAACACATTCAAAGAGGAACCGGTATCAACCAGCACATGCGAAAGCACGGCTCCTTTGCATTCCATGGCAATGTGTAGAGCCCGGTTATGATTCCTGCCGTCCACTGTCAGGTCCATATCCGTAAAGCCCAGCCCATGGCTAGCATGCACGTTGGATACGACCGTCTCCAATTGGTTGATTGTGATCTCCTGAGGAACATAAGCTTTCTTCAATATTTTCAACAAGGCTTCCCTATGCCCCTCTGAGCTCAGTAACAGTGAAAGAATGGAGATTTTGGACGGAGTTTGCTGCAAATGATCCACCAGCTTGTACTCTGGCTTCTTGATGATCCTCAGAAACTCTTCAGCTTCATCATCAAATTTATTATCCGACCCTGCAGGCGTCGGTGTCGTCACAGGAGTATTTCCATTCTCTGCCACAGCCTTCCCTTTCGCCCTGGCTAAAGCCTCGGCCTTTTCTTTTTTCTCTTTTTCTTCCTCCCCCCTCCTCAATGCGTCGGGAGCAAACAATCTACCGCTGCGAGTGAAACCACTGGGACCGGCATTATCCACCTTTAGCACGGTGGTTTCACTAGCAGATGACTCTTCAACCTTCTCACCATTACAGTATACCTCTCCACCATAATGCCAAGGCACGGCATCATCTTTGTCATATGGAATTGGCCCAGGTACCGTGATGGTAACTGGAGCCTCCTCCACCAGGTTAGACAAATCCACCGGATCATAGTATATAGTTATGGTGGAGACCTCTTCATTCTTTCCTTCAGCCCTTTCAATCATAACGACCCCTGCGTCCATCAGACCCTGGACATGCTTCCGCAGAAGCTCACAACCATTTGCAGAAATAGCGCACTCAGCACACTCAAACCCACAGCCCGGGTAAACCCCATTCTTCAGCAACCGCCTCTTGACCTCAGCCAAAGGCGTCTTCAACTGATCGACCTCAGACAGCCCCACTCTATCTTCCCCAGAAATAGCATTTACTCCCCTCTGACCATGCGCAGGCATGGGATTTGCATTTACGTTGGGAGAAGGCGCAAAGTTGATTGCCTTGGAATCCACTAGGTCCTGGACTACGTGCTTAAAAGTTTTGCAGTCCTCAACATTATGCCCGGGCGCACCCGAGTGGAATTCGCACTTAGCATTTTCATTGTAACTGGGCGGCCTCTGATCAGGTCTCAAAGGCGCCAGCGTCCTCAGTTGCACCAGCCCGAGATCCAGAAGCTTCTTCAACAGAAACGAATAAGTCACCGGAGGCCTGTCGAATTGTCTATCATTTGCTCTGCCCCTGACCTGGTATCCAGCCCTCTGGGGCCTCTGTTGGAACGGTTGTCTTTGTTGCTGCTGTTGTTGTTGTTGCGGTTGTGCTGACTGAGACTCAGCAGGAATTGTTACTGCAGCATTGTGCTGGAAGTAACGGTCCCTACTGGGTCCGCGCTGTGTATAAACTGCACTGGTGTCTCCTTCCTTCTTTCTCTGACCGTTATTACCGAACGGTTTCTTCGTTCCTGAAGAAGACGCAGATGCACCACCCTGGATTTTACCCAGCTTCAACCAACTTTCGATTCTTTCTCCTGCCACCACAATGTCAGAGAAATTGGTGACAGGGCAACCCACCATTCTTTCTGCAAACGGCCCCTACAGGGTCCCCATGAACAAATCGGACATCTCTCTGTCTACCAGAGGAGGTTGCACCCTTGCAGCCAGTTCTCTCCACCTCTGCGCATACTCCTTGAATCCTTCGTTATGCTTTTGAGACATACCCTGCAGCTGGGTACGACTCGGAGCCATATCAGCATTAAATTGGTATTGCTTAAAGAAAGCATCTCCCAAATCTTGCCAGCTTTTGATATCGGACGATCTCAACTTGGTGTACCATTCCAAGGAGCCTCCAGACAGGCTGTCTTGGAAAAAGTACATCCACAGTTTTTGATCCGCGGTGTATGCCGAGATTTTGCGGACAAATGCCTGGAGATGAGTTTCCGGGCAAGAACTGCCATTGTATTTGTCGAACGCAGGCGCCTTGAACTTCTGAGGAATGACAATCCCCTCCACCAATCCCATGTTGGACATGTTAACCACCCCTGGCGTGGCATAACTTTCAAGCACTTTTATCTTCTCAGCCAGCAGCTGGATTTCCTTGTTCTGAGGAGGAATGTCATAAGGCACAAAAGGCTCATTTCGCATAGAGAACTGGTCAGCCTCTCTATCTTCCTCCTGATCTTCGTCAAAACCATAAAACGGAGGCACAAAGTTGTCTTTCATATTCTGACTAGGCCCAGGTTGACCAGCAGCACCAGCATTATTCACCAGACCAACTGTTGTCCTCTTTCCCCCATCACGAGATCCCTGCCCCTGGTTGGAGACTCCGTCCAGGTTGACCCCACTGTTCTGAGCAGAAACCCGCTCGAGTTTCTCAACTTTATCCGCCAGCGCTTTCTGACCAATTGCAAAACCTTGCATTATATTGATCAGCTCGGTCATTTTCTCCTTCAATTCCAGCATATCAGCACTGGGAAGCTCCATGAGTCTGGGAGTGTTTCTTCTTGTGTAATATCTGTGAGGGCGAGTTGAGTGCAGGGGTACAGCTCTACGAGCGCGAGCAATGATTCCTGGTTACAAACAAACACGTTAGTAATAATCACCTGCAAAATAAAACACAAGTTATCATGATTATGCATGTATGCAGTGCCTATCCATATGAAGGACACTCTGTCTCTCGACCCTAGCATCATCGAGACAAATAATAATCCGGCATCAATATTCTGATTAGCAGTGTTTGATTTTGTCGTGCAGATCGGAGATATGTGATTTAGCATGATACCCCCAACCATGTGTGTGCTCGTGAGAGTGCATACAGCAAAGCAAATAAAGCTTGAAAACCAATCACTGAATGAAAAATCACCATCACATAGCAAAAGTGCACAATCAGTGCAATAGTCATACATCAACCAGATAAGGTCAGATACAATCCTCCAGAATAGGAAAGAAATACAGACAAGTGAATTCCGTCAACAAGCCTGACGGTAATCCAACACAAATGAAAGATCTAACTGGATGAGGGTCCCGCAGATGGCCCTATCTCATCTTCCATCCTCGCGAACTCTGCGGCGAACCTGAGCTCGGTATTCTCCTGCTGTAGTCTTCCAACTTCCTTCTGATGAATCTTCATCTGCCTGAAGTAGTGGTCTCTCTCTGCCATGTAATGATCTCTCTCGGCCCTGATCTTTGCTTTCTCCGCCTCCCACTCTGCAGCGAGGACTCTGGCTCTCTCATCCCTCTGATCCCTGACTAGGATTTGCCTCCTCTTCTCATCTTCTATCACCTTTGATGCTCTGAACAGCTTCTCCTTAGTGATATCATGCTCCTTTGCTGAAGATGCCAAAGCCTGACTAACCTTCCCATAGTAGGCTGTATCCATCTCAAATCGCTTGGTCTCCAAAGCATGCCGCTTATCCTGATCTTCCATCTTTGCTTTGAGCTCCTGATTAGCTCTCTGAACCCGAGCGACACTCATCTCCAATTCCGTCTTCTCTGCAAGTAGCTGATCTCGTTCCCGCTTCACCTCTAAGAACTCATCCATGCTGACAGAAGAACTTGGACCCTCAATCCTAGGACACACTGAGTCACCTCCAGGGAACGGTAGAAATGTAGACTCAATCCTCTTCCGCAACCAATCCTCAAATAGTGGAAAATACCGGCAGTTGACTTTGCCATAAGGAACCTTACCCCTCCTCTGGATATCTCGCCATTCGTCCAATACCTGCCTCAACTTGGTCTGGTTACCATCAATCGGGAAATAGAAGGACTCCTGAATCTCTCGCCCGAGAGGAGGACCCTCTATAGCAAACCCCATCTGTCTCCGGAGAAGCATCGGGTTGTAATTAATGCAACCCTGAACTCCCACCAACGGCACATTAGGTAAACTCCCACAACTACATATGAAGTCCTGACCAGCTAAACCATTATGAGTCCAAGCAATGTCATCAGCCCGCAGACCCATCAATCGGAAGGACCACTTGACACTAGGGTCAATCTGAACAAAAGCACCTCGGGAAGGCAAATACCCCATGAACCATCTAAAGAGCAACTGAGAGCAGCATCTAACCAGACCACCCCGCCTCTTCTCATTCCTGTTATGCACTGAGTAGTAGACATCTCCAATCAGGGTAGGAATAGGGTTTCTCTGCATAAACAATCTGATAGCATTATGGTCCACAAAATTCTTCTGGTTAGGAAACAACACAATCCCATAAATGCTCACAGCAATCAGAGCACAGACCGTCTTCCAGTTACCCACAGCAGCATGTTCCTTGGCATTGGCCTCCAAGAAACTCAAATGAAACCCGGGTAGCTTTCCTTTTTCCTTCAAACCTTCCTTGACCATTTCCGGACTCAAATAAAGAGCACGTGAAATTCCAAGGACATCTGGCTCTGCTCTGGTGACATGAAAAGGAATCTGATCACGGATCTGAATACCCAGGATGCTGACATAATCCTCCATCAGAGGTCCCAACAGATAGTCTGGAAAAACGAAACACCTCAACCCAGGGTCATAGAACTGAAGAAGAGTGTGGATGGCGCTCCTGTCGCAGTCAGTGAGTCTGAAAACCATCTTCAGAATACCGCCGTATGACTCTCTAAACATTCCCACATGGTCAGGAGTAATCAATGCTATCATATCCTTGAGCACATCAATCTCTGGATCAAAGAAACTGTAAGCAATGTTGTTCTTCAAACCGGTCCTCATATTGGAGCAGAAAATCTCTCAACCAGAATCTCGATCAAAAGTGTCCCTGCATATGGGTAAACATGGGTTAGATGCAATTAATGCAAAATGTAATGATGCTGATGAATGAATGCAATGCGTTGCCATCCTCCAAGCCATCTGATCATTTGCACTGAATCTGGGCTCTGAACTGATCATAACCATCTGAGGAATGTACAATCCCAATTCTGACCCACGGGTTCCGAAATAAACGAAAGACAGATACATCATCATCACCATCATCACCAAACCATATCCGAGTAGACACATCACCCTTATCTGAATCGGCCCGGGGAACCCGAAATAAACGGATCCCCACTGATAAAATATCTCGGCCCGGGGAATCCGAAATAAACGGATCCCCACTGATAAGTCACGGACAACACTCCGGCGTCACGGCAATAAATGACCATAAATCCGACTTATAATTATGTCTCTGAATCACAGATCAAAAGTCACCATCTGAAGGCTATCTGAACAAACATCTGACAGAACAACCCTCCCCTCACAGGTAAGTTCTAATCAAGTCATCCTAAGGCGGATAATGGTCTCGACAATCGGGCGGAGATACTCAATGGGTTTGCCCTTTCGGGTGTGCCATTGTAGCTCCCTTAAAATCGTCTAAACCAAAGATCCGGGAATGATCGGTCACCAGAGTCAACAACTCAAATGGAGTGACTCAAACAAAGCGGAATATCCACAGAGATGAGCACTATCAAGTGAGCCTCGTCCGGCTTGTGGCACATCACGCCGCCAGGCACATGTTGACTTAACATGAAAGAGGCAACGTGAGACCACACTAGTCCTAGGTGTATACTCGGGCCTGGGTTTTAGCCCCACTCAGAACACCCACCCCACACAACAGAACCACCTGCAGAGGACAGCAACAACATGATAGTATGATGCATGCAAACATTTAATGCAAATATATACACACTGGTTAGAATAATAAATGCAATAAATAACACAAACGAGCAACCTAAACTAATCCTAGAACGCTAGGAAGGACTCGCTTAGGGACGATGGACCAGCATAGGTCTACATCGCAAGTCCCCAGCAGAGTCGCCAGCTGTCGCATCCTGCGAAAAATCAACCGGCGAGCCTAAAAATAAAACACACAGAGCCGCCACTAAACGTTATTTATCCCAAGATAGGGAAAGGAAACGCTCAGAGAAACCTGGAAAGACATGGTCTCGCGACCAGAGAGAAAAGGTTCGGGAGTCGGTTACGCAAGGGGAAGGTATTAGCACCCCTCACGTCCTAGGTACTCCTAGGGATCCACGTCCTAGAATAAAGAAAAGGTTGCTAAACATCACACACACACACGGGGAACGCAGGTGGGATTAAGAGGAACGGGCTCGATAAGGTATCGCACCTTATGCCTACATATCTTGTCTGGAACAAGAATCAGAGCCACTGTAGTTCGGCTTACGCACGCCAAACAACACAAAACAAACAAGCAAGGGTGGCAAACATGGAGCCCGACAACCACTGGATGGAATTACGTCGGCATCCGAACCAAAACACACTCAAAAGGGCAAACGTGGAGCCCAACTGCCAATCAATGGGCTTACGTCGGCATCCGAACCCAAACACAATCAGATAACAGGTAAACACACGCAAAAAAGAAAAAGGTTGCCCGGAGTGGTCTCGCACGACCACCTGCCTACATACCTCGTCTGGCACGAGGATCAGGGCGATGTAGTTCACCTGAAAGGGACTAAATTGCTAACCAGAAACCGGGGAAAGATACACAACTAGGGAGCTGAGACTCGAGCCTAATGTTGTCATGCATCGTTAACCCTAAGTTCGGTTTTCTATCCTACTTGCATAAGCAAACTAACCTAACCAGGAAAGAAGCTAGCACACAAGCATACAATCATATATCATCAACTGAGAACAGGTATCTCAAACAAGCATGTCAATCAGATATCCACATAACACGCACTATAGCCAAACAAGGGGCTCAATCAATCAGGTTTGACTGCCTAAGCAATCGTCTGTACAGGCTGTGTTTGCTCTTAACCTTGCCATTACGAGGCTAAGGTGAAGCAGATGATAGGATGAAGTGAGGATCAGACCTCACAGCTCTTATCCCTAACCAGGGAGAGCTGACAAATGAGCATGGGTCCAGAATAGGGGAACCCTTCTATACTCGATGACTCAAACACAATGTGCACTGCACAGGATCTTGGGCTTTTGATCTCAATGCTACAACCATGTAATGGGAGCAAGGAGAAGACTCACTGAATAGTGGGGGACAGGTTGCTTGTCCCTACCTTCCACCAATTGCCTTACTTGAAGGGCTTTTCCTGCTTGGCTTAAAAATAAACATACACAAGCATTGCCTCTTAAGGAGGACTTCAGACAATTTGCCCGGCCCGGTAACAGCCGGGTCTCCAGACTACATGAAGTAAGAAGGTTATACCTCAAATGCAAGTTGCTTAAGCAAAGCAAAGCAATAGTTCACAAGGAACTGAGCAACTAAAGTACCTGGAAACAATCAAACTCAATCAGTAATCAATCAGACAAACTATACGGCAAACAATCAAACAGTTTAAACAATACAACACAAAGCAAGCTCAAGGCTTAAGCCCAAGCTCCAACACCTACAAAAAAATGTTATGTTAGTGTACAAACATCCACAACATCAATCAAAATTGGATTTGGATCATTCTCCATGTACATTATGCTTTTGATCCTGAAAAACCAAGCAAATATTAGCAACTAGACCACTAGGCCAAGCCTAGGGTCCAAAAGCAAGAAAAAAATTAAAACAGCAAGGTATCCACCATCCAACATCAAATTAACATCAAACAAGAGCAAACATCATTGGTCTCATGTTTATATCATCCATCAAGTTCAATTCATGCACAAAACAATCCATATTGGTTCAAATGAAGCACCAAATATACAAACAGAAGTATTGCATTCAAAGCCATGCCAAAACACATCAAAAAAATCTCAAATTAAATACACCTAAACAGGGGTCAATCAAGGTCTACCATGTCAAATTTGAGCTCAATTGGGCAAATGGAACCATGTCAATGAAAATCAACAAAAACAGACACAATTTCATGCTCCAATTCACACCATCAATGCATACATCCACTTCAAAAATTCATATCTCATTGGAAACTAAAAAGAAATGGATGAGACCAAAACAAGGAGGTCCTAAAATGTGTCTAGTTCATGCATATCAAATTTCATGGCCATACAATACAATGTGAGCATTTCCCAATCATTCTACCAACCTATGTCATATGAGCTTGCACAAATGATCTCCAGAAATGAAAAATCATGATCAAATAGAAAATGCAGTGAAAAATTCTACAAAAATTCATACAACATCACGACATGCTAACTAACCATCATGCAAAATTTCAGCCAATTCTAACATGTATAGGTCACTCAAAAAAATCCTGCAAGTTGACATAATGAGGTGTGACACAAATTGTCACACCTAAGTTCCAGAATTTGCTTCTCTCTAACCAGGTATCCAAAATTCATGAAATTTACATATAAATAATCCTCAATGAGTCAAGAACCACCACAAAAATTTTCAAGAATTTATTCTACATTATGAGCATTTCATGATCAAATTACAAACATGTATCAAAAATGGACATACAATGGAAAACCCTAGGTCAAATAAAATATTCCCCAAGCACAACTTTGACCAATAGGTCAAAAAAAACCTACACTCACCAAGGAAGCTAACAAAATTTTTCTCATATTTTTCTGATTTTTTTTACTATTTTTTCTGAATTTTTTAATGTGTTAAACATTTTTTAATAATTAAATAAAATATCAGAAAATTATGAGTAATTATAATTGGCGCTGGCGGGAAACTAGCTATTTGAAAATTCAAATGGATTTCAAGATCAAACACGGTTTTCATCTCCTTCTTCGTCCAGAAATTGCCCAGATTTTCCAGAAACGGATGAACACGAAACATCAACCAAAACGAGTAAATGGATACTCGTTGGAAAGGTCTTTGAACCTAGATTACGAATCTCCACTTAATTTCTTCCAATTCTTCCTAGGTTCTACGGATCGAGCATGTTAGGGTTTCGAATCCAATGTTCAATTCAAGATATCTCATGCTACGGTTCACTACTTGCAAAACTAAACACATATCCATGATCTATGATGAACAGGCTTCACAACGCATATAATAATTGCACATTTCATGAGATTCGAAAAAACTCCAACCTGTAATGGCAGTGCTAAAACCAGCGTCCTTTGCTCTCAATTCCTTGAAACAGCAAGAGTAGAGGGATGAGGAAGATGATAAGTGGTGCTATCCGCAACTGCCTTTGCTCCTATCGTCCATAATTCGATTTTGCCATTGTTGAGGTAATTTTGGACAGTCGAGAATCCGAGCTTAATTCCTTCCAATGTGCCAAAACAGATGGTGTAGATGATGCAAGGGTTCCAAATCAAAAAGAATCACCAAAAACGGTTGAGAATTGAGGATGAAACTTGAGATTGAAGCTTGTTGTGTTCTTGAGGGTTTGGAGAGAATGTGAGAGATCTAGATCCAATCTTGGGAAAAGTGTTTTTCTGTTATGATTAGGCAAGGATTTAGAATATATATGTGTGCTTAATTGATCACTAATCATGTAATTAACCAATTTGGCATAATTAGTGATAATGTAATTTTTGCAAATGAGGGCAAAATAGCCAATTCACAATGACAGCACATGCCAGCTCAAAATTGGTTCCAACATGTCCAAAACACCATATGTGAAGTGTAGAAACAATTCCCATTGCAATTGGTTGCTTAAATCTCATTTTCACTATGTGTATGTAAAGTATCCATTTTTAACCATTTCATTTTTCATGCCAAAACTCAAACCATGTGCATTAACCATGAAATGAATATTCAAACACACTTAAAATGCCATTCCTGAGGTGTTGGAAAAAGTCCCATTCAAAAATTCCCAATATTTTGACATTTGGACAATTTTGCCCCTGGTCCAATTCAGCTGTCCAGTTGAAAAGTGACTTTTTGCCTTGGCCATTTTTGAACAAATCCAATGATGCACCCTCAAAGTACATGTCAAATGGAGTTTGTGCATATAAAGAACTTGCAATTTGGACAAAGTATGTGGTAGTTATGGCCTCCTGATTACGGGTTTTTTTGAAATTCACTGAGCCATATTTTGCAAACCGTACATTGGATTTTCAAGTTCTTGGACTTTTTGGAAAGGTGAGAACAAGATCTACATCTGTCATGTTGAACAATTTTTCATTTGAAGCTTCCTTGGACTTCTGTTTTTGAGGTCAAAAACTTTCCACTTTTGGAAACTTCTATTACAAGTCAGTTGCTATTTTTGGCAGTTTTTGTCCTGACTTGATTTTCTTCATTTTTAAGCCTTGCAATCTCATTTAACACTTGTTCCAACATGAATGAAGTGTATCCAACTCATTTCCACCTCCACATCCATCAGATCAAGCACAGTTGACCACAGTTGACTTTGCATCTGATAGATGAATTTGGCAATGCATTGATCAATTTAAGCCCCAATCTCCAACTGAAATGGCTCAAGGGTGACACCCTAGCCTCAATAATCACCATATAATCACAAAATGATCCTCATCTCCATCTCAAACACCATCTCCTGATTAAACCCTGATTGGCCCAATACAACTGATTAGGGTTGACCAGTGGTCAAAACCCTAATCTCAAGGAATCTTCTTCAATCTCCTGATGACATCCAACCATGGTGATGATGATGTATCGATTCAATCAACATGAAGACCAATACCCTTGGGAGTCATGAAACCCTAATTCACAGTCCAATCCTCAGATGGCCATGATCAGTCAATAAAACCCTAGGCTTGCACCTTTGAACTTCCTCATCTCCTGATCAAGACTTGGGAAGATAGCTTGCACTATGTAACCACATGTTATGCAATATGAAATGCCTAATGTCTTAAAATGAAATATGTTAATGCTAGTCCCAAGAGAGGAGGGCAAATTTTGAGGTGTTACACCATGTTAGTAGACTCTGAACCCATAAGTACAGAAGAGGCTCTTAAGCAGAAGCTCTGGCTGAAGGCCATGAAAGAAGAACTTGATGCTATAGAGAGAAACAAGACTGGAAGTTCTGAACAGGAGATAGCCAAGTTCAAGAAAGTTCTGATGAATGAATTCGAAATGACTGATCTAGGCAAAATGACATACTTTCTAGGGATGGAATTCAGATACTCTGAGAAAGGTATTATTTTGCATCAGCTCAAGTATGAATTAGAACTTCTGAAGAGATTTGAACTGGAGAATTGTAAGATTGCTGTCACACCTTCTGATACAAATCAGAAACTGGATTCTGACTCTGATGGAAAGGATGTGGACGCTACAACCTTCAAACAGTTGGTTGGTTCTCTGAGGTATTTGTGCAATACCAGACCTGATATTTGCTATTCAGTTGGGATGGTTAGTAGGTTCATGAGTAAACCTAAGTGGTCCCATTACCAAGCTGCAGTCAGGATTCTGAGGTATATCAAGGGAACTCTGAAGTATGGAGTATTATTTCCTTCTGGAAGAAAGGATGAGTCAGAACTTCAGAGTTATTCAGATTCTGATTGGTGTGGAGACAGAGTTGACAGAAGAAGTACGTCTGGGTACTTATTCAAATTTCTGGGAGGTCCCATTTCTTGGTGTTCCAAGAAGCAACCTGTTGTGGCGTTGTCAACTTGTGAAGCTGAATATATTGCAGGTGCTGTTACTGCATGCCAAGCTGTGTGGATTCTGAATCTATTGCAGGATCTGAAGATTAAAGTAAACAAACCTCTGAAGCTGATGATTAACAACAAGTCTGCAATCAATCTTGCCAGAAACCCAGTGTTGCATGGGAGAAGCAAGCACATTGAGACCAAGTATCATTTTCTGAGACATCAAGTTCAGAGGGGAGTGTTAGAAGTTGTACACTGCAGCACTCAGAAGCAGTTGGCAGATGTTCTGACGAAAGCTATCAAGACTGATCAATTTCTCAGATTAAGGGATGGAATTGGTGTTACAAGTTTTGATGGAATATGAATTAAGGGATGGTATTAGATTTAATTATTAGATTTAATTCATATTTAAGTTTGTTAGATATTAGATTTAAATATTAGATTTGATTCATATTTAAGTTTGTTAGATATTAGATTTAAATATTAGATTTGATTCATATTTAAGTTTGTTAGAGGCTTATAAATAGGGTGTCAATCATTGTAACTTTTAATCCTTTTTGTAGCCGTCATTCTCTTAATAGAATATTCATCTTTCATTCTACCTTTGCACCAACATGTGTCACTCACCGAAAAATACAGAGTCACCACCGAACTTTATTTATTCCAAAAGAAAGGGAAAATATCGATAAAACCCTTAAAAGAAAAGAAGATGGTCGTCGTAACCAAATTCGGGTTCGGGAGTCGATTATGCAAAGGGAATATATTAACACCTTTCACATCCGTTGTACTCAACGGGAACCGTTTTTTTCCGTTTTGCATGGAAGAGTGTTATTATCTAAAGGTTACTTACGATTGGTTTAAATTTAGGGGAAAAATAAGTTTTTAATTAGTATGCTCGCCAAGATTTTGAAATCCTGTGCTTACGTATTCTCATACTGCAGTGAAAAAATCAGAGCCTCATAGTTCGTAGGGTGGAAAATAAGTGTTTGTTCATTATTTTTATTGATCAGTGTTAACGTTCGCATTCTAGCATTTAAACGTTTCTTGTATACTCGTGCATGAGAGACTTAAGTGTTTGTTTGTATCAGCGTAGAACGGAAATAACATGTCCTAATTTATGAAAATTATCTTGATTTGAATTGTACTAAAGTATATGAATAGTGGTTAATACTTTGAACAACTGGGTCATGCGTCCCGTATCCAAATATATTCAGAATAAGTGTAGGAATACTCCCTCTTATTCCTTCTCCACTTCTTAAGGCTCGTGACGCACAATTCGCATCACAACTAACATGTGGTTTGAAAGAGAATAGTCTTTTTATTTTGAAGAGGCAAGGTGAACTTGAAGCTCAACAATGATCAGGGTCTTGACGTCCTTTTGTCTTTAAAGTCTTGAATGCAGAGTCTTGACTTGAGTGTAAATTGAAGGCAGGTTCAAGTGTAAAGGTCCCAATTCAATCAAGTAATTAAGAGACTTATGATAACTCAATTAAATATAGTCCTAAGGGGGATCATATAATTGCTCAGGACAAGTCATGAAAAGCCTAGGCTAATCACTGCAATGTAATTAATTAATCAAGAATGATCTTGAGCAACTAATCAAGGGTATGATCATGCTAAAAAGATATAGTAAGCACATGGATTTAAATAAAACAATGGCATTAAGAATTGGAAAATATCATGTCAACCCTAATTTCTAACTAAACATGAAATGAATTTTAAAAAATTTAGCAATTAAACTTAATTAAAACTAATCCTAATCTAACAAAATAATATTTGTTAATATGTATTTTTAAGTGTTTTATTAGTGTATTAACATGTTTTTAAAATGTGTATTAAAAAGAATTAAAAGAAAAAAAATTCACAAAGTATATCACTAATTAATTAAAACAATCATGCAGAGGGTGTTGTAGACCACAAGGGTGTGGCCAAGAAGAAACGACACTGGACTTGATAACGAAGGCCCAAGATGTGTTGCTGCCTTGCTCTGCATCCAGAAGGGGGTGCATTCGTGGAAAGGGCGTGTGGCCAAGAAAATGCATGCTAGGCTAATACAACACATTCCCAAGGTGTTAACGCCTTGTTGAACATTCAAAATGGGAAGGTGCAGTAGCAATGTGTAGGTGTAAGAAGCAAAGCCCTATGGGCTTGGGGTGCCTGAGGCCCAATGTGAATGGGGAAAGGAAGAGTGAATGTTCAAATCATCTAATTCATGTCTCTAGCCTTCTTGATCCTCTCTCATTTTCTCTAAAATTTCCTCCCCCACTGAAAATGGCTCTGCCGCGCCAGAGGCGGTAGGGCAACCCAGAACGCCTATAAACCACCACCTCTTGAAACCTCTCAACATCCTCTCTCCATCTCTCACACTCTCTCCTTCTGAACCTCAACAAAAATCCAAATTCGGACCAAAATCAAGAAGAACCCTAAATCCTAAAAATGGAATTAAACGCAAACAAAGGGGAACCAAGCCATACAACCTTGGGGCTTTTATTCCCCTCATCCTACTCTACATGGCGGTAACATGATTGGAGCAAAGAAGTGGAGTTTTTGAAGACCTACCTACAAGACGGAGGTTGGCCTTGATTCTTGTTGAAGATGAAGATGATGAAGCTGAAGAATAAAAGAAGAGCAGAGAATACAATCATCAGATAAGTAATTTGAATTCTCAGTGCTTGCAGAATGTTTCCTCTTCTTCTTCTTCTTCTTCTTCTTATTCTTCTTCTTCTTGAGTCTATAATCTGTAGGGAGAATTTGTGGTATGGTTGTAGGTGATTAGAGTAGGGTGTAGAGTAAGGTTCATCTCTTGTTGTGTCAAGCTTCAAGGTGAAGCTTGTTAGACAATAGAGGAACTTTGTAAGCTCTGAGTGTGGTGAGGTGAAGGAGATTGAATACAGAAAGAAATAGTGATGAGAGTAAAATTTGCAGAGTGTGTGAGATTTTCCTGATTGAAGATGGAATGAGACTATATAGATGAATTGGATTATAACAATTTCAGGAAATTGGGGTAGAGTTCGTTGGAGGTTAGGGTAAGGGTTAAAGTTAGTTGAATCAAAGATATATGTAGTTAGACAAATAACAGAGTTAACTTGCTATTAGTGTTAGCTTAAGAATTGTTAGGCTGTTAGGAATTGTTAATTGTTATTGGACTGCTTGTGTTATTGAACCATTGGGATTGTCATTGAATTAGTTTGTTGAATGTTAATGAACTATTAGAATGATGTCAGTGTTAAAAGTTAATTTGAATTAGTCATGAAACTATTAGTTGTGTGCTAGGGATGTTAGTGAGATTAGAAATGATTAGTTAATAGTTAGTTAATTTGATTTTAATTTGAGCCATGTTAGAGTTATAGTAAGTTAGATATGTTAGAAGAATGAAAATCTTATTGATGTTAAAATGCTTGAACTGCTGTGTAACTTGATTTGTTATGGGACTGCTTGAAACATGATTGTATTACTTGAATGAATGTATGTTTTTATTGAATTAATTAGTGTATTAGTGAATATGGCCTTTGAATGGATGATGGTTGGCTGATTTGATCAATTGAGGTATTGATATGCTATGGAATTATGTCTAATTTGGAAACATGGAAACATATAGCTGCTTGATGTGATTTTGAAATGTTAAATATTGATAATTCATAGGTGTAACCGGTTAACCATCTTGGTTAATAGGTTATAAAAACAACATTTTGGTTTTTCTGTTATTGAATCAGTTTAGTTAGTTGGAACTATGTGAGTGAATTAATAGTGGCATGGTTATGCATGAGCATGTGTATATGTATATGCATGATGAATTTTGCAATGCTTTGTATGTTGGAGCTGTCATGACTAGGCTTGGTTGTATGTATATGCTGCTGACATGTGAAAATGCTTGTATGTCGCATACTTCAAGTCTTCAAATCTTCAAGTCTCCAACCATGACTGCATTTGAGTTCATTTACTACAGGGATGATGTTAGACTTGACATGAGCCAAGGCATGAAATGGCTAGGCATGGAACAAGGCATGGCATCATGGTTGGAGACTTGAAGATTTGAAATCTCAAACATGGAAGATCCATGAGGATGTGGAGACAAGTAGGATTTAGGATAGTCAGTATGACTTGGGTCAACTGTTTGACTAAAAAGTCAACAGTTGACTAAAAATCAACTCTAGGTCAAATGTATCTTTTTTATATAGAATTTTGTAATCTTGGATTTTGAAATGTATACTTTGATGATTTGTAATGAAATTGGCTCCTTTGAATGGTATATGTATGGCTTGATTCTTAAGAAAAACGGTTTCCCTCCAAAATTTGAATTTCGAAAATACGAACTTAATATGAATCTTGATCTTGAACAAATTTGAATGCCAAATCTTGAACCAATTGAACAACAAGCAACTAACCATGTAAGATCCCAACAAAGAATGGTCAACAAAAAAGTCAACTTTCCATGGTTGACTTTTGTTGACCAAAATCAACCTTGAAGCAAATCTTTCAAATTAATTGTTCATGATGTAATCAATATGATCACCAATCCTAGACCAAGATTAGGTTTTTTTTTCAAAGGTCAACCAAGTGGTGCCTAAATAGTCAGGATGTAGCACAATGAACCATATGCTTGGTTTACAAGTGCATTATGAAACCTTAGCTCATAAACTATCCATAATTCAATGCTTTGTATCATAAATAACAAGATCTTTGAATCAATGATGTTTATTTAAAAAGTATAATTGTAAATGAATGATCTAGATGACCAGGGCATAGGTATGCAGATGAACCAGGGACCAAGAGCCAGATGAAAAGTGGGAAAGAAGTAGGACAAATTTTGGGGTATGACAACTACCCTTATTTAATAATATTAAATCTGAAGGTATTAATAGCAATGACTTTTAAACATTCAAGGTAGAAGAGGATTAAATATAAAGACCCAAACATTTGCACTCCGAAGAGAAGACATATGTATCAACCTTTATGATTTTTGTTTTGCCTCCACTAACAAGTTTTGGCAGGTATTGGTGGTTAAGATATTCCCGTAGGGTTCCAAAAAGGTAAGAGGATTAATTGTGTACTTGCAAAAGGCAAGTAAAAGATGGTATAAAGGTAATTTCAAAGTTTGAGGTTTTCTCATGAAAAAGACAAAGACGTCTTGCAAAAGGCAAGTGAGACTTTGCTGGGGAATGCTAGGATTTTCCACTACAAAAGGTAGATAAGACTTGCAAAAGGAAAGTAAAGGAATATGAAATTTCCTCACACAAAAGGAAAATGAGGATTCCTTAGAAAAAGGCTAAGAAGATATGTGAAGATAAATGATGCTTTCTCACGCAAGAGGCAATGAGAACTCCTTGGCAAAAGGCCAAGAAGAAGAATGAAAGTGAATGTGATTTCTTATGCAAAAGGAAATGATAACTTCTTGGCAAAAGGCTAATAAGGTGAAACGGTGGGGATTTCTCCTGGAAAAGACAATGAGAACTCCTTAGCAAAAGGCTAAGAAGAAGCATGAAGGTGGATATGATTTCTTACGCAAAAGGCAAAGATAACTTCTTAGAAAAATGCTAAGAATGCGAAACAATGGATATGATTTCTCATACAAAAAGTGATGAGAACTTTTTAGTGGAAGGATAAGAAGGCAAGACGATGAATATGATGAAAGTGAATATGTTTTCTCCTATAAAAGACAAGAGAATTCCTTAGAAAAAGGATAAGAAGAAGGGTGAACTGAATTGGTTTTCTCATGCAAAAGGAAAGGAGATTCCTTAGCAAAAGGCTAGGAAGATTTGTGAAAGGCAATTGAATGGTAAATACGATTCCTCACGCAAAAGGAAATGAAGGGATTTCCTCGCACAAAAGGCGAAAAATACTTACAAAAGGTAAGTGAAAGTAGAAATTCACTTTTCTATGCAAAGAGCAGAGGATACTTACAAAAGGTAAGCAATAAGAAGTATACCAAAGGATTTTCCCATGCAAAAGGCGAAGGATACTTACAAAAGGTAAGCTGAAAGAGAAATTTCCCTCATGCAAAAGGTAAGTGGGTCAGAAATAGAATTCCTCATGCAAAAGACCGAGGGAACTTGCAAAAGGCAAGTGTAAAATAAGAGGGTGTTCCCATGCAAAATGCAACGGGTACTTACAAAAGGTAATCCAAAAGACAAACTTCTCATGTAAAAGGCAATAGGTACTTGCGAAAGGAAAGTGTAAAGGAGATGATAATCCTCATGCAAAAGGCAGAGGGAACTTACAAAAGGTAAGTAAGAAGAAATAAACCATAGAATCTTCCTATGCAAAAGTCAAGGGGAACTTGCAAAAGGCAAGTAGGTTAGAAATAGAATTCCTCATGTAAAAGGCCGAGGGAACTCGCAAAAGGAAAATGTAAAGAAAAAGGGTCTTCCTATGCAAAAGGCAAAGATAACTTACAAAAGGTAAGCAAGAAGGATAACTTCCCATGCAAAAGGAAAGGGTTACTTATAAAAGGTAAGCAAGAAGAAGAAACTTCCCATGCAAAAGGAAAGGGGTACTTACAAAAGGTAAGAAGAAAGATAAATTTCCCATGCAAAAGTAAAGGGGGACTTGCAAAAGGAAAGTGTAAAGGAGACGATAATCCTCATGCAAAAGGCAGAGGGAACTTGCAAAAGGCAAGAGAACGACATGATATCTCACATGAACAACGACGAAGATGAAGTTCTCGGAGAGTGGCAATTAATTGAAATGCGAAACATACGTCGAGTGTCCAAACAATCGGCAAGGGAGTAAGTCATACATCAGTCCCTTACTTTGGCACTCAAGATGCAAAGAGCAAGTACAAATAAATTTCTCGTGCAAAAGACAGCGAAGACTTGTAAAAGGCAAGTACGGTGACATGATTTCATGCAAAAGGCAACGAAAGAACATACAAAAGGTAAGTGGAATCAACAAAATCTTTTCTGTGCAAAAGGCAGGAAAGACTTGCAAAAGGCAAAGGGGGACTTATATCTCTCATGCAAAAGGTTGAGGAGACTTATAAAAGGTAAGTGCAAAGGGGAGATGATTCTCTCGTGCAAAAGGCAGCGAGAACTTGCAAAATACAAGTGCTTGGTATAAGAACCTCTTTATAAAATACTGACAAAAGGACAATAATATTTTCAAAAGGAAAATAAATAAGGAATTCTTTGAGGGAAAATTGTCGGGAATACCAATTAGGAGTTTTGTGGGGGTAATATTCTCTTCGAAGAAATACTATTGTCTCAACTGGGGATTAACTTGTTCTTTCGAGAAAGGCTTGAGTACGACTTATGTTAAGTATGCATGTTTTATTTTGTAATTCTCCATCTTGATGGATATGCTATGCGTTTTAGTGGTGCAATGTTTGAAGGAGAATAGCGATCCAAAACGGTGACAACGCCTCTACTCAGTCCATACGGTGACAACGCCTCTACTTAGTCCATACAGTGACTTACTGGGAATACCAATTAGGAGTTCTGTGGGGGTAATCCAAAACAGTGACAATGCCTCTACTCAGTCCATATGAATGGATTCCTTCAATCTCAATGCAAGATGCTACGAATGAAGGCTTTGAGTGAGTGAATGAGTGAGTGAGAGAGAGAGAGAGAGAGAGAGAGAGAGAGAGAGAGAGAAATGAAATTACAACTGCACAAATGCTTTTGCATAAAGGTTCTATTTATAGAACCACTTGTGTGGGCTGCAAGCTAAAAAGCCCACTTAAGTGTATGTGGCCTATATCTTATAATATGCCAAAATCACTTAAGCACGTGGTACCTTACCATATTTCGTATTCTACTTAAGTACACCATACTTTACGATGTTCTTCAATTCACTTAAGTGCACCGTACCTTACGGTGTTCCTTAGTTACTCTATCTCTCATCAATCTGTCTTTTTGTGTGTGAACCTGTAGGTTTTCGCGGCATTGACAGTTATATTAAATCATGTATTTAACATAATAAACAGTGAGCGGTATCTAGCAACACATCACTGCTACCCAAGACACGAAAATGTCATGTGATATGACAAATCCTTTGGTGATAATACTTATGTATACAATTACCCTTTTGCCCTTATGTCTATATTGAACACAAGGCATAGACTGTGTCATCCTTGTCCAGTTCAATATTGGGCCCGTAGACATATATCTTGTTACGCAGGATGGGAAAATTCCATCTAGGCCACTCATGTCCCTTAGCATGCTTCGTGGAGTACCCATCAACTATCTTTATGGTCATCCAGTTACGGACAATGTTTGATCAGCAATAAGACACTCGACTCTACATCTAGGGTCCATAGTGGTTTCAGGTCAAAGGGTGGTATACACCATTATCACCATGAGAATAACTTATGACACTTTGCATAACATTCTATATAGTATTCTCATAGCGGGTCAATCCAGTATAAATATTACTCTTAATATTCATACCTATGTTTAAGACTTGATAACTCCTTATCCATGATCCATGAGATGTGATCATCAGTCTATATACATAATAGTCTTAATGCTTTAATGTTATCCCATTTCACAACAAAGCTCGACTACGGATACTTTAAGAATAGTGTCCTTATGTTTAATGGGATCTCATGATTAAGTCACACTTGATACATTAAACGGACTAACTATTCTAGGGACTTTATTAAACAAACATAATAAAGAAAAATCCTTTTATTATTAATAAATAATTAGATGCAAGTACCAAAAGTATTGGCCTATAGGGATTACACCAAAAATCTCCCACTAGCACTAGAGCCAATCAGGCATACCCCTAATGCCCATAGATCTAGTATGGTTATCATGCTTCTGTTGCGCAATAGGCTTTGTTAGTGGGTCAGCAATATTGTCAAGTGTAGGTACTCTGCATATTTTCACATCTCCTTTATCTATTATCTCTCGAATGAGGTGATAACACCTAAGTATGTGTTTGGATCGTTGGTGAGATCTAGGTTTCTTAGCTTGTGCGTTAGCACCATTGTTATCACTAATGAACCACTTGTGTGGGCTGCAAGCTAAAAAGCCCACTTAAGTGTATGTGGCCCATATCTTATAATATTCCAAAATCACTTAAGCGCGTGGTACCTTACCATATTTCGTATTCTACTTAAGTACACCGTACCTTACGATGTTCTTTAATTCACTTAAGTATACTGTACCTTACGGTGTTCCTTAGTTACTCTATCTCTCATCAATCCGTCCTTTTGTGTGTGACCTTGTAGGTTTTCGCGGCATTGGTAATTATATTAAATCACGTATTTAACATAATAAATAGTGAGCGGTATCTAGCAACACATCACTGCTACCCAAGACACGAAAATGTCATGTGATATGACAAATTCTTTTGTGATAATACTTACGTGTACAATTACCCTTTTTCCCTTATGTCTATATTGAACACAAGGCATAGACCATGTCATCCTTGTCCAGTTCAATATTAGGCCCGTAGACATTTATCCTGTTACGCAGGATGGGAAAATTCCATCTAGGTCACTCATGTCCCTTAGCATGCTTCGTGGAGTACCCATCAACTGTCTTTATGGTCACCTAATTATGGACAACGTTTGATTAGCAGTAAGGCATTCGACTCTACATCTAAGGTCCATAGTGGCTTCAGGTCGAAGGGTGGTATACACCATTATCACCATGAGAATAACTTATGACACTTTGCATAACATTCTATATAGTATTCTCATAGCGGGTCAATCCAATATAAATATTACTCTTAATATTCATACTTATGTTTAAGACTTGATAACTCCTTATCTATGATCCATGAGATGTGATCATCAGTCTATATACATAATAGTCTTAATGCTTTAATGTTATTCCATTTTATAATAAAGCTCGACTACGAATACTTTAAGAATAATGTCCTTATGTTTAATGGGATCTCATGATTAAGTCACACTTGATACATTAAACGGACTAACTATTCTAGGGACTTTATTAAACAAACATAATAAAGAAAAAGCCTTTTATTATCAATAAATAATTCAATACAAGTACCAAAATTATTGGCCTCTAGGGCTTACACCAATAATGTTATGCAATAATGGATTACTACATGCAAGATGCCGGTGTAGGATCAGGATTTGTGGTATGTATGGGCTACGTAAGGCCGAATGTTTTTTTGTCAAAAGGGATGAAGGTTGAGAATTTAAAGTACCAATTAGAATTGGGTTTACTAGGGTTTTGAGTTAGCGGTGAAGCGGGTTTTTAAGTATGCCATTGATGATTGGGCTTTACAGGGTGTCAACCGAGGTTGGACTTTCATTTTTTCTTGGAGGTGTTAATAAAGACTGGGTTTTATAGTGTGCAAGTAAATATTGGGCTTTTAGATAAGCCAAGCAAGGTTGGGATTTGAGAGACGTCAATCAAGTTGGGCTTTTAGATAGGCCAAGCAATGTTGGGCTTTATGGAGGTGCCAAGTATGATTGGGCTTTATTAGGTGCCAATAAAAGTTGGGCTTTGGCTTTTATTGTTTGTTTTATATGGCTTCATGATATGCTAGGTGATTATATGCATGAATGAAGCGACATGATTAATGCATGGTGATGATTTATGTAATGATTTTGAAGGTTCAACAAAAGCCCCTAAGGTGGGTCATGTATGGTTGAAACTGGGAAGTGTCTTACTTGGCTACAATACTTGTTGAAAAGTTATGGGATGCGCTTAACATGATTTCTCGACATTATTCTTGAACTCAACGATTTCTTATGCACGACAAAACTTTCTTGAGCAACTTTGAAAGTATGGAGAAGAACTGCCCCTTTATAGCTAGTCTTGTCCTAGTCTGTAGGGTTTTTGAAGGAATTTTCCTCGAAAGGAAATATGGGACATTTGTACCATAATGACTTGAGATGGCCTGCCTCAGTACTTTGAACCTTGGAGCAATGCCCCTGATTAACCAATTCTTGGAGAGATTTGTCGAATCTCGATGTGATTTCCCTAGATTGACTAAATCTTGAAGCAACTTTCCCTTTTGATCAACGGAGTTTTCAAGCGTTATTTCCCTTTGGTGTGATCACTTACAGTGACTTTCCCCTGCTCAACGGAGTCCTTAGGAATTTTTCCTCTTGGTGTGATCATTTAAAGTGACTTGCCTCCGCTCAACAGAGTCCTCAGACATTTTTCTCCTTAGTATGATTGATGCTTATTGCGGAAACTTTTTCGATGTCAAGTGCTTATTTCCAAGTAAAAATTTTCATTTTGAAGATGATAATTCTAATGCTATGCTTATGTCAGTTTCAAAATCTAAGTTCTTTTCATTGAAAAATGATGTTATGATATTCAGTGTTCACTAGTCAAAATGTCATATCGATACCAACACAAACGATAAGCAAATCTTTAAGAGTCAGTTTTAACGTGATCTTGCCATAGTATGCTTTCGAAATAAACCCTACTTCAATTAGGTCTTTCGAAATGTTCATTTTTCAAATGGGTTTGAATATTAGAAGTAATGGTTAAGGAACCAATGAGGTTTTCAAAGTGGCAGTCACCCAATTTTTGTTTTTTTTTGTTTGTAGTCACACGAATTTGTTCTTGCTTTCTTTTGATTCTTTTTTTTCTTTACTTTTCCTAGTTTTTTCCTGGACTGACTTTTCGAGTTTACAGTCCACCGGGATGCCCTAATTTTTGCCTAAGTCACCTATTTTCAAGTTTTCGACTTAGCAAACTTTTTTTTTATTTCTCATTTTTTTGTATGAACAAATCATGTGACATTTGTTCGTTTGGTTTGTTGAAAGGGTTGTGACTGCCTCGTTCCTTTTGTTGGTGAGAGACAACTGTTGTGGATTTGTGATTTTTGACCTCGCGTGAGGGATATGACATGGTTGAGCCTCAGATATGATACTCCTCTTTTTTTCCTTTTGAAACTTGAATGCATGGTCAAATCAACTGAACACTACCATACCCCTGGTTAAGATTGATGATTTTTCGTATATAAAGAAACTCATACTCCTAGGCTTAAAGGGGTTGACTAGGGATTATATTCCTTATACCTCAGATGTTTAGGAATTTGAAACAATGCCTTACACCGTCAACAATGTTTTACTCAAAATCATACAACTAATAGTTTCGTGTATTTCGATTTCATCATTCTCCTTTTTATTTTTGCTTAAACAAGAGTTTGATACTGATGAATAAAATATGAGTGAACACGAATTGATTGGTTCAAAACATGCATATTCATTTTATTATTACAAATGAAAATGATTGAACAATCTAATGAAAATGATTGAACAATCTAATGATCGTCGGTGTGATTAGCCTTTTTATTCACCCACAGGTTGGAGTCATCATGCTTGTAGAAGTTGATGTGATAGTCCCCAAGGTGGTTCCCCTTCAGATTCTTCCAACGAATGCAACCTCAGATTTATCCTTTCTTCCACTTACACCGGTTATAGTATTGCAGTTGTGCCCACATGCAGGGGCATGAGATTGTTCAGTATGTTCATGTCGTCTGATGTGAACGTGATAGCCTTTAAATCGATCAAGTATTGTATTTTATGCTTCAGGGCTCTATGATTCTCGATTGTGTGCCCGGGTGCCCTTGAGTGGAATTCATATCTGGCATTCACATCATATCTTGGAGGAAGAGGTGTTGGAGGAGGCTTAAGATCCTTTAACTAGAATAATGAGACTTGGAGCAAATAAGGGAGTAGTTGACCATAAGGCATAGGATTTCGGTCAAACTTTTTCTTTGTCCTCCTTGGTCTTTGCTAGCCTTGTTGAGGATAGTTTTGCTGTTGATTTAGATGCCAATTCTGATTCCGTGATCGGTTCCTCTACTTGGTCGGGGAATCGACAATGGCTTTTGGTAGGGATGCCTTGAAAGTCTGGGTTGTGGATGATATCCGTGAGGCAGACCCTGACATGAGGTGAAACCAGACAGATGTAGATGAGTGACCATCTCTGCTGCGGAAATTGGCGTGAGATTTTCTTCCTTTCTCAATAATACTTGCATGATTTCCATAACCAGGCTCAGAGTTTTCAGTTGGTTGACCTCCTCCCTCAGTAATTTATGGTCTCGCTGAAGTTCATCCGTAGTCATTTGAGACATGCTTCCAGTTCTAAGTGTATGTCGGGTAATCAACTAACTGGTTATAAATGTAACACCCCGATAATAATACGATAATTATTAAATTAAGTTAATAATATATTTATTAATTTAATTTGATAATTGGATTATTATTATTATTATTTTTGGAATTATCGAATTATTATTATTGGGATAATAATATAAATTGGAAAATTATATAAGTGTGAAATAAGGAAAAGGAATCCCATTTGGTAAAAAGAGTTCTACGTGAAACAGAGAAGCGGCTGAAAAGTGGAAAGTGGAGAAAGGGCAAAGAGGAGGAGCAAGGGAAAAGGTTGGAGAAGAGAAAAGCTTGGAGCTCAAAGATTTGCCGGATTAATCAGGTAAGGGGGGTTTATCGTCGTTTAATGGGTATTATAGATTAACATGTAATGGGTAGTGATAAACCGTTGATTTGACCCTAATTGGGATGTTGAATGCTGAGAGATTATGTTGGATAAGTGTGTTAAAGTTGTACTTAAATCTGTATTTGAGTGTATTGTGATTTTCCGAACGTATCGCTTCTTACGGAATTGGAATCGGAGGTCCGGAAGTCCTCCAACGGCGGAAAATGCGGAGAATTCTGCATTCTGCTTCGTGTTAGCGCAGGAACAGCTTTCTGTCTTGCGTTAACCGGTTAACCCAGGGTGTTAACCGGTTAACACTGTTGTAAATTGTGAAAATTGCTGTTCTGTCTGCGTTAACCGGTTAACCCAGGGCGTTAACCGGTTAACACTGTTGTAAATGGCCAGAAAGCGTGTTCTGTCCTGCGTTAACCGGTTAACCCAGGGCGTTAACCGGTTAACACTGTTGGAAAAGTGATAAATCGAATTTTGCTCAGAATTTAATGGAATTCGTCGGGGTGAGTCGGGTGATATTATCGTTAATTGTGATGAGTAATTTTGTTGAGTTTATGTTATGAAGTGTCGATACGAGTATGTTGCTGAGTTGTTCCGTGTACGGAAAATTGTTAAGGATACTGAGTTGTAGGCTTGGTGAGCCAAAGTTGATTATAAGTTGCTTATGTTGAAACCATTGTTGTGTTGCTATTATTATCATGTTGTCGAAATTTTAAGTCGGATATGTCATGTAAATCCATATGCATTAAGTCGGAGCTTTGCTCACACCACGTTGGCCTGGATTGGCAAAAGTTGAAAGTTGAAGGCTTATGCCTTGATGCCCAATAAAATGGCAATGATTTTAAGTTGGGAGTTTTACTCCGAATGGTACCACATGCATGACGAGTCGAGTCTCATTAGAGTTGCATTTTGTTGGTTTGTTGTATGGAATATAATATGAATGGATGTATTCCAGTATTATATGTGTGTTGTGTGTTCTGTGTTGTGTTGATGTTGAGTATGATTGAGTTGATATTGCCGTTGCTGAATGTGTAATCTGATTTGGGTGATGAAACGTGTTAAATTACTTAACATTGCATGATATTTTATAATGCTTATTATATCGATTGAGGAACTCACCCTTACAACTATTTTTCAGGTAACGAGCAGTGATTGAGTAGAAGCTAGTGCTTGGAGTCTAGTGTAGTCTCCTTAGTGGGTCATGCTCTGATAGATGTAACATCGGGACGGGATGTCTTTAATTGTTTTATTGTTGGTTGTGAACCAATTTACATGTAATACATTATATGTTTTGATTGGTTGATTTGATTTCTATCCGCTGCGAATTATGCAAAAATGTTATTTTGATTAAATAAAGAGCATGGCAGTTATTATGGTGTGAAGTAGTCGTGTGACACCCTTGATTGCATATTTACTCTGATTGATATGTTGTTATTTTAATTATATACTCGGGGTATTCTAGAAGGGTGTTACATTAGTGGTATCAGAGCAGGTCGGTCTGTCCAGCCAGTTGTCGTGTCGTTACTGTCTAACAATTGTGTATTGTTACTAATCTAACTTTTAAGTTGTGTTGTGGTGATAAGTTGAAATGGCTGGAAGGAATGACGCTGCAATGGCTGCCGCAATGCAAGCGATGGCACAAGCTGTGCAAAATTTGCCAAACGCTGGTGGAGATGCTGGATCACGTAGCTTGGCGACTTTTCAAAGAGAGAATCCGCCGGTGTTTAAAGGGAAGCATGATCCAGATGCAACCTTGGGATGGTTGAAAGAGATCGAGAGAATCTTCCGTGTTATGGATTGCACTCCAGCTCAGAAGGTTCGGTATGGTACTCACATGCTAGCAGTCGAAGCTGATGACTGGTGGCTAGAGACTCACGAGAGGTTGACCGTGGCAGGTGAAGTCATTACTTGGGATGTATTCCGTAGGGAATTCATGAGAAAGTATTATCCGGAAGATGTCCGTGGTAAGAAAGAAATTGAGTTCCTTGAACTGAAGCAAGGAAACATGTCTGTCACTGATTATGCTGCAAAATTTGTGGAGCTGTCCAAATTTTATCCTCATTACACTGGTGCTGGTGCCGAGTTTTCAAAGTGCATCAAGTTTGAAAACGGACTGCGCTCTGAAATTAAGAAGGCTGTTGGGTATCAGAAGATACGCATTTTTACTGAATTGGTTGATAGCTGCAGGACATTTGAAGAAGACAATAATGCTCATTACAAGATTGTCAGTGACCGCAGGGGCAAGCAACATCAAAATCGTGGCAAGCCGTATGATGCTCCAGTGGGAAAAGGGAAACAAGGAGCTGCTCCGGCTCAGAGGACTAGTAGGGGAGGTGATCCTGCTGGTATAGTTTGTTTCAAATGTGGTCAGGCTGGTCATAAGAGTAATGTATGCACTGCTGAAGTAAAGAGGTGTTTTCGCTGTGGTAAGACTGGCCATGCAATAGCTGATTGCAAGCACAAGGAAATGATTTGTTTTAATTGTGGTGAAGAGGGGCATATTGGAAGTCAGTGTTAGAAGCCAAAGAAATCTCAAACTGGAAAAGTGTTCGCATTGACCGGAACTCAAACCTCCAGTGAGGACAGACTTATCCGAGGTACATGTTTCATAAATGGTACTCCTTTAATTACTATTATTGATACCGGTGCCACACACTGTTTTATTTCTGCTAACTGTGCTCGAAGACTGGGTTTAAAATTGTCCGCTTTGGATGGTGAATTGATTGTTGAGACCCCAGCTAAGGGATCAATAACTACTTCCTTGGTGTGTTTAAATTGTCCTTTGTCGATCTTCGATAAAGATTTCTATGTTGATTTAGTATGTTTGCCGTTGGGTGAGATGGATGTAATTCTTGGTATGAACTGGTTGGAGTATAATTATGTTCATATAAATTGTCATCATAAGTCGGTGAGGTTTTCCACTCCTGAAGAGGAAGGAGTTGACTTATTACCTTTCAGAGAATTGCGAAAATTGATGAAAGAGGGAGCTCAGATGTTTTCTTTGATGGCGACGTTGTCGGTTGAGAGTAAAGCTAAGATAGAGGAACTGTTAGTGGTGAAAGAATTCCCTGAAGTTTTTCCTGATGAAATTCCTAGTGTGCCGCCAGAGAGGGAAGTTAAATTTACTATTGATCTGGTGCCTGGTACTAGGCCTGTTTCGATGGCACCGTATAGAATGTCGGCATCTGAATTGTATGAATTAAAGAAGCAATTGGAAGACTTACTTAAGAAGAAGTTTATAAGACCAAGTGTGTCACCGTGGGGAGCTCCAGTGTTGCTAGTAAAGAAGAAAGATGGTAGTATGAGGCTTTGTATCGATTATAGACAATTGAATAAAGTAACGATCAAGAATAAGTATCCACTACCGAGAATAGATGATTTGATGGATCAATTAGTGGGTGCTTGTGTGTTCAGTAAAATTGATTTGAGATCGGGCTATCATCAGATCAAAGTGAAAGATGAAGACATCCAGAAGACAGCGTTCAGAACTCGGTATGGACATTATGAGTATTCTGTGATGCCTTTCGGTGTGACTAATGCGCCGGGAGTATTTATGGAATACATGAATCGTATTTTCCATACTTATCTGGATCATTTTGTGGTAGTATTTATTGATGATATTTTGATTTACTCTAAGTCCGAAGAAGAGCACAAGGAACATTTGAGATTAGTGTTGGATGTTTTGAAAGATAAGAAATTGTATGCGAAGCTGTCCAAGTGTGAATTTTGGTTAAGAGAAGTCAGTTTTCTCGGCCATGTAATTTCAGGAAAAGGTATTGCTGTAGATCCTTCCAAGGTAGAAGCTGTATTGCAATGGGAGACTCCTAAGTCGGTTACCGAGATTAGAAGCTTTTTGGGATTAGCTGGATATTATAGAAGGTTTATTGAAGGATTTTCTAAGTTAGCACTTCCGTTAACTAAATTAACTTGTAAAGGTAAAGCTTTCGTGTGGGATGTTCAGTGCGAAGAGAGTTTTAATGAATTAAAAAGGAGATTGACGTCGGCGCCGGTTTTGACTTTGCCAAATCCGGAGGAACCGTTTATAATTTACTGTGATGCTTCATTGATGGGCTTGGGAGGTGTGCTCATGCAAAATAATAAAGTAATTGCTTATGCGTCGCGACAGTTAAGAATTCATGAAAAGAACTATCCTACGCATGATCTTGAACTTGCTGCTGTGGTGTTTGTGCTAAAAATCTGGAGGCATTACCTTTATGGTTCCAGATTTGAAGTCTTCAGCGATCATAAAAGTTTAAAGTATCTATTTGACCAGAAAGAGCTGAACATGAGACAACGTAGGTGGTTAGAATTGCTTAAGGATTATGATTTCGGTTTGAATTATCATCCAGGAAAAGCAAATGTTGTGGCCGATGCTTTAAGTAGAAAGACCTTGCATGTGTCAGCAATGATGATTAAGGAGTTGGAATTAATTGAGCAATTTCGTGATATGAGTTTGGTTTGCGAAGTAACCCCGCAGAGTGTAATGCTAGGAATGCTAAAGATTAATAATGATTTTATGGATAGTATCCGAGAGGCACATAAATTGGATGTGAAATTAGTAGATATCCTTAATCGTTGTGGTCAATCAGAGAAGAGTGACTTTAAGATTGATGCGAGAGGTGTGTTGAAATTAGGGGAAAGAATTTGTATTCCTGATGACACGATTTTGAAAAGAAGCATTCTAGAAGAGGGTCATAGAAGCAGTTTGAGTATTCATCCAGGAGCTACTAAAATGTATCAGGATTTAAAGAAAATATTTTGGTGGCCCGGAATGAAAGAAGATGTGGCTCGTTTTGTGTATGCGTGCTTAACTTGTCAGAAGTCGAAGATTAAGCATCAGAAGCCTGCTGGGTTGATGCAACCGTTGGAAGTTCCAGAGTGGAAATGGGATAGCATTTCTATGGACTTTGTAACGGGATTGCCTGCTACTTTAAGAGGGCATGATTCGATTTGGGTGATCGTTGATAGGCTCACGAAGTCGGCTCACTTCATACCTATTAACATCACTTACCCAATTGCGAAGTTGGCAGAGATTTACATCCGGGTAGTTGTAAAGTTGCATGGTGTTCCTCTGTGTATTGTGTCGGACAGAGATCCGAGGTTTACATCGGGATTTTGGGAAAGTTTGCAAGATTCGTTGGGCTCTAAGTTGAGGTTGAGTTCGGCATATCATCCTCAAACTGATGGCCAAACTGAGAGAACTATTCAATCATTGGAGGATTTACTGAGAGCTTGCGTTCTTGAACAAGGAGGTTTGTGGGACACTTATCTCCCATTGATCGAGTTCACATATAATAATAGTTACCATTCTAGTATCGGAATGGCGCCTTTTGAAGCATTGTATGGTCGTAGATGTAGAACTCCGTTATGTTGGCACGAATCTGGTGAGGGTGTAGTACTTGGACCAGAGTTAGTTCGAGAAACCACCGAGAAAGTGAAGTTTATCCGAGAGAAGATGAAAGCTTCTCAGAGTAGGCAGAAGAGTTACCATGACAAGCGGAAGAAGGAATTAGAATTTCAAGCTGGTGACCATGTGTTTTTGAGAGTCACGCCTGTGACCGGTGTTGGGAGGGCTTTGAAGTCTAAAAAGCTCACTCCTCGCTTCATTGGTCCGTATCAAATCTTAGAACGGGTTGGAAAAGTTGCTTATCGGATGGCATTACCACCTAATCTTTCGAATTTGCATGATGTATTCCATGTGTCGCAGCTTCGGAAGTATGTCTCAGATCCGTCTCATGTGGTTAGTATGGATGATGTGCAAGTGCGGGATAATTTAACAACGGAGACAAAGCCTGTACGAGTTGAAGATCGTGAAACAAAGACTCTTCGAGGAAAAGAGATTGTGTTGGTTAAAGTCGTTTGGTTGGGAGCTGCGGGCGAAAGCATGACATGGGAACTTGAGAGTCAGATGAAGGAGTCTTATCCGGAGCTGTTCGCTTGAGGTATGTTTTCGAGGACGAAAACTCTTTTAGTAGGGGAGAGTTGTAACACCCCGATAATAATACGATAATTATTAAATTAAGTTAATAATATATTTATTAATTTAATTTGATAATTGGATTATTATTATTATTATTTTTGGAATTATCGAATTATTATTATTGGGATAATAATATAAATTGGAAAATTATATAAGTGTGAAATAAGGAAAAGGAATCCCATTTGGTAAAAAGAGTTCTACGTGAAACAGAGAAGCGGCTGAAAAGTGGAAAGTGGAGAAAGGGCAAAGAGGAGGAGCAAGGGCAAAGGTTGGAGAAGAGAAAAGCTTGGAGCTCAAAGATTTGCCGGATTAATCAGGTAAGGGGGGTTTATCGTCGTTTAATGGGTATTATAGATTAACATGTAATGGGTAGTGATAAACCGTTGATTTGACCCTAATTGGGATGTTGAATGCTGAGAGATTATGTTGGATAAGTGTGTTAAAGTTGTACTTAAATCTGTATTTGAGTGTATTGTGATTTTCCGAACGTATCGCTTCTTACGGAATTGGAATCGGAGGTCCGGAAGTCCTCCAACGGCGGAAAATGCGGAGAATTCTGCATTCTGCTTCGTGTTAGCGCAGGAACAGCTTTCTGTCTTGCGTTAACCGGTTAACCCAGGGTGTTAACCGGTTAACACTGTTGTAAATTGTGAAAATTGCTGTTCTGTCTGCGTTAACCGGTTAACCCAGGGCGTTAACCGGTTAACACTGTTGTAAATGGCCAGAAAGCGTGTTCTGTCCTGCGTTAACCGGTTAACCCAGGGCGTTAACCGGTTAACACTGTTGGAAAAGTGATAAATCGAATTTTGCTCAGAATTTAATGGAATTCGTCGGGGTGAGTCGGGTGATATTATCGTTAATTGTGATGAGTAATTTTGTTGAGTTTATGTTATGAAGTGTCGATACGAGTATGTTGCTGAGTTGTTCCGTGTACGGAAAATTGTTAAGGATACTGAGTTGTAGGCTTGGTGAGCCAAAGTTGATTATAAGTTGCTTATGTTGAAACCATTGTTGTGTTGCTATTATTATCATGTTGTCGAAATTTTAAGTCGGATATGTCATGTAAATCCATATGCATTAAGTCGGAGCTTTGCTCACACCACGTTGGCCTGGATTGGCAAAAGTTGAAAGTTGAAGGCTTATGCCTTGATGCCCAATAAAATGGCAATGATTTTAAGTTGGGAGTTTTACTCCGAATGGTACCACATGCATGACGAGTCGAGTCTCATTAGAGTTGCATTTTGTTGGTTTGTTGTATGGAATATAATATGAATGGATGTATTCCAGTATTATATGTGTGTTGTGTGTTCTGTGTTGTGTTGATGTTGAGTATGATTGAGTTGATATTGCCGTTGCTGAATGTGTAATCTGATTTGGGTGATGAAACGTGTTAAATTACTTAACATTGCATGATATTTTATAATGCTTATTATATCGATTGAGGAACTCACCCTTACAACTATTTTTCAGGTAACGAGCAGTGATTGAGTAGAAGCTAGTGCTTGGAGTCTAGTGTAGTCTCCTTAGTGGGTCATGCTCTGATAGATGTAACATCGGGACGGGATGTCTTTAATTGTTTTATTGTTGGTTGTGAACCAATTTACATGTAATACATTATATGTTTTGATTGGTTGATTTGATTTCTATCCGCTGCGAATTATGCAAAAATGTTATTTTGATTAAATAAAGAGTATGGCAGTTATTATGGTGTGAAGTAGTCGTGTGACACCCTTGATTGCATATTTACTCTGATTGATATGTTGTTATTTTAATTATATACTCGGGGTATTCTAGAAGGGTGTTACAATAAACGAAAAGTGATATGAGATTTTTTTTGTTTGGTGGGAAAATATGCATGCACGTTGACAAATGCATGAAGAATGCAGTGCCATGTAATGTTATGCGATATTTTTTTTAGGTTCGAAGTATGCAATACATTAGATTCTAAGGTTCGGTATACTCTGGATAAACCTGATATGACTCTCAAAGTAGGTTGACCTTTTTAGATTTAAAGGTTCAACGCTACTTCTATATAAGGTGTATATGATTCTCGAGGTAGGTAAAGTTTTAGGTTTTCTGCAAAAACCCATATCCCCTCACTGATAGGTTCTAAGGATTTATGAAGGTTCTTAGAGTCACGAGTCCTAGGATGAAAATATCGTTATCATCGCAAAGTTAGTTGTGGACCAACGATACCCTAAAAGAGGATCTACTTTAAGTGAGGTCAACCCTCGACTTTAAAAGCCCCTGGTTTATTAAAGATTCCTAGATTCATAGACCCCTCTTTGAAAGTATTATTGTCATTGCAAAATAACTTATGAGGCAACAATACTTCCTGAGGAATCTACTCTAGGCGGGGTCTTCACACCAACCCATCAAGACAACTACGTCCAACAATCAATACTACACAACCATCATTCTATCTTAGATGTTCTCTCAAAGCCTGAATAATGGACTTATCACTCAATAGTATCCACAATAAAAAATACAACAGATATATTTAGAATATATAAAATATAAAAACCAATAATTACAATAAATGAAAACAAACAAAGCAATAAAGAATATATATAATTTCATTTTTAATAATATATTTCATTAAAGAGTGGTCAGGGTTGTCAGAAGAAAAGAATAGTGGTGATTAGTAACATGCAATTTTTATATGTTATAAGTTGTTTGCAAGATAAGGTCACAAATCTTGACACACCTAAAGTGCAATGCCTATGGACTATCAATGCATGTGGCTTGTAGCTTAAGGTTTTAAAAACAAGATTCTGTCACCCTACCTCCATTTTAGAGTAGTTTTGTTTTTGTCTGATTCACAGACAAACAAATGAGCATGTGCATCGTGTGCTGTTTATTTTTAAGAGAATATGACTTTATACTCCACAATTATATCTATATCTCCAAAATTATTACAAAAAATAACATCTTTTATTTTAATATTTTTTAAACAAGATTAGAGTGTAAAAACATTACAATGTGTTATAAAAGACGTCTTAGTTATGGTGTCACGCCCAATCTCACCATCAAATATATGCAGCATCCAATAATATTAAAGTAAAGATAAAAAGAGAGTACAATTTGAGAAATCAGCCAATAATATCCAATGGAGATACAACGGAATGCAATTTTTCATTAAAAACTTTATCTAAACCATTAGGATAAAAGCATATGAAGGAACAAAGTGCATTGTAACAATAGTAACAAACAACATCATTAACTAAAAGATAATCGGAGAGACTTAGGTTATTACAAACAAAAAAGTCTCCAATATAAGAAGGAATGGTATCCCACCAAACAAAATCATGAATATTGTGGAATTATCTCTCAAAATTTCAAGTAATTCAAGAATAAAAATTCAGATTTCAGCTTTGTCAGGCGGCATAAGAGGTGTAGTGGTTGGGTCACCAGTCGGGTCGGTTATCAGGCTACAGGTCGGGTATGCAAATTTGACTCTCTAGTGTTCCAAACATTTATATATGTAGTTCTTTGTCAATTTTGCGGTAAGATGTGGTGAAATTCTTGTGAGAGAAGTTTAGAGAGACAATGATATAATTCTTAGGATTCAATTGTTCTAAGAATGAGAAGATCTTTGAGGATCTATAAGGGGATTGTAAAATACTTCTAAATATTTTGGATTTATGTGATTTATTGAGTAAATGAGAGATTGATAAACACATGAATAGAAAATTTTATATGTTTTTATGAACTTGGAAAGCTATTTTTTTTGACTCATCATGTAATCTCTTGTAATTAACAACTTTTCAAGTACAGTGGATCAAGTTGTGTGACCTTATTTGTTATGCTTTGATTGTGGATGAAGGACTCCAAGACTCATAATCAAAGATCTCTAGACATGTATTGAATAGAAAAGAGATTCAAAAGTGGTTGAAGGTGGTGAATGATGAGATACATTCATTGATTAAGGACCATGCTTCAGAGGTTATGATACTACCTAAGAAACATATGGTGGTTGGATGCAATTGGATGCAAGTGTCTATGTCAAGGTTCAAGCATTTCTTGGACTTGATTAAGTTCATGGAAGTGTGATTCAAGCTTTGGATAGAGCAATAAACATTTGGTGGTTAAATTGACATCACCATTAGTTTTGATTCATTATGGAGAATTGCGGAAGTATGTTTCACTCAAGTGATCCAAGGAAAATTTCTATAGCACTATCGGATGGTGGCACAATGGTCGTGACCTTCGAACAATAAAGGTTCAGGGGCCTGGTAAAAATTTGGTCGAGTAAGTTATCACGTCATGGGCCGGGTCTGCAAATATGATTTTCTAGTGCTATAGACCTTTATAAATGTGAATCTTTCTCACTTTTTTAATAAGAGGTGGTGAAATCTAAGTGAGCCGAACTTAAAGAGACATAGATAAAAAGTTCTTAGGATTTGATTGTTCTAAGAATTGGAACATCTTTAAGGATATCTAAGGGGATTGAGAAATACTTCTAAACACCGGGAGTTTGTATGATTCATATATTGACTAGAGAAGAGACCGGGAAACACTTGGGTATAAAATAGAAGATGTTCTTATTAGTTTGAAATACTATTTTATTTTAACTCGTCTTGTAATATCTTGTAACAACTTCTGAAGTATAGTGAATCAGATAGCTATTATGTCCACATAGTAGATCAATTTGATCAAATTGGGTTAATAAATCTTGTGCCTTCTCTTATTTTATTTTATTATTGCTTTTGTAGATTTGTTAACACTGTTTGACACATCAATTTTTCTTGGGATTATTTATTTTGGTTGATATTCTTTGTGTGACTCATATTATTCCAATTTTCATAACAAGTATGAACACTCGAGGAAGCAATCATGTTAGCACATATATTTTATTCTCTAAAAATACGTGTTAATACAAATTTCATCTCAGGAATAAGTTTATACAATTTAGCCACCTATTTCTTAAATCCTAAGGACCAATGTCAAAGGCATTGAAAGTAAAAGTAATTTGTTGTGAATCATATTCTAACCACAATAAAGACCAAACTCTTTTAAAAGATATTTCAATAAATATCATAACATAATATAAATTAACATGAAAAGAATTAGTGATACCCAAATTGAGAGCAAGCACCCGGACCAAGGCACATGTTAGTTGTGCCACTAGTATTACATTTAATTAAGGAAACAACATGAGACAGATAAACCACATTAATGATTCTAAGAGGATTAACTTCATGAAGAGGAAGTTGTGTATTTAATGAAATTACTAGTCACGGAAGTATTAGAGCAAATTTGAGTATTAACAGATTTCCAAAAAAATGATCATATTCACTACTGGAACCAGTAATATATGATGACTGAATTAAACATACTTCTGACGTGGTGGAGTGAGTTTTCAATAGACCGGAGATTGGATGAGCCTACAAGGTTAACACTCCAACGTCCAAATCACTTAATGAATGAAAAAGTAGTTTGAGAATGTGAATGAGAGAAATACATAAAATTGTATGTTGTGCTTTATATAGTGTGAGTAGTTAAAACCATATTTGTAAGATACGATGCCTCATGTGGGTTATCTTCCGATCATATCCAATGGTGGAAAATATGTTGGAGGTTGGAATCATGTGTCCTTCTCCGAGATGAGGAATCACATGTTTTGCCTGTCTTTCTGTGTGATGCTTGTTATTGATCCTTTCATCATGGACCTTACAAGTGATGATATCTTGTTGTAAATAATCTGAGGCAAAATCTCAACCGTTGGTGGTGCAATTCAGGCTTCCCAATGTCTAGCAATATAGATTGTACAATCGTCTTTGTTTGAGGATATATGAGGACTCATAGGGTTACCATCTTCTCTTTCGTAACTTGTGAATCTTATGAGCTCTTCTCTTGTGTTTGCAACTTATTTTAGCTTTGTCAATATGGATTTATGTGCTTGTATGTACAACTGTCTACAACCGTTAGATGATCTTGGTTGTTTTGATTATGAAAACATCTAAGGTCAAAAGAAATTCGTGAAGTCTTCAATGACAATTGACTAGCAACCCATGATGATGGCGTGTGGCCAAAGAAGTTATCCCAAGCCTCATAAGTTAGAAGAGGTCAGTTATATATGATGTATTAAACCAATGTTGAATATGAAATTATGTTCTACACGGGACAAATGTTAAACCAAATATTGGGACAACTTGTTCAACTTCTTACACCAGATCAAAAATAGTTTTACAACAATAATAAATTAATACAGAAAGCTGTTAAAACACACGAGATTAATATCCCATTTCGGTGAAATCACACCTACAGGGGGACACTCTACTCAAGAAAGGAAATTTACTACTTCTAATTAGTACACTTAGTCTTACAAGAATAAATGAACCCTATGTTGTTCAAAGCCCCTTCCTAATCCTAGTGATTTTCTATTTAAGGACTCCTTCTACGTACTCACTTCCTTCTTAATCACACAGTTGTGATTGGTGTTTACAATTCTGGAAACAATGTTGAACTTACAACCTAACTAAGACAAACCTTTTATGCAAAGTTATTGAAACATAGTGGTGCGCAATAATAGATTCCTCACTAATCCTATTAGGGCATTAGCTTGGAATACAAGTAACAAATACTCAAACCTTAGCACAAAGAACCTGGTTCTTGCACACCAAAAAACTCTTGTCAAATAATGAGAATTGAGTATCTTTATATAGCAATGTCTTCTGGGCTTTTTCTCCTTGTGGATTTGTATTTAATTCGTTCAAAAAATGGTTGAATCAATTGGATATGATTTTCTTCTCAAATCTCTCCAAAAATATATGATTTGTTTATATTTAAAATTCAAATTTAAATCACATTTAAATATGATTTAAACAACTCCATCTGTCAAACAAATCAATAAAACATTTCTAAAAATACAACATCAAATCTTATTGAAAACCAATCAGAAAAAACGCATCGAACAATATCTTACACGACCTGATGTAAAGGTCGGATGTTGAATAACGCATGTTAGAACATCGAGTTCATCATATTGTACCAATACATACAAATCAACTCTTCTCCTTAACTTGCAGATTTTCTATTGTAGATAATGTAAGACCCCAATTTTGGCCCTAAGATCCCTCATGCTATCTCATCATTTGCATTGGCTTTGGGATCATACCTTGTCATCCTCCTTACCCCTCATTCATTGGGTTTGCATTGTGAGAGATCACCAAGTACATTTGATTGTATCATAATTTATTTTCTTTTGTTTAATAACCAAAAAACCAAAAATATGTCTAGTGTAGCTTTGTTTCTTTAGTAGGTAATGTGTGCATCCACCTATGCCCTATCAAGCTCACAACTAGGGTTTGAAACCCTCATGGCAAGAGATCAATCAAGGAAAGGTTCACATTGGTTATAAACATCATATATGGATACCCCTGTTCATTATTTTTCATTTTGATCAAGAATTCATCAAGAGTTTGAAGCTTGTTTTTCTTGGAAGTCCTGATTCATCTGGGTATCTTATGTGACTTTCTCAGCAAGTTTCCTCATCAATTGATCAAATATTTCAAGGGATACTTAATTATAAATAATCTCAAGCATATATAATCCTCCATGAGTCCCAAATATTAAAGGAACCTCAAGTTTGCAAGTTGGTTCAAGGAGGTTGACCAGAGAAAGTCAACTGGTCAAATCTAAGGTTCCCTAGACCCTATCTCCTACAATTTTTGTCATATGAAAATTATTCTAAGATAAAATTTACTATTTATGACATTCCAAACAACTTTAATGTTGGAACCAAGAGCTAAGTTTGCTTGGAAAATCATTTTTTATGGTGAAAGATTATATGTCATTTTGTCTGTGCCCTAGTTAGGAGGTCAACTTCCAAGGACCATAACTTTCTCAATTTTTTTGATATGAAGGACATCTAAGTTTCATGTTCAATTTAATGTTATCTCCTACAACTTTTATTCTTTGAGAAATGTCAAATTCAACTTGAAAGGGCATGTACCAAGAGGAAACATTATAGGTCATTTGGGGCCATTACCATTGAACAAGCAATTTTCCTCAACTTCGAAAATCTATAACTCCCTCATGAAAAATCCAAATGATGCCAAATTTATGACCAAATTTAATATAAATGGAAGAACTACAACTTTGGTGAAGAAACCATTTTCATTTGATACTCATAGAAAAAGTTATTCAAGGTGGAAGAAGTGGTCATTTGACTTTATACTTAGAAAATTTTCAACCATGTTTGATTTCTCCAACTTCCACATCAAAATTCTTCATGATCTAAGCTCCAAATGGAACAGTGTTCAATGTCAAAGTTGTTCCCCTTGATGTCACCTTTCTAAAACATCAAAGATCACTTCATTTGGACAAGAATTGAGGGACTTACGCATGGTTTCTTTGTTTGGTTTATTTTGGAAACTTTTGCACTCAAGTTATTAATTCCTTTTGCATGCTTCTATGTAATTGCTTCAACATAAACTGCACATGAATTGGAAGTGGATTGCATCATTGGTTGGGCCTAATTCAATGCCCATGCACCCATGCACAATAATATTATTTTTGGCTCAATTTTCAAATGGTGCAAAACTGAATTCCATAGCCTATAAATACAAGTGCATTGCTTCAAAAATGATACACACACCTTGCCTAAGCCTTGCCAAGCAAACTCAGAACCCTACTCCATATAATTTCTTGAGGATTTCATTGAAATCGAGTTGTTGATTCCACTTCTGTTTGGGGACAAGAACTCCAAGAATTCATAGCCATTTTCATCTCAATTGATCATTGCAAGCAAGAGGAGAAATAACCAATTGAAGTTGCATCAAGATCCAACCAAATCACTGCAACTCGAAGGTGATTTTTCCAAAACTTCAAACCTTCGATTCTCTCTCAATTCTCCACCATTCTACTTGTTTATTGGTTGTCTGGAGTCCTACCAATATAGGCAACAAGATTGAGTTGCTTTTAGGTCAAATCGAAACAACTCAGATCGTGTACCTCAAAATTCAATTCCTCACATCTCTCAATATATTTATAATTAGGTGAAATTGAGGTCAGATTCGAGCTCTCGAGTTTTTTCTCTTTAAAATATTATACTCACTTTTTATTTTGGTGATAATTGGTGGTGGAAAAGTCCGATGAAGTCCACCGGAGAAGACAACCAGAGTTAGGGCTCCGGTGATGTGCTGGCGTGCATCATGGGCATCTGATCTATTTGAAACATTTTAATCTTAGCCTTCCACCATGAATACCATCCATGCACACGTGTTGACTAAGGCACATGGCGGATGATACACGCTTGCCCATCAGATCTGTCACCTCAATTAATAAGGGAGATCTGATGGTCCTCGTTTTTTTTCTATTTTCTTTTTTTATTCTGATTTCTCATTTAATCCATTTACTTTGTTTAATTCATATTAATTTCATTTTTAATCCAAAAAATACGGGACTTTCACCAAAAATCTTTAAATATTTTCCTCTTCCATATTTTGAATTAAAATCATTTTTGGATTAATTTTGATATTTTTTATGAATTAAATGATTTTTAACTTGTTTTTAAATATTTCAAAATATTTCTGACTTTCCAAAAATCATGAATTTTTTTGTCTAAGGTCATTTGACCTTGTTTGACCTAGGATAAATCCCTTGAGCATTTATTTGGTGTTTTGAAGTGATTTGATATTTTGTCCATTTTAAAATGCATTTTAATTCATTTTTAATTTGATTTTTAATTGAATAATTGTTTAAAAATTATGTTGAGCCATTTTTATGGTCTTGTGATGTTTGACTCTCTGTTTGGCATTGGTCAAGATGGATTTGAATTTTTTTTATCAATACCATTGGATTTAGGGGATTGATGAAATGTACATTTCATTTCCCAAAATAAATGGATAGTATTGATCAGATGAAATTCCTTCTATGATCAATTTGGGCTTCTACTTTCCCTTTCTTCTTCATCTACATCCCTATTCTTCCCCAATCCATCATTGACCAATGACTTCTCTAATATCTAAATGCTAGTTGATTCATCAATGACCTTGTGTCAGATGAATCAACTTGGGCCTGACTAAGATAGGTCTTTCCCATTTCTTTTAGTGTGTGGTATGTTTTAGGAGTTTGGTTCTTTGTACCAAATCTCTAACATGCATTAACACCTATATTTTTATTGTCCGGCCTCAGATAGTTATGACTTCTACCTAAGTCCAATTACTCCTGCTTAACATAAAGCTAAATTTGTCTCTCAATGCATAGCATTCTAGTAAGTGAGATTGTAAGTCTCTCTTTCTTCATGGCATTGTGTGGAAACTTGACCTTTTTTACATTCATGAGAGCTAGTGGCATACTTGTTGATTTATCCAAGTTGGAGCCCTTCACATGGATAATGTCTTGGTTTAAGAGTTCATACTTGTGAACGAATGGTTGAGTGTTCTCCAAAGAATGACTTAATCAATTAAAACTCTTCACTAACATTTGAATAACCATTGACTAACTTCTCAACTAATGTTGCTTTACTTTCAATTCATTTACCTTATGTACTTTAAATTTCAGTACCTTTATCATTCATTTCCATTTACATTTCATGAAACTTGTTTGTGTTTTAAGTCCTTTTCACTTTGCTCATTTGAGCCATATCTTGTGAATGTATATATTGTTTGCTTGCCTTTGTTCTTGTTTGTAGTCTTAGGACCTTAAAACACTTAATAATAACAAGAAACCCTAAAAAACATCTTGGTGGACTGTTAGACTTGATCTGAACTTTTGGACTTAGAGTAGGAAACTTCCCCATGCTTTGAAGGACTTACCCAATGCCATTATTTAAAACTGAGTTATCTTGGACAATGTCATTCATATGAGACAAGCGTTGAGCTCTATTGGTTTATCTGCTACTTTGTCTCTGTGCTTAATTTGTTACCCTATTATAGTTGTTTATGTATGATGATTATTTCTTTGAGTTTTCCACAAGGAATATTTCATCTGATATATTCGAAGACATTGAAGACTGCTTTCTTTTGGAATGCTTGCTTGGATTTTGGCTATCTTTATTTGATGCCTTGGTCTTCATTTGGTTTGCTTGGATATTGATTATTGCTTGTTGCTTGTCAAAGTCCAAAGGAAAATGAGTTTCTATATGACATTCTTGTCTGTTGGATTGCATCCCATTAGTCAGATCTTTTCAACTCTTAACTTTTAATTTTTGTTTAGGGCAGTCTTTTCATCACTTCCCACTTCTTCATTTTCAAAATCTCTCCCTCTTTTCAAAAACCTTCTTTTCTTATGATTTCAAACTTAGACATGTTTTAATGATTAGAAACTTTGGCCTTATGCCATTGAATTTTAAACTCTTTCTTGAATCAAACTTATGAATGAATTTAACCATATTGACTTTAATTTCAAAAAGACAAAAAGAACTAACAACCATATTCAAATCTTTGGCCTTTTATGCCTTCTCTTGTTAAACTTTTTGTTAAAATCAATTCACCAACTTCTTTGAAATTTTTACCACGAACTACAGGGTTTTGATCCCTCATTTTTATGTTGGTACGTAGGCATAAGACCGAAGGTCTTGTAAAACAAAAATATAATTAATAAATTCTTTCCTCATCCCATCACTCTATATTTTTATCAAACATAATTTAGACCAAAAATATATGCACACAAAAAAGGTCTCCCTATGAGTACCTAGGACACTTTGGATGCTAACACCTTCCCTTTATGTAACCAACCCCCTTACCTATAATCTCTGACATTTTATTAGTTTTGATTTGAAAAATTCTTACCTTTGGGTTTTGTTCATACTTTTCCCTTTTCCTTTGGAAACAATAAAAGCGCGGTGGCGACTCTGGTTTTATTGACGCCAAGTTTATCCATAACTTGATGGTCACGAATTTACCGCTACAAATAGAATCTTGGATAGAAGAATTTTGAACCAACTACAATTTCCATTTGTCGATCTCCAAAAGACCATATGTTGCAGCCTACATGTTGGAATATATTATTCAAAATGTGTCCCTCCGGCACCAGAACCAGCTTGAGAAAACTCCATATTATTTTGCATAATGATGCCAATCCCAAAAGGACCAATAAAATCAAGCAAGGGACTTGAAGCTCCAAAGTTGTGAAAGTGATGAAGTCTAAAAACCCGCTTGGTCCTATGCTTAACGTGTGCCTGAGGGATTTGTTTAATTTAAATGTATAATAGTAACTCATGATGTACTAAGACATCTCTCTCTCTCTCTCTCTCTCTCTCTCTCTCACACACACACACACACACACACACACACACATATACACACACACACACAAATATGTTTTGAAGCCTCTCTTATTTGATAAAACACTTAAAAAGATTTGCATACACACCTTAATTAATTACTCACTTGTTTAATCAATTTAGGGGGAATTTTGACACTGGTTAATAGATTAACTTATTTGTAATGCCTCTAAACAATTAGAGAAGAGTTTAATAGATTAATGAAGGTGTAATTTAATTTTTTTTCCATATTAGGGTTATTTATTAAATTAACGGGCAGGGTTAACCGATTAAGACATTAAAACTTTATTATCTCATTTTATACTCCCTTAAATAGATGGATTCTCCTCATTCCATTACACACTAGTTTTTGAAATTAAAACTCTATTATCTCATTTTATACCCCCTTCTTCTCTATTTCCTTATTATTCACCAAATTTGCCTTAGTATTAAGAGAGTGAAAAATACTTGTAAGAGTTTGGTTGTACTGGTGTTGTGTTTCATTTATTCTTGATCAAGGGTTCAATTCCCTTGAGAAATATCTTATTTTGGTTTTTGAGATTATCCTGTGCAAATATTTGTTTGGTTTTTAAGATTTGTTGGTTAAAATCTTGGTTTGGTTATTCAACATAGTCTGTTAAAAGCTCTGCCTGGATTGTGGATCATCCTGTGTAAAATATTTTATTTATTGTAAGAATATTCGCGGGAATATCCTTAAAAGCTCAAGACTTGTTATTAGTGGAAATCGCAAGAGTCTCTTGGGGACAGGAGTATAGCAAGTGGTAGACTGAGCTTGTATAAATCTTTAATGAACTTTCTCTAACTATAACTATGTACTTTCTATTATTTATTTTTATTTCCTCTCTAATTCCTTTTTTCTCCATCTTCTTCGCTGCTTTATCTCAGTTGGTCTAATATAATCCGTTTTTAATAAAGGATTTAAAAAAAAAAATCTCGATTGATAAATATCATAATTCACCCACTTCTTGTGTTTAGAGTCACTTGATCAATAGTCAATACCCTTTGACCGACCATCATTTAGACGAATTTTCTCCACCTCTTCTAGAAGAGCATACACCATGCAAGTCATCAAGTTCATATTTTTGAAGGTAATGTGTTCTTTACTTCAATATTTGTTTGCTTTGCTAGGGTTATTGGAAAACAAGGTTATGGAAGGCTTCAAGCATAAAATCATTATATATGGTGGAATGTTGGGTGGTGATATCTACTTTGAAAAGATGATAGGGTTTTGGTCCTTCCTAATTTGAACTTGGTACAATCCCTCACCATTATGTGTGGGTTAAAAAAGGTACTAACTATGAAGGACCCGAACCATATTGGGTACCGAAAAAAATTTAATTTATTTTGTAGGTTTGCTTGAATACCACTTCAAATCTTTGGTATCTTGATAGTGGTTGTTTTAAGCATATGACAGGAGAAATCAACAAATTTTCAAATCTAGTGCTTAAAGCCAAGGGATATGTCACTTATGGAGACAACAACAAAGGAAAAAAAATTCGCATATGAAAAGTTGGAGCACCACCTTTCACATCCATTGAAGATGTTCTTTATGTTGAAGGACTAAAGCACAATATTCTAAGTATAAACAACTTTATGACAAAGGCTTCAAGATCAAGTTCACCAAGGATGAATGCTTGATTGAAGATGAAGCCACTCATGAGGTAAAACTTAAAGGTAAAAAATTTAATAATATTTTTATGATTTCCTTAGATGATTTATCTTTAAAAGTAAAATGTCCCATGTTAAACAACAATGACTTATGGATTTTACATAAAAGAGTTTCTCATATTCATATGGAATATTCAAACAAACTAGTCAAGCATGATCTTATCATTGGTTTACTTAAGATAAAGTTTGTCAAAGATAAATTATGTGATGCTCGTCAAAAGGGAAAACAAACCAAATCAACTTTTAAACCCAATAATATGGTCTCTACTTCAAGGCCACTACAATTGTTGCATATGAACTTATTTGGTCCATCAAGAACGAGAAGCTTCAGAGGTAATGTTTATGCTTTAGTTATTGTTGATGATTTTTTTAAATATTCTTGGACATTCTTTTTAATGCAGAAAAGTGATGCATTCAAGGTGTTAAAGAAGTATGCAAAGCAAATTCAAAAATGAAAAATCACTAAAAGTTTCCTCCATAAGAAGCGATCATGGTGGAGAGTTCCAAAGTGCACCCTTTGAAGAGTTTTGTGAAGAACATGGAATCTTTTACGATTTTTCAGCACCAAGGACTCCACAACAAAATGGATACGGTAAGCATGAAGTGCTATGTAAGTAATTGAGTTATTATAAAACCAATATTAAAAAAGATTCCATATAAACTCCTCAAAGGAAGAAAGCCAAATATTGTTCACTTTCACATCTTTGGATGCAAATGTTATGTCCTCAACAGTGACAAAGAGAATATGGTTATGTTAAGTTTCTCTAATATTTTACTTTCTCTATTTGTTTACTTTCAATTACACTTTTCCCTTATTTTTGATAATGACAAAGGGGGAGAAGATATTATATATTTGTATATGCTTGTGATGTAACATTTTTAGGAATAATCAAAGTTAATATGATTTGTCAAAGTTAGGGGGAGATATCTAAGCATATGATTCTAAGAGAAAGGGGGAGCATTGTGATCAAGAATAATATTCTTTTCTCATACGGTTGTCATCATAAAAAAAGGGGGAGATTGTGAATACAAGATTCCAACATTTTTTGATAAAGACATTGATTCAAACTTTGTAATTCAAGCTCAAATCTACATTATCAAAGAAGAAGGAAAAAATTGCATGACTTTGTTCAAGCTTTATGATCAAGCCTCAAGGTATATGAAAAATCTTAACATATTCAATCTTAGTGCTCAAATAATTTTTATCATGCATTTAAAAATATTTTTCATATTTGAACCATAGTAATTATTTTTTAAAATATCTACTGTCTTGGTTGATTCAATAGATAATGATTTTTTTTATTCATTTACTTAGAAAATATTTCAGTTTTTTAGAGGCTACAATCGATTGCACTATGACAACAATTGATTATAACAAAATCATGTTTGCCACTCACACTTTGAAAATGTAACTTTTCATAAATGACAATCGATTATCATTTTTCATCAATCCATTGTACCTGATGTGGTTTTGATTTTTTACAACATTGTGAACTTGGACAATCGATTGTCCTTTTGGTACAACCGATTGTACCTGACATGCTTCAGTAAAAATGTTTTGTTTCATTACACCATTTCATCATATATCTTCATGGAAACCTTCACATCTTTTCGCTAATGAACTTTCATAATTTCTCTAATCGTTGCCATGTTTTTTGAGTGGTTGCTTTCATCACTATAAATACATTTAAATTTTTCATTTTACATTCACCTCTTTCAAACTAATCTTAAAAGTTTCTCTGCATAATTTTTCCAACAGAACTTTCATACTTAGATGCTTTTCATATCATATTCAGCAAAGTATCATTGATCACTTAGAGAGTGTATGATATTCATATTTCATATTTGAAAGAGAAGAAGACTTTAGTCATTTGATTAAGTCTTATCCATTCTATAATTTTCATCTTATTCAAAATATTATTGTTATCACAAATACCTAGGTATCAAGTATTTTTTGATAATTGGAGGATTCTATAAGGAGGTGGATAGTATCTTCTTGTAGAAGTCTTTACTTATTGTCCAAGATTGTTGGAGATAAGGTTATAAGAAAAGGAAGGATTATTTTCTTTTCTTATGGAACAAGTTTCAAGAGGATTATTCTTGATAACTTGGTTAGACTCATTTTTAGGAAGATATAACTATAATAAAATCTCTTACATATTGTAAGGGGACCAGAGTACTCCCGGATTGTAAGGGGAACCAGGATAATTCCCGGTGTTCTTTATTTTCTGCACTTTACCGCTTTCATCGCCTAACCTAACCAGAAAAGATAAAACCAATTCTCATTAAAATAAGATAAATTTTTAAAGTCCTAATTCACCCCCTCCCCCTCTTAGGCATACTCATAACTTACAATGTTGACAACACTTTTAAAATGGAAAACTCTCACCCAGGAGCCTAGAATGCGACAAGAGACAACTCGGTCATGTGGGGAGATCAAGAGACATGGGATACTTTCTTCTTCACCAAAAATGGTGGTATGTGTAGCACCTCAAATTTTCACCCCCCATTCATGCATTCATTTCATTTTTTAGGTCATTAACATTACATATTGCATTGCATCTTGGCAGTCAGCATTGGCATCAAGAGAATTCCTCAGTGCAAAAGAGCAAGTTTTTCCTTGAGATGAAGGCCACATGATTATTATAGAGAGCTTATATGAGCCAAGGGTCATTTTGAAGTAACTTTGCCAAGGGGTAGAGGCCCAAAGTCATCAGTGTATTCCCAGGTCATCTGAGGCCCATACAAGTCAACTGAAAGTCAACTAAGGGCTTTGAGGTGGAAAAATGGTTTGAGACACTTCATTCATGTCCTAAAGAGGCTTATTCATCATGTCAAACACATACCTTGAAGAATTTGAAGCCAGATCAAAAGTTTCCAAAAATGGAAAGTGACCTGTAATTCCAAGTTTCCAAAAATGGCAAGTTTTAGATCACATTCAACTTGACTTTCCAACATCAAAGAAGCTTCAAATGAAATTTTGGTCAACATGAAAGTTGAAGATCTTTCTCTCCTCTTTTCAAAAAGTCCAAGATCATGAGCATCTGATGAGTGGTTGAGAAGTTATGGTCCAATGACTGCAAAGTGTACATGGAGGTTCAACATGCCATAACTTTTGATCCAAAACTCCAATTTGAGTCACTCTTTTTGCAATATGCTTCTTGTGACCAATATTTTCCAAATCCATCATTGCATTGCATGAAATAATATCACATGATCATTTGTCCATGCATGTACATTTTGGAGGGAAATTGCCTAATTCAAATTTGGTGCATCATACATACAAAATTCCAAGCCAATTATGCTCATGAGCTGATTTTAAGTGGATATGAATCATAATATGGCACTGTTCACGTGCATTTTTGCCATGCAAGGGTGAATTTGCCAAATTGGTCATACACCTCTTTTCTCATTAATTTTCCATTAGCCAAGCTTAATTTGGATTAGCATGGTAATTAACATAGCATATAAAAGCTTAATTCTAACTGTTTTGCACAGATTACACATTCTAGATCTCAAAATCTCATTTCCCTCCAAAAACTCTCTCAATTGAAACTTGAAATTTTCTCCACATAACATACCAATATTATTGCATAATCATGTTCAGCATGGATGATTGATGAAGAATCAAGGTTTGATTTGAAAGATTTGGCCAAGAATCAAGCAAATTGTGCACAAACTCATGAAGATGGAATTTGCAATTTGAGCTAGATCCAAGCCTTTTCAGTTGATAATTCGTGCATAGAGCTTCATATCAAGGTTGAGCAAGGAGATCTGGAAGGTTTGAGCACTTGAATCCACTGTTTCATCTCACTGTCTTCAAGAAAGGTTGGAATTCGAATTTCATAATTCTTCATTTTACGCACATGATCTTGTAGAGTTTTCATTGCTGATTATCCTGATATAAATAGTTTTGGATTTGGCTAAATATTGAATGAGATATGTTGATTTAAAGTTGTGTTGTGCAAAATGTTTTCCTTCGATTTGCCTTATTCATGGAGATTTAGGTTTAGATAATCATAGATCCGTGTTCTACGTGTTGAGAGCTTTCGAACCATGTATAATATGCTGGATTCTGGAAAAAATTTCACTGTTGCGCCGCCAGTTCATTGAGGAAGACGGTGGAAACCACCGTCAACCACCGCATGTGAATAGTGCCTAGGGTTTTCTGGTTCGCGCGCGTGAGATTCACTGTAGAAGCGCCTTTCACTTTCGCGTCCTCTGTTCGAATCCTCTCTATGACATTTTGGAATTTCACTTTTGATTTTCACTTAACCAAACGATGCGTTTTACTGTTAGCGCGCCTATGACCTTTGCATCGCCAGTTCGATCCTTGCTTGTGTTGGTTTTGGATTGTTTAATTGTTTTACTGTTGAGCGCCCTTGAACCTCATGCACATGAGTTCGAACCTAGCTAAAGACACTTCTGCATTTCATTTTCCAGAGCTTATTTTGACCTACAGGACTTGTGTTCAATCCTTGGCAATGCTGTTTCCATTTAAATCATATTCCATTTTCCATTTATTCTTTTCACATTAATTCCTTTTATTTCATCCATTTCAAAAAAATCATTAAAAATAGCATATGCATCCAATTTAATTCAAAAAATTTCTCACATGTTCATTTGAATGTCTATTATTTTGTAGCAGTTATTTCCTGATTTTTTCCTTGCTGGATTTTCCATTGTGCTTGATTGTTTGAACATGATGCAATAATGACATGTTGTGCTAATTTGATTGTGAAATGCTCATCCTTCATCCAATTGCCTTAAAATTTGACATGCTCATTCTATACATGTAACATGATCTTTTGGCTTTTGTTTGGCATTTTTAGCACACTCCATCACTGTTTTGTACACATGAACTTTAGGTGTGACAATTTGTGTCACACATTTGGATGTTGCTCTTGTTCATTTTCATATACATGTCAATTGAGCTTTTCTGATTCCAATTTTTTGCATGATGCTTGTGTTTAACATGTTGTGTGCATATAAAAAGTTTCATGATCATTGGTTGTGTTTCTGTTTTAATATGGATTTTCTACTCTTGATATCCAATTATGATCCCATTTGTGTGCCTTTGCCTTATCTTGTTCATTTGATGGCTTTGCTTAATGATTTGGCTTTGATCCTTTTGAGGCCTTATTCTTGTTTGATTGAATATGTTTCATATGAAATGTTGGCTGCTGTTTTGACTGTTTGACTTGCCTTTGACCCTAGTCTTGGTACTAGTGGTTTGTACTCACAAATTGCGTTTGATGTTTCAGGTGTTTAGCAATAATGATTGGTTTGGCCTCATTTCTTGAGATGCCAATTACTTTGATCACTAACCCTTGCTGTTTTGTAGGTCATTTGAAATGATGAAACAATTTGGGTGCTTGCACTTATGCTTTGCTTGGTGTAACACTGTTGATTGGTTTTGTCTGTTTTTCTGATTGTTTGTTTGAGTTACTAATTGGCTAGCCTTTTGCACAGGTACTTTAGTCGCTTTTAGCTCTTGCTTGAGCTTTGCTTTGGCTTGTGGTTGGCATACCACTTAGGTAACCATTCTTTTCTCCATGTAGTCTGGAAGCCCTGTCGCTTTTTTGGCAGGCATTTGGCTGAAGTCCTCCTTATGAGGCAATGTTTGTGATTGTTTATATTTGTGCTAAAGACCTCCTTGTTGAGGCATGGATACTTGTTAAGTCCTCCTAAGTGAAGAGGCAATTGACAGATAGAAGAGATTAGAAATCAATCCCCTGTTAATCGTTGAGTCGTTCATTATGCTCGCACTACGTGCTGATGCTCTTGAACCTAATCCAAGATCTTGTATAGAGTCAGTCAAGTGGAATAGGGTCCCTCATTCTGGATCCCCATGTTTTCATTGATTTGAAGCTCACCCAAGCCTGGGTTAAGAGCTATGAGGTCCAACCCTCATTACCTCTCATCTGCTCACCCTGACGGTCAATGTCAGTGGTTAAGAGCTCCTCAGCACACCCCCACAGTGTTGGCTTGTTTGTCGAGGTTGATATGACCCCTTGACTAAAGCCCAGCCTTGTATGAGCTGCTTGTTTGCATATAGAGTATGTTGCTTGATTGCTTGTTTGCTTATCTGTGAAGCTTTCATATGTTTGCTTTTCATGCATGTTTATTTGTTTGAGGAGTCAGATGTAAGACCATCGATTGACTATCTGTTTCCTATTTTGTTTTTGGAGTTGGATGTAAGCCCATTGATTGGCGTTCCATTTCCAGTTTTCGTTGTTCTCTTGTGAGACTTGCTTATTGTATCCCCATAGGTTTGCTAGACTTCGTATAGTCTCTCGTTTGCATGTCAATTAAGGTAGCACGATTCCTTCGTATAGGACTTCCTTTCTTGCGTGAGCATTCCTAAAACACAGACAAACTCTATCTTCTCTTAAGGACACGTTGACTCCTTCTACTACAGGTGAGTAAGTCTCCAAAGGTTGAGCATCCGGTAGATTGCGTAGCAACGTCGTTCACCTAAAAAACACAAAACAAACAGAAATAGTTTAGCCGAACTACGACAACTCTGATTCTCATGTTTAGATGAGATACGTAGGCACGAGATGCGATGTCTTGTCCAGTTTGACTGACGACTAACATTTAATCCTTGCTGGTTTTCGCCTTTGGTGCGATTTTTTTCTCTCGCCCTCGTTGCAATCGAGACCTTTTTTCCCTTTTCGTGTGTGTTTGGAGTCGGGTGTAAGTCCATTTATTGGCATTCCGTTTCCTGTTTGTGTTTGTTTGTTCGGAGTCGGATATAAGTCCATTTATTGGCATTCTGTTTCCTGTTGTGTGTTTCTTGTGACGTCTCAGCGTCTCTTTTTAGTGTTTTGTTTTAGCGTGCGTTAGCCGAGCTACGAGTGCTCTGATTCTTTCTCTGGTTAAGAGAATATACGTATGCATAGGATGCAATGTCCTAGCGAGCATGTCCCCCATTTCCCCGAACTACGTCGACTCTGATGTTTGTTTCTGACAAGCTACGTAGGCCTAGGATGCGATATCCTGCCGAGTCTCCTTCCTTCATCTTCTTTCACCTGTTTGCTTATTCCAGTGTGTGTGCATTCTTTGAGCAGTTTATCAGTAACCTTTTTTCTATTCTTTCGAGCGTGGATCCCGTCGAGTACGACGGACGTGAGGGGTGCTAATACCTTCCCCTTGCGTAACCGACTCCCGTACCCTGCAATCTCTGGTCGTAAGACCATTCCTTTCCCTTTTTCAGGTTTACTTCGAGCGTTTCCTTTCCCTCCTTTGGGATAAATAACGCACGGTGGCGGCTCTGTGTCTTTTCCCGCCGGTTATTTTTCGCGTATGCGACAGCTGGCGACTCTGCTGGGGATATTAAAAGAAGTTGACCTCTTGCTGGTCCGTCTTCCCTAAGCGAGTCAATCCTAGCGCTCTTTAGGATAGTTTTGGTTGCTTCTACTGCTTTATTTATGGAATTTATGATTATTATGCTGTGATTATATATATTTGCATATATGTTTGCATGCATCATATTATCATTGTGTTGGATTCTATACAGGTTTGGTTCCTTTGATTTGGGGTGGGTGTTCTGAGTGGGGCTAAAACCCAGGCCCGAGTATACACCTGGGATTAGCGTTGTCTCACATTCCTCACATGTTGGGTTGACATGATTATTGCGACGTGACATACCACAAGCTGGACGAGGTTCTTCTGAGAGGGCTCTTCCTTGTGGAGTTTCCACTATGGTTGAGTTTTATCTCTTTGGAGCTGCTGACTTCGGTGACCGTTCTTTCCCGGATCTTTGGTTTAGACGATCTTATGAGAGCTGCAGCGGCACACCCGAAAGGGCAAACCCGTTGAGTATCTTGTCCGATTGTCGAGACCATTATCCGCCTTAGGATGACCTTTTTAGAATTCACCTGTGAGGGGAGGGTTTGATTCCTACAAGTACAGGTTACGTCAGTGGTTCTGTGATGGTGACTATGTTTCAGTTGGATTTATGGGTCTTTATTTCTGGACGCCAGAGGTTTGTCCGTGGTATTTATCAGCGGGCTCCGTTTATTTTGGATCCCCGGGTTAAATCTATTGGTACTTGTTCAGACGATGACTTGCTCTGTTGATGATCGTGGGTTCTGATGCCGAAGTTCTGAACCTATGCCTTGTGATCCACAACCAACCTGCCATGGCTTCATCATTTTACATCATAGCATGTTTATTTTCAAAAAATAATAGTGCATAAAAAAGGAAAAGAGTTAACCCGCATACGCATATCCTTTTTCAGGATCATTCATGATAAAACAGCATGCGCATCATACACATATCATTCTTGCATTACAGGTATTCTTGAATAAGATTTCTCATTCCGGTTCCTGTTCTAGGCAGGATTGCTGATCATCGTCCGCACCGGTACGCGACAAGGTTGAATCAACAGAGGAATATGGATCAAGTTCAAGCAGAATTAGCAGAGATGAGGGCTAACATGGCCCAATTCATGAATATGATGCAAGGGGTCATGCAAGGGCAAGAGGAACTTCGAGCCTTGGCCCAGAGACAAGAAACCATGATTCCCCCTGTCAGTCGGAATTCGCCAGAAGTAGCCCCTGTTAATGACACCGTTGCTGCCACTATCCCTGTTAATAACTATGCTGTGGGTGATGAATTGAGGGGTATCAGAATCAATGGACAATCCATCACTGCAGAGACTACTAATGCTCGAGTGGCCCGTGCTCCAGCCCGCCATCCTGCTCATTTGGTTGAGAGACAAGAGGATATGTTCACCATTTTCAGTGATGATGATGAGGTAGGAAGGACTGAAGAGAGGGATAGAAAGGTTGATGCCCTGGCTGAAAAGATTCGTGCCATGGAATGTCAGAATTCCTTGGGCTTTGATGTTACCAATATGGGTCTGGTTGACGGATTGAGGATCCCTTACAAATTCAAAGCGCCATCCTTTGACAAATATAATGGCACTTCTTGTCCTCGCACTCATGTGCAGGCCTATTACAGAAAGATATCCGCATACACTGATGATGAGAAGATGTGGATGTACTTTTTCCAGGACAACTTGGCTGGAGCGTCCTTGGACTGGTACATGGACTTGAGGAGAGAATCCGTTAGATGCTGGAGAGATTTGGGTGAAGCCTTTCTGAGACAATACAAGCACAACATAGACATGGCTCCGAGCAGAACTCAGTTGCAGAGTTTGTTTCAGAAGAATGGTGAGAGCTTCAAGGAGTACGCCCAGAGGTGGCGTGAATTAGCTGCAAGAGTGAAACCTTCGATGTTGGAGAGAGAGCTGATTGACATGTTCATTGGGACCCTGTAGGGTGTGTTCATGGACCGTATGGGAAGTTGCCCGTTTGGTAGCTTTTCAGATGTTGTGATCTGCGGAGAGAGGACCGAAAGTCTTATCAAAGCAGGAAAGATCCAAGATCCTGGTTCCTCAAGCTCTTCGAGTTCTAAGAAACCATTTTCGGGGGCACCCAGAAGGAGAGAGGGTGAGACAAATGTTGTACATCATCGGAGGAATATGAACAGAGGACAGTATCGCCAGGTTGCTGCCGTGACTATTCCAGCACCCCAACAACAACAACAACAACCAAGAGGACAACCACAACCACAACAACAACAGCAACACCAATTTCAGCCAAGACAGAGAATGCCGGATCGTCGTTTCGACCCGTTGCCCATGACCTATGTTGAGTTGCTTCCTGAACTGCTCAGGTTGAAGTTTGTTGAGCTTCGCACCATGGCGCCGTTAGCGAAGATACCGGCTGGGTATGATGCTAACGTCCGTTGTGATTTTCATTCCGGTGCACCGGGGCATCACATTGAGAACTGTCGGGCTTTTCACCATAAGGTTCAGGATTTGATCGATGCCAAAGCTATTAACTTTGCTCCTGTCCCGAATGTAGTGAATAATCCTATGCCTCAGCATGGTGGGCCTAGGGTAAACAATGTAGAGGATGAGGAAGATTTGGACTTGGTAGTCGATGTTGATGAAGTCCAGACTTCGTTGTTTATGGTGAAAGAACGTCTACTGAAAGGGGGAGTGTTCCCGGGCTGTGATGAGACTTGTGCAGATTGTGACAATCATGAGAACGGTTGTGGGAAGTTGAAAAGAGGTATCCAGGGATTGATGGATGAAGGTTGCTTACAGTTTGGTCGGGTGGTGAAAGATCGTGGAGAGGTATCAACGGTTACCATTTACTTTAAACCATCAGAAGGCCCTGGACGTGCCCCAAGAACTGTTAATGCGCCTGTGATTGTTGGTACTCCTGTGACCATACCTGCTCTAGTGACTATCGGTGCTCCTACCACCATTGCTGCTTCTGGTGGAAGACCTTTTGAGAATGGTAGGGCAATTCCTTGGCAGTATGACAACGCTTTCCGCAGTAACAAAAGATCAGAGAATCGGACCCGACCGGTAAATCAGGCTCCAGTGACGATTGGTTTGTCAGAAAAGACTCCCGTAACAGTTAGTTCAACTGTGGATAATGTGGGAGGATCCGGAGGGTTTACAAGAAGTGGTCGTCTGTTTGCACCATAGATTCCAAAGGATAACAATGCTGAGGCTCTTGCCAAAGCAAAGGGAAAGCAAGCTGTGGTTGAAGAGGAATCAGTGCGGAAGGAGGGCCTGAGGGTTCTTTTGAGAAAGACGTGGAGGAATTCATGAAAATCATCAAGAAAAGTGATTATAAGATCGTGGATCAGCTGAACCAGACGCCGTCGAAAATCTTTATTCTCTCCCTGTTAATGTGCTCCGAGGCACACCGTAACGCCTTGCTGAAGATGTTGAATATGGCTTACGTGCCTCAAGAGATTTCCGTTAACCAGCTCGAAGGTGTTATTGCAAATGTAAACAAGAGACATGGTTTAGGGTTCACAGATTCAGACTTGACACCTGAGGGTCGCAATCATAATAGAGCCCTGCATATCACGATGGAGTGAAAAGGCGCGGTGTTGTCGCATGTGTTGGTTGATACTGGTTCTTCCTTGAATGTGTTGCCCAAGAAGGCTTTGATTAAACTTGATGTTAAAGGGGTTGTCCTCACCCCAAGTGATCTTGTTGTCCGTGCTTTCGATGGATCCAAGCGATCTGTTTTCGGCGAAGTCACGTTGCCTGTAAAGATCGGCCCAGAAGTGTTTGATATTGTCTTCTGTGTGATGGATATTCAACCAGCATATAGTTGTCTGTTGGGGCGTCCCTGGATACATGGGGCCGAAGCAGTTTCTTCAACTCTCCATCAAAAGCTGAAGTATGTGTGGAACGGTCAGGTTGTAACCGTGTGTGGCGAAGAAGACATTCTTGTGAGTCATCTATCCTCCTTCAAATATGTGGAGATGGATGGCGAGATCCATGAAACTCTGTGCCAAGCTTTTGAGACTATTGATATTGAGAAGGTGGCTTTTGTTGAACAGAGGAAGCCAAGTGCCTCAATTGCGTCGTATAAGCAAGCTCTGGAGGTCGTTAGTTCAGGTAATGCGGAAGGCTGGGGCAAGATGATTGACATGCCCGTGAAAGAAGACAAATTTGGTATCGGTTATCAGCCTTTTCAGTCGTCAGAGCAGGGTGTTCAGGATCAGAAAGGGCCGTGTACCTTCACCAGCGCTGGGTTGATGGATCATGGTGATGTCTTTGCAGCAGGCAATGAAGACGGTGATAGTGATTGTGATCTGGACAATTGGGTGCGCCCGTGTGCTCCAGGAGAGATGGTCAACAACTGGACTGCCGAAGAAATAGTCCAAGTTACTCTTCAGACAGAGTAATTTTCTTTTGTTTTTCATTTTGCATAAAAACCCTACGCTCTGCCCGGGGCGTAGTGGTTCATTGTAGGGCCACATCATGTTTGAATTTTCGATGATTATCATTAATAAAGGACGTTTTGCAATCAAATTTGTGCTCACTGTCTTTCTGTTTTTACTTTCACTTTCAAAACAATAAAAATGGCAATGTTTTTTGTTTTTGTGACTTCCTTGAACTCTCTTCTAAAATAAAGCATTAAACATCATTCGTGCAGAATTGATCTCGCGGACTCCATTAAAAACAGTTCTGTTATGGCTCAGTATGACTCCGATAATCCCATTTACCAAGCCGAAGAGGAGAGTGAAGAAGATTGTGAACTCCCCAAAGAATTGGCCAGACTATTGAAACAGGAGGAAAGGGTCATCCAACCTCATCAGGAAGAGTTGGAAGTCATTAACCTTGGTACTGAGGACGCCAGGAGAGAGATCAAAATAGGGGCTGCTTTAGAGGAGAAAGTCAAGAGAGGGTTGATTGAAATGCTGCAAGAGTATGTGGAGATATTCGCATGGTCGTATCAAGATATGCCTGGTTTGGATACAGATATTGTGGTGCACAGGCTACCTCTCAGAGAAGACTGTCCTTCGGTAAAGCAGAAGCTTCGCAGAACTAGTCCTGATATGGCTGTCAAGATCAAAGAGGAGGTTCAGAAGCAGTTGGATGCAGGTTTTTTGGCAGTTACCAATTATCCCCCTTGGGTGGCCAATATCGTACCCGTGCCGAAGAAGGATGGTAAAGTCAGGATGTGTGTCGATTACCGAGATTTAAACAGAGCCAGTCCGAAAGATGACTTCCCATTACCTCACATTGATGTATTGGTTGATAACACTACTCAATCCTCGATTTTCTCTTTCATGGACGGATTTTCTGGCTATAATCAGATCAAGATGGCGCCAAAAGACATGGAAAAGACGACATTCATTACACCTTGGGGCACGTCCTACTATAAAGTAATGCCATTCGGGTTGAAGAACGCCGGTGCTACCTACAAAAGAGCTATGACGACTCTCTTTCATGACATGATGCACAAAGAAATTGAAGTGTACGTGGATGATATGATTGCGAAGTCTCAGACAGAAGAGGAGCACTTGGTAAACTTGCAGAAGTTGTTTGAAAGGCTGAGAAAGTTCAAACTGAGGCTGAATCCAAACAAGTGTACGTTTGGAGTGAGATCCGGAAAGCTGTTGGGTTTCATTGTCAGTGAGAAAGGGATTGAGGTTGATCCAGTGAAAGTAAAAGTTATTCAAGAAATGCCTGAACCGAGAACTGAAAAGCAGGTTCGTGGGTTTTTAGGGAGGTTAAACTACATTGCACGGTTCGTATCTCACCTAACAGCCACGTGCGAACCGATATTCAAATTGTTAAGAAAAGATCAAGCAATCAGGTGGAACGATGATTGTCAGAAAGCTTTTGATAAGATAAAAGAATATCTGCAGAAACCTCCAATTCTTATACCTCCAGTTCCCAGGAGGCCTATGATAATGTACCTTTCAATAACAGAGAATTCGATGGGGTGTGTATTGGGGCAGCATGACGAGTCTGGTCGAAAAGAGCATGCAATATACTACCTTAGCAAAAAGTTTACCGACTGTGAAACAAGATATTCACTACTCGAGAAAACTTGCTGCGCTTTGGCATGGGCTGCTCGCCGACTAAGACAGTATATGTTGAACCATACTACCTTGTTGATTTCTAAGATGGACCCAGTGAAGTACATCTTTGAAAAGCCGGCTCTCACCGGACGAGTGGCTCGTTGGCAGATGATTTTAACAGAGTATGATATCCAGTACACGTCGCAAAAGGCCATCAAGGGTAGTATTCTGTCTGATTACCTTGCTGAGCAACCGATTGATGATTATCAGCCGATGATGTTTGAATTCCCCGATGAGGATATCATGTACTTAAAGATGAAAGATTGTGAAGAGCCTCTTGTCGAGGAAGGACCGGATCCCGATGACAAGTGGACACTGATGTTTGATGGGGCGGTAAATGTGAATGGAAATGGTGTTGGGGCAGTACTCATCAATCCTAAAGGTGCACACTTACCTTTTTCTGCCAGGTTGACTTTTGAGGTGACCAACAATGAAGCTGAGTACGAGGCTTGTATCATGGGGATTGAGGAAGCCATCGATCTAAGGATCAAAACTCTGGATATCTATGGAGATTCCGCTCTAGTGATTAACCAAGTCAATGGAGACTGGAATACTCATCAGCCGTATTTGATTCCTTATAGAGATTATACCAGGAGGATCCTGACTTTCTTCAAGACAGTGAAGTTATATCATGTACCCCGAGATGAAAATCAAATGGCCAACGCCTTAGCCACTTTGTCTTCCATGATTAAAGTCCATTGGCATAATCACATGCCACACATTGCTGTGAATCGACTCGAGAGGCCTGCGTATGTGTTTGCAGCCGAGTCTGTTGTTGATGAGAAGCCGTGGTTCTTTGATATTAAGAATTTCCTCAAAATCCAGGAGTATCCTGAAGGAGCGTCAAAGAATGACAAGAAAATATTGAGAAGGCTAGCTGGAAGTTTTTATTTGAATCAGGATGATGTGTTGTACAAGAGGAACTTTGACATGGTTCTGCTCAGATGCGTGGATAGACACGAAGCAGACATGTTAATGCAGGAAGTACACGAGGGATCTTTCGGTACCCATGCTGGTGGTCATGCAATGGCCAAGAAGTTGTTGAGAGCCGGTTATTACTGGATAACCATGGAATCCGATTGTTTCAAATACACTCGGAAGTGCCATAAATGTTAGATCTATGCAGATAAAGTGCATGTACCACCAAACCCTCTGAATGTTATGAATTCTCCTTGGCCATTCGCGATGTGGGGCATCGATATGATTGGAAAGATTGAACCTACTGCTTCTAATGGGCATCGCTTCATCTTGGTTGCGATCGATTACTTCACCAAGTGGGTGGAAGCAGCTTCCTATGCCAATGTTACCAAGCAAGTGGTTGCCCGATTCATTAAGAAAGAAATTATCTGTCATTATGGGGTTCCTGAGAGAATCATCACTGATAATGGTTTGAATCTCAATAACAAGATGATGAAAGAGCTCTGCAAAGATTTCAAGATCGAACATCACAATTCTTCTCCTTACAGACCAAACATGAATGGTGATGTAGAGGCGGCAAACAAGAACATTAAGAAGATTGTGCAGAAGATGGTTGTGACGTACAAGGATTGGCATGAGATGTTGCCTTTCGCTTTGCATGGGTACCGTACTTCAGTACGTACGTCGACCGGGGCAACCCCTTACTCCCTTGTGTATGGTATGGAAGCAGTCCTACCTGTTGAAGTGGAGATTCCTTCTCTAAGAGTCCTGCTGGATGTCAAGTTAGACGAAGCTGAATGGATTCGGACAAGGTTCAATGAGTTGAGCCTTATTGAGGAGAAGCGATTGGCAGCCGTGTGCCATGGGCAACTATATCAGAGAAGGATGAAGAAGGCTTTTGATCAGAAAGTGCGTCCTCGAAGCTATCAGATAGGTGATTTAGTTTTGAAGAGGATCCTTCCTCCCGGTACAGATAACAGGGGCAAGTGGACTCCGAATTATGATGGTCCGTATGTTGTTAAGAAGGTCTTTTCTGGTGGAGCCTTGATGCTTACAACTATGGATGGTGAAGATTTTCCGTCCCCTGTTAACTCAGATGTAGTCAAAAAATACTTCACAAAACTGACCCGCTGGACAAAAAGAAAAAAAAAGAGTCCAGGCAAAAAAGGGCATCCCGGCGAACCAAAAAGAAAAAAGAAAAAGGTTCGGGCAAAAATTAGGGATAAAGAATAAAAAATATGTACACCCGGTAAGTCGAAAACCTGCAAAGGCGGCTTAGGCAAAAATGGGTATCCTGGTGGATTGAAAACCTGAAAAGGCGATCCAGGCAAAAGAGGGATTAAAGCGAAGACTACAGTCTGAGTTATCTGTACTTCATCACGCTTCAGTGTCTACCATCTTGAAGGATATGATCCGTCCAATCATTCTTCTCAGAAAGCAAGGAATTTGGGAGAAATTGAGGATATACGAGTCATAACAGAATTGGAAAATAGTGGATGTCGTGTTCACATTGCCAATAGGGTAGTTTATTTCCTTTTTTTGGGCGCAATTACCTCTTCCTAGGAATTGCTTCCTGATGTATTTGCCTTTATAGGCCATTTTCAATCAATAAAAGTCGTTATTCAGTCAAATTGCTCTCTTGTTTTTATTTTACTGTTTTGTTTGCAAAAACGTCTGAATTTTTGATAAACATTGCATCTAAAAAACATGAAGGCTAGACAATGACGTGAAGAAAGATACAACATTTGAAAATCATTTTGAATGTTGAGTACACTTGGGTGTTTTTTGTCCATACAATCCCCTGGGGCATGTATGTCTTGCTGTTTGCAGGTGTAGCACCTCAAATTTGCACCTACCTTGTGTACATACATTTTCATCATCAAATCATTAACATAACATAGTCCATTGCATAACATGGCATGGCCTTTTGCCCAAGTGCAAGTCCTCAGACAGATTAGGTCAACTGATCAGGAAATCAGGTCAAACAAGCAAGCTTATGCAATTTCCATTGGGACAAGGCCCTAAGGTTGGTTTATCAAGTTCATATGGTCTAAGGATCATTTTGAAGAGATTTGGACAAATATTGGATGCTCAGAGGTCATCAGTCAAGCTGGATTTCAGCTGAAACCCTAGAAAGTCAACTGTGGTCAACTGTGCCTGATTTTATGGATTTGAAGGTGGGAGATGGTTTGAAAGGTTTCATTCATGTCCATACAAGTCTCATTTGACATATCAAAGATCAAGGTTGAAGAAAATAAAGTCAGATCAAAAGTTTCCAAAAATGGCAGGTGACCTGTAATTTCAACTGCCCAAAATGGAAAGTTTTTCTCCTCAAATTTACTTCATCATACAAGCTTCAAATGGAATTTTGTCCAACATGAAAGTTGAAGATCTTGTTCTCACCTTTCCAAAAAGTCCAAGAACATGAAATTCCCATGTGTGGTTGGCAAGATATGATCAAATCATTTTCAGAAAATGTTGAAATTCAAAGTGCCATAACTTTTGAATGGAAGGGCCAAATTGGGTGATTCTTTTTTGAGCAAGTCACATTTGACATGAACTTTCATATTGCATCATTACATTTCATCAAAAATCATCCAATCAAAATGGCATTTTTCAAGTGGCTTGAATTTAAAAAGGGAGAGTAGAAAAAGTGACTTTCACAATATGCATTTGCCACACTTTTAAGCTTCACATTTGGCCTTAAATCAACATTTGGGAGGTGTTTGAGCTAAAATTCGTGTACTGTAGCAAGGTTAGCATGTGCATAGAGTGTTTGGACCAATTTGTGCATAAACATGCATTTCACTAATTCATTCCTATTACAGCTAATTAGGATTAACTAACATGATTAACAGTCCATATAAATAACTAATTCTAACAGAAAATCAGATTAACATTTTTCATTTTTTCAGATCCAAATGCAAGAAATCACAAAATTCTCTCAAATCCTCAAGAACTTTTCTTCAACTTTTTGCTTCGAACCTTGATTCTTCTTGCAGGTACTCTATTCCAGTCACCAATTCATGCACAAGTGATGATCTGTTGAAGCATTTTTTGAGCAAAAGCATTGGAAATTGCAACTGTTGGAGTTTGAAGATTCACAAAACAGTCGGAGATCTCGTGGAACTGGAGCTTAATCGAGCCATGATCTTCACTTCATTCATCCATTGAAGTCTTGATGAATTTCTGTTTTCACCTGTAAAGCTCTAAAACTGGAAGAATCGTGGCTGTTGCATCTTGAGCTTGCACATGGCAGTCAAAGATCCAAGCCAATCCAGGAGGTTCTGAGCTAAAGCATCGATTCCTTTCATCTTCCCTTGCATTAATCCGTAACTGTTTTGGCAATTGGAGTCTCGAAACAAGTTGAATCACGAACTGCATCATTCATAAGGTCAGAACTCGATTGGCACGAATCTTGAAATCATGATATGGCTTAGATAGATCGTATTTCATAGAGTACACTGCAACTTAGATCATGAATTTTCATTAGGTATTGATGAAGTTATGTGGATCTGAACATTTGAATGTGAAACTTGTTCTTGCTCGATCTGGTTAGCATGAGTGAAACTAATTGAAATGATTGTTAGATTATTGATGTATGAAACATGCTGGTTCGAATGGTATATTGATTGCTAGTTTTTGTGAGAAAAAGTTCTTGATGGAGGAAGAACTGATGAACAGTATGAAGAACACGTGATTTTTGCTTCAGATCGCGCGTCCAGATCTTTTTCGCCTGGCCTTGTGTTTGAATAGTTGTTTCCCGCGCCTGTTGGCCATTCACTGTGTGACATCTCACTTAATGAAACGCAGAGTTTCATTAAGTGAGCAGCGTAATTACAAGTTTGCCACTCAGACCAATTAATTCATTTTAGACTTAAATGTTTATTTCATTTTTATAATCAACTTCAAAAAAATCATAATTAAATCATGGATGCTCCAATTTGAGTGAGGTTTTTTGCATTCATCTCCAAATTTTCTATAGTTTTTTTTAGGTATGATAGTCAAAGTTGTGCCTGGCTGATTTGTTGACTTTGCCTAATGCCTTTGATCATGTATGCTATGTGTATATGTTTTGCCATATTGATCATGAAATCTTGATGCCTTATCCAAAATGTGTGAAATTGTATATGCATGTTCTTGACCCTTTCCTGGTGATCTTGGTATATAGTTTGCTAATTTTGAGTCCCTGGTTAGAGAGATATGATGTGATCAAGTTGAGTGTGACAATGTGTGTCACACTATGTTATGTCAACTTCATGAATTTTGTTTCTATGCTTATTGAATGCCATTTGCTCTCAATTTTTGCATGTGATATCATCTAAATGTCTTGTTTTGCCATGATTTTTTTTAGGATTTGTTGAGCCATTTCCTATTTGATTGGGATTTTTGTTTGCTGTTTAGCCATTCTTAGGTGTTTCTTGAGTAATCAATTTACATGACTTGTAAAATTCTCATTCCCTATCATATGAAGATGAAATTTGGTGGAGTGTTTCTTAACATGTTTAACTTCACTTTGGCTTTGGTCCCATTCATTTATCATTTGTTTCCACTGTTTTACATTTGCTTGAAGTTGATGCTCCATTTGTGACCTAGTTTGGGTTGATTTTTGCATACCATGACTTCCTGAATTTAATTTCCCTACTTCCACTTGTCCAAATAGCATGAAATTTGATATGATGCTCATTGAATGCGTTATGTTTAGGCTTGAATTTTTGTGGAATTTATTGAGCTGTTTTGATATGGATTTGATTGTGATCATTCTGTTTGGTCCTTTGAGGTTCCAATTTGCATGTTTTGTGCTATTTTGTTCAAGAAATAATGATGATGAATGATATGAACATGAGACCAATTGGATTTGATGCTTGGTGATTTAATCTTGGTTTTGGATAAGTTTCATGTTCTGTTTTGATGATTTGATTTCATTTTGGCCCTAGTTTTGGACTAGTGGTTTGTGATCTCACTTTTGAGTTGTGTTTCAGGTTAATAGCACAAATGGCCTATGCTTGATGATGTGCCTCCATTGGAGTTGACTTGTGACTTGTATATAGCTAATTTTGACTTTGTTTTGCAGGGTTTGATATTTGAGTTTGAGCCTTAATGGCTTGCACCTTTGTGCATTGGCTTGTGTTTGTCTGTGTATAGCTAACTGTGAACCATTTGCTGTTTGGTTTTGTGATTGGTATACTGATTGTATTTGATTGATTTCAGGTACATTAGTTGCTAAGATTGCTTTGCTTTGCTTGATAAGCAATTTGCACTGAGGTATAACATTCTTGTCTCCATGTAGTCTGGAAGACCTGGCCTGTTACTTGGCCAGGCACCTGTCTGAAGTCCTCCTTAAGAGGCGATGTTTGTGCTTGTTTACTTTTGTCCCCAAGCAGGTAAAGACCTCTATGAGGCAATTGGCGGATAAAAGAGATATGCAATCTATCTCCCGCTATTCTGTTGAGTCATCCCTCTGCTCACACCACTGTGTTGACGCATTGAGGACAGTAACCCAAGATCTTGTACAGTTGTACAGTTGAGTCCGTGTCTTGAGTGTAGGACGGTTCCCACATTCTGAACCCACGCTCCTTTGTCTGAAGCTCTTCCTGGCCAGGGATAAGAGCTGTGAAGTCTCATCTTCACTCACCTTTCATCTGCTTCACCTTGGCTCTCGATGTCAAGGTTAAGAGCAAAACTCACCTTGTACAGATGGCTTGCTCTTGCAGCCCCACCCTTGTTTGAGCCTCACTTGTGTGCATATAGTGTGTGCTGTTTGTGATCATTTGCTATTGCTTGTGCTTCAGGATAGGCTTGCTTCCTGTGCAAGTTAGCTAGAAACCTTAACTTAGGGATGATTTTGCATGATAACATCTAGGCTCGAGTCGTAGTCTCCCTGGTTGTGTCTCCCTCTATTATCTGGTTAGGCTAGTCTTGTGTCCCTCCGTAGGGGAACTACGTCGCCCTGATCCTCATACCAGATGAGGTACGTAGGCAGGAGATGAGCAGATCTCTCCGGGCGCCTGTTTTGTTTTGTGTTGTGTGTGTCAGGAGACGGATGTAAGCCCAGCCATTGGCATTCTGTATCCTCTTGTTGTGTGCTTGGAAGCTGATATAAGTCCATCAAGTGGCATTTGGGTTCCAGTGTGGGTGTGTTTGGTTCGGAAGCTGATGTAAGTCCAGCGATTGGCATTCGGGTTCCATGTTGGCCCGTGTTTGTGTTGTTTTGTTTGGCGTGCGTGAGCCAAGCTACAAATGCTCTGATTCTTCTTTGTCCAAGAAGATACGTATGCATAGGATGCGACATCCTAGCGAGCATGTTTTTTTCCCCAGTCCGAACTACTTGACTCTGATGTCTATGCCCGATAGACTAAGTAGGCCCAAGATGCGATATCCTGCCGAGTCAGCCTTGTTTGTTTTCTTGTGTCTCTTTCAGCCAGTGTGTGTGTTTGTGAGCAGTGTTTTAGCAACCATTTTCCTTCCTATTGTGCGTGGATCCCGTCGAGTACGACGGACGTGAGGGGTGCTCATACCTTCCCCTTGCGTAACCGACTCCCGATCCCATTCTCTCTGGTCGCGAGACCATGCTTTTTCCAGGTTTACTCTGAGCGTTTCCTTTCCCTCTTTTGGGATAAATAACGCACGGTGGCGGCTCTGTTGTTCTTGTTTTCCCGCCGGTTTTTCGCGTAATGCGACAGCTGGCGACTCTGCTGGGGAAAGTAGAGAAGTTGACCTCTTGCTGGTCCATCTTCCCTAAGCGAGTCTTTCCTAGCGCTCTCTAGGTTAGGGTTTTGGTTGCTGTTTGCTGTTATTTATTGCATTCATTCATTTATTGTTTGCATTTATTGTGTGTATTAATGTTTGCATTCATTCATATTCATCTGTGATGGCTGTGCTGTGTTTCTCTGTTTGGGGTGGGAGTTACTTGAGGTAAAAGGCCCAATACCCAGGCTATGAGTGAAATCTAGGAAACCTAGGAATAAAGTGATTCATGGGAAGCGGGTGGTATGCGCCACTTAGCGGAACATTGATATCACGAGCAGTTCAGACCCTAGTGGGATATCATCGTTACACGCTTCGGGTGTGCATATGATGGTATTCTGCGAAAGGTTATTTATGCTGTGTTTCTCTCGACCTTACCCTGGCCTAGATGGCACCCGTGAGTGGGGGGGATGATTATTACAGGTACAGTTGCTGACTTGTTGGTGACTGGTTGGTGACTCTTGGTACTGATGGTGACTGTGAATTATGGACATTTATTTCTGGGACGCCGGAGTTCTGTCCGTGGTTTATCAGCGGGTTCCGTTTATTTCGGATCCCCAGGTTGAATTTGAGAGTACCTGTTCAGAGGATCTGGCTGTCATCCGTTCAGCGGATGTTTCTGTGATGATGATGTAATCTCCGGTTCCGTTTATTTCGGAACCCCCCAAGTCGAATTTATGGTGACTCAGTTGACTGTGACTGGTTCAGAGAATGGGTCTTCAGCTGACTAGATGGCACAGTGACCTGCATTCATGCATTTGCATCATCCCATTTTGCATTTGCATTCATCTGCATTCAACCCATGTCGATCCGTACTCAGGGTCCATTGTTGATTGAGATTCTGGTTGAGAGACATCCAGATGTTAGATTGTTATTGATGAAAAATTATCTGTCTCAGTGACGCTAGAATCAAAGGAAGGAATATTCTTGGTACGGATAGACATTGCATGTGTGAGTCATACTAACCCATTTGTTGTTTTGTAGGTGTCAACCGGTGCGCATAGCTCGTTTGCTCAGATATCCTGCTAGGGGCAACAAATCCAAACTGATGGATCCTCCCAACGCCGACATCCTCGAACTGAAAGAGATGGTGAGGGATTTGTTCAGTGTTGTGCAAGGGCTTGTCTTGGGGAAGAAAGCCATGTCTGAGAGATTGGACAAGATTGAGAAGTGGCTGATAGTGGAGAAAGTTCAGGGGAAGGCTCCGTCCTCCGAAGTGAACAAACCCTCTAGCACTGTAGCCAAGAAACCCTCTGACAGTGGTCCGTTCAAGAAGGAGGTTGAGTCAGTTGGTATGACGGTAAAAAGGGAACGCAGTCAGGATCGTTATCACCCTTACGCTGCCACTGTAACCACTCTTGTTGGTAATCCACCTGTACCGCAGCAACAACCACCACCTCAACAGAAGGCACCGAGAGCTAAGGGCCAGGTGAAGAAGAAGAAGGAGGATCGTCAGTTTGAGGAGCCGCCTGTGACTTACACCCTTCTGTTCAGGAGATTGAGGGATTTGGGGTTAGTCCGGACAAGGATATTGATTCCCATAGAACGGCAGCGGAGGCCTGCACACTATGATGAGAATGCCAGGTGCGAGTTCCATTCTGAGGCACCCGGACACAGTATTGAGGGTTGTAGGGCTTTCAAGCATGTCGTCCAAGACATGGTGGAATCCAAGACCATCAGCTTGGCACAGATAATGAATGGGGAGGCCAACCCTGTACCCAGGCGGGGTCCTGTAAAGATGAAGATGGTGAAAAAGGTCAAGAGAGGAATGGGGGTGACTGAGGAAGATCAGTTAAAGGGTCCGATGCCTGCGGTCCCAAAACCTCTGATGCAGGATGGAGTTCTCCCTGTTGTTGATATTTGTTGTGCGGCTGCCACCACAGAGGGATTGATGAGAGACACGACCCAGAAGATGGTGGAAATGGACAGTGAAAAACTTGAAATGCCCAGTCAAGCAATCGAAACCATCAAGGTGGAGAATGCTGTTGTTGAGAAAGAGAAGAAGCTGTCCATTTCTTCTTATAAACAAGCTCTAGAGGTGGTGAAGAACAAAGAGGCCCGAGGTTGGGGCAGGATCATTGACATAGTGGTAAAGGCAGACATGTTCGGGATTGGTTATCCAGATCAAGAGTCGTCTAGACCAAACAGAGGACGTCGTCCGCCGTACATCTTTGTCAGTGCAGGAATGCTGGATCCTGATCATGCTTGTTCAGTAAGTGAAGAGATCGACCGCGACCGCGAGCTCGAGCTATGGATAAAGTCGTGCGTACCAGGCAACTGGAAGGCCTCCCAAAGCATCACTGTCACTCATCCGGAAGTGTAGTATTTCTGTGTTTAATGTTGTTTGCATGAAAGCCATACGTTTTGCCCGAAACGGAATGGTCCATTGTAAGGGCCATCTCATGTGTTTCATTGGGCAACATTTTGCATCAGTAATAAATGGATGTTTTTGTGATTAAAAGCGGTGTTCCCTGTTTTTTCACTTTTTGCAGTTTTAAAAAATAAAAATAAAAATGGCAATGTTTTTATTCTCTTTCCTTTTGATTCATTTGGTTCCAACCGCAAAAGTGATTACCATCCTGATCTCATCGATAACAATTTGGTTACACCTCTGTATGACTTCGACACTCCGATCTATCATGCCGAAGAATAAGGCGAAGAAGATTGTGATCTGCTGGGATTAGCCAGGGTGTTGAAACAAGAGGAGAAGGTGATTCAATTGCACGAGGAGTGAGTCCAGATTGTTACTCCGGGTACCGCCAAAGTCCGAGGCGAGTTGAGAACAGAATGGTAGCCCTGTTGAAAGAGCAGGTTGATATCTTCACCTGGTTGCATCAAGATACACCAGGGTGGAATACCCATGTTGTGGGGCACGAGTTACCATGGAGAGAAGACTGTCCTCCAGTGAAGCGGAAACCGATGCTAAAAGATGAGAATGTGTGTGGACCATCGAGACGTGAACAGAGCTAGTTCGAAAGATGAGTTCCCGGTACTTCACGTTGATGTATTGGTTGATAATATTGCTCAGTTCTCGGTGTTTACCTTCATGGATGGCTTGCTTGGCCAAAGTCAAATTGAATTTTCGCCAGATGATATGGAGTAAACAATGTCCATCACACCAAAGAGTACCTTCTTGTTATAAGGTGAAGAAGAAGGTCGGTGCCACGGATCAAAGGGCTACGGTGACTTTGTTTCATGATATGATTCATCGTGAAAGCGAATGCCATGTTGATGACATGATGACAAAGTCCCGAGCAAGAGAGGGGCATCCGGTGGACTTGATCAAGTTGTTTGACCAGGTTGAGACAACCCTGACTGTTGAGTCCAAATCAGTGCACTTATGGAGTGCTGTCCGTCAAGCTACCGAGGCTTGTTGTGAGCAAATAAAAGGAATCGAGGTCGATCCTGCAAAAAAAAAAAAAAAAAAAAAAAAAAAGAAAAAAAGAAAAAAGAAAAGAAAAAGAAAAATAATGCAAGAAATGCCTGAACCGAAAACAAAAGAGATCAAACGGTCAGGTCGAATAATGATCGCCAAGGGGCATGGAAAGATGAAAGAATAAGTTGCAGGAACCTCCGATTCTAATGTCTTCCGTGGGATGAACAACTGTTAATCTGGTTCTTGACAGCCCTCGAGGGGTTTATGAGGTGCGTATTGGGCCAGCCTGACTAGTCTTGTCGAAAAGAGCATGCAATTTACCTAAGCAAAAAGTTTATCGACTGTGAAACAATACACTCACTGCTCGAGAAAACTTGATGTACTTTGGCATAGGTTGCTCGCCGATTGAGACAGCATGCTGGTTCATACCACTTTGCGGATGTCCAAGATGGATCTGATCGAGTATGTGCTTGAGAAGTTAGCATGGACCGGACAGGGTGCGAGAGGGCAAATGTCGTTGACTAAATACGATATTCAGTATACCCAGCAGAAAGCAATAAAAGGGGAGTGTATTGTATGGTTATCTCGCCCAACAACCCACTGATGATTGTCAACCAAGGAAGTCTGAGGTCCCTGATGAGGACATCTCGAGGTGCTCAAATCGAAAGATTGAGAGTGACCGATCCCGGAGGAGGGGCCTGACCCTGAATCCGAACGGATTCTGATGTCTGATGGGGAGAGTTTAAAGTGGATGAGCTAGTGCTTCCCCGATAACATTTGAATGCACCAACGATGGTGGCTGAGTACGAAGTTGGTATCCTGAGTGTCGTACTTCGGTGCGTGCATCTACTGGGGCAACGCCTTTCTCACTCCGGTATGGGATGAAGGTTGTACTACCATTTGAGACTCAGGTTTCGTCATGGAGTCCCGTTGGACGTAAACTTGAAAAAGGATGAGTGGATAAGGACTCAGTAGGACACATGGGGCCTGACCGAGGAGAAAAGGGCTGACAGTTGCTTGTCATGGGGCAGTTGTACCCGGTAAATGAAGTGTGTTGTTAACCGAGAAGTGCGACCTCGTGGGTAGCATGGAAGAGATGTGGTGTTGAAAAGGATCCTTCCTCCTCAACGATCGTGGGGCAAGAGGATAAACAGTTGTGAATGTCTGTTCGTGGTCGAGAAGGTTTTCTCTGACAGAGCCTTGTTGCTGACGACCACGGATGATGAGGATTTTCCATCCCCTGTGAATGCGGATGCAGTTAAAAGATACTTCGTGGAAAAATTGACCCGCTAGACAAAAAGAATAACAGAGTCCAGGCAAAAAAGGGCATCCCGGCGAACCAAGAAAAAGAGAAAAGGTTCGGGCAAAAATTAGGGATAAAAATGAAAAGAATTTGTACACCCGATAAGTCGAAGACCCCACAAGGGCGACTTGGGCAAAAAAGGGTATCCCGGTGGACTGAAACCCGAAAGGGCGGTCCAGGCAAAAGAGGGATTGAAACGAACAACTGCGTCCAGCATGATCGTTTGTGCTTTGGATATCACTCGGCTAATCTCCGACAGAGATCGATCGGAAGCGTCTTGTTCAGAAGGCCGAAAGTGCGGAAAGTCTTGAGGACATATGGGGTGTAACCGAGTTGGAACCCGATGAGATCACGGTTTCACATTGCCATTAGGATAGATTTTTCCTTTTGTGCGCAATCACCTTTTTCCAGGGTTTGCTTCCTGTGTGTTGCTCAGTTCTGAGCCACCTTTTTTTTCAGTCAATAAATGCGTGTTCAGTCAAATAGTTTTGTTTTTGTTTTCATTACTGCTTTGATTACGAAAACATCCGTTCGTTTTGATAAGAATATTTGCATGGTGAAACATAGAGGTCCCTTCCGGTGCATGCTTATAAGATTGAAATCTGGAAATCTTATTCGGAAGTTTGAGTGACCTAGATGTTGAAATATGGGGCACGCCTGGGGCACGCTTTTATCTCTTGTGCAGGTACTGTTAGATATCTTCATTCGATGGCAGGTAGTGGTATGAAACCTTTTTGACAAAAGAGATCCCTGCATAGCCTGACCAGGGGCAATGGACAGACGAACGGTGAAAAGCCCGTGACAGAGTTGTGACGACGATCCCTGAAAGCTAATCAAGAAGACTCTTCAAAGCCTAAGGACTGTAAAGTTTGTATGAATCCCAGGAATTCGATCTTCGTGGGATGAATCAGAAGAGTCTAGGCGAGTCTGGGAGTTCTCAAAAGTGGAAAGCCGACACTGTGGGTGGACGATGGATGCCGCTGTTCGGCGACTCGACAGGTATTCCGTGTCCAATAGGCTGTATTTCCACAGTGGGTGTGAGAGGGTTATCTCCCTAACAGATTTGAGATCAGTGTCTCCTCAGCAAGTCTGAAGGTTACTGCCTTCCCGGCAGAGTTTGTGTTGATGGTTTTCCCTCAGCGAGGTCCCCAAGCGGATCGGGTTCGGAGAAAATCACCCCCAGTAGAGATAAGCATGGGCTGCCTCCCCTAGCAGGGTAATCTCCAAGCGGATCGGGTTCGATGGAGGTCATCCCCAGCGAAGTTTGTCTTTCCCTAGCAGGGTGTAAATTGACGTGGTAATGAGATCCTCAGCACAGTTCCTGGAGCTTCCCGGTGTTGTCTCTGGAGGAGACGTGTGTTTTATGCATTCATCATTTAGATAAGCATAGCATATCGCATCACTAGTGCGTAGCATTTCCATGATCATGGGGCACTGCGCTAAAAAAAACTCTCATGCATCTGCATTGCAAGCATATCCATTAGCCCTAGGCCGTGGTGATCATCCGAGAATAGGTCGTTGGAAAGAGTTTAGCATCGCTTGGATCGATTTCAGAATTGGGTTCCCCAGCAGGGTTGAGAGAGGTGTTTCCCCAACAAGTGACTCTTCAGTCGAGTGGGTATCCCCAGCATTGTTACTCCCCAATTGGTAGCATCTTGCCAGCTTGGATCTTTTTCCCTAGCAGATGTGGGTGTGTCTGATCTCTCCATGTAGAGTTGACCCCTTAAGCAGAAAGGGTCTGTCGTTTTCTTCTGCATTTCCCCACTGAGTTATATCCTCGTGGATGACGGTTGTTTCCGTTCCCTCCCCTTGGGATGGGTTTTCCCTATTGAGTCCTTTCCTCATTAGGATGTCTTGATTCAGTTTGCCTTTTCGGATCGATCATGAATTGGCTTCCTTGTGGCTGTCTCTTGTGCTTCCCTGGGGCATGAATGAATAGTTGCTTACTAACCGGTACTCATTCATCTCGTCCTCAGTGGAATTTGTGGCCTCTACCTACAAACCGGTAGTTGTAAGTCCTATCTTTGTGGTTTTCTACCTAATAACTGGTAGTTGTAAAATCCCACTTTCATCCCCTAGCAGAGGTAACCTTTGTGGTTCATTCTGATTATTGGCGGAATTTGTGGCCTCTGCCTACAAACCAGCAGCTGTAAGTCCTATCTTTGTGGTCGTCTGCCCACTATCCGGTAGATGTGAATCCTCTGTTCTCCCCTTGGTGGAGTTAACCCTTTGTGCTCATCCTGATTGGTGACAGTTACTTTTCCGTGGTTTTCTACCTACTAACCGGTAGATATAATCCCCTCTTTGTGGTTATCCTTACCCAGTCTCGGTATTGATATTCCCTTCACCTTTCGGATATTTGCTTCGATTGAGCAACTTTATCCCCTTTTGATTGGTCATCTTTGCATACCTAGTCCTGGTACCCTGAGGCCTTTCTTTTCGGTCGATTTATCCATTTAACAACCTACAACCCGGTTATGGATAATCTTCCATGCGAGTGTATTATCTACGTTTTGACGGATATAGATGATATATCTCATGCGCTCTTGGGTCAAAGTCGTCCTCCCCAGCAGAGTAAGATTCGTATTCCTTGTGGAATCGAATGTCCATCCTTTAACAAGACTGCTTTTCTAGCCCTCTTCAGGATGTTGAGTGTTTTGGAACACAAACCAATTCACGCTTTGGTCGGTCACCCGTTTCATACCTACAACCCGGTATCCTTGGTGTTCCTTCCCGTTTGCTCGCTGTCGTGACCTTGATCCCCAGTGAGATCCCCTGCAAGTGTTTAGCCTTGCCCTGACATGTAGATGTCTTTATCCTGTTAGTACCCGCGTGTGTTACTTCTTTGGTGTCGGTAAACACCATCTTTCGGTGATTTCCCAGTCATGCGTAAGTGTCTGGTCTTCCTCGGTGTCGGTAAACACCATCTTTCGGTGATTTCCCAGTCATGCGTAAGTGTCTGGTCTTCCTCGGTGTCGGTAAACACCATCTTTCGGTGATTTCCCAGTCATGCGTAAGTGTCTGGTCTTCCTCGGTGTCGGTAAACACCATCTTTCGGTGATTTCCCAGTCATGTGTAAGTGTTTGGTCTTCCTCGGTGTCGGTAAACACCATATTTCGGTGATTTCCCAGTCATGCGTAAGTGTCTGGTCTCCTTTGATGTCGGTAAACATCATCTTTCGATGTTCGTAACGTCGTCCTCCTTCCCTAGTGAAGCTTTCCTCCTCTCTGTTGGTGTCGATAAACGTCGAGTTTTTCCCAATTGTCCGTTGACTGTTGGTTGTGTTCATTATCCCCAGAAGAATCCTCCTCTCCGTTGGTGTCGATAAACGTCGAGTTTTTCCTATGCGTCCGTTGGCGTATAGTTGATATCTTTCCCCACAGGGTCGTCCCCAGTTAATCCTCCTCTCCGTTGGTGTCGATAAACGTCGAGTTTTTCCCGATCATCCATTGATGATTTGGTTGTGTTCACTCTCCCCAGAAGAATCCTCCTCTCTGTTGGTGTCGATAAACGTCGAGTTTTTCCTATGCGTCCGTTGGCGTATAGTTGATATCTTTCCCCACAGGGTCGTCCCCAGTTAATCCTCCTCTCCGTTGGTGTCGATAAACGTCGAGTTTTTCCTAGTTGTCCGTTGACATCTAGATGTACTGCGTTCTTCCCAGTTCATCCGTCGTCCGTTGATGTCTGGTCTCCTTCTCCGTTGGTGTCGATAAACGTCGAGCTTCTCCCTTTCGTCCGTTGACGTCTGGTCGAGTCTTCCCAGTTCATCCGTCGTCCGTTGATGTCTGGTCTCCTTCTCCGTTGGTGTCGATAAACGTCGAGCTTCTCCCTTTCGTCCGATGACGTCTGGTCGAGTCTTCCCAGTTCATCCGTCGTCCGTTGATGTCTGGTTACCTCTCTGTTGGTCTTGGTAAACGTCGAGTTTTTCCTGGTCGTCCCCAGTAGAGTTACCTCTCCGTTGGTTTTGGTAAACGTTGAGTTTTTCCCACTATGTCCGCTGACATGTGGTTATATCCCTACCAGTCCTTCATTAATGTCTGGTTACCTCTCCGTTGGTCTTGGTAAACGTCGAGTTTTTCCTAGTTGTCCGTTGGCATCTAATTGTGATTCCGATTCCCATTCATCGTGTTGAGATGTCTGGATGTGACTGTACCTTTGAGAAGAAAAAGAATCATAAAAATAAAAATCCTCAGTAATAAATATCAGATCCCATTGGACGTTTCCGTTGGTGGATCCTCGCATTGTGCAAATTCTACGGTTCTTGGTATTCAATCCCTGTTTACCCTGAAAGTCTGACAGCCGCTGCTCTCATCCATTCGGGTTCCCAGTTGATTGAATATGGGCAGCTGTAGCACCTCAAATTTGCACCTACCTTTTGTACATACATTTTCATCATCAGATCATTAACATAACATAGTCCATTGCATAACATGGCATGGCCTTTTGCCCAAGTGCAAGTCCTCAGACAGATTAGGTCAACTGATCAGGAAATCAGGTCAAACAAGCAAGCTTGTGCAATTTCCATTGGGACAAGGCCCTAAGGTTGGTTTATCAAGTTCATATGGTCTAAGGATCATTTTGAAGAGATTTGGACAAATATTGGATGCTCAGAGGTCATCAGTCAAGCTGGATTTCAGCTGAAACCCTAGAAAGTCAACTGTGGTCAACTGTGCCTGATTTTATGGATTTGAAGGTGGGAGATGGTTTGAAAGGCTTCATTCATGTCCATACAAGTCTCATTTGACATATCAAAGATCAAGGTTGAAGAAAATAAAGTCAGATCAAAAGTTTCCAAAAATGGCAGGTGACCTGTAATTTCAACTGCCCAAAATGGAAAGTTTTTCTCCTCAAATTTACTTCATCATACAAGCTTCAAATGGAATTTTGTCCAACATGAAAGTTGAAGATCTTGTTCTCACCTTTCCAAAAAGTCCAAGAACATGAAATTCCCATGTGTGGTTGGCAAGATATGATCAAATCATTTTCAGAAAATGTTGAAATTCAAAGTGCCATAACTTTTGAATGGAAGGGCCAAATTGGGTGATTCTTTTTTGAGCAAGTCACATTTGACATGAACTTTCATATTGCATCATTACATTTCATCAAAAATCATCCAATCAAAATGGCATTTTTCAAGTGGCTTGAATTTAAAAAGGGATAGTAGAAAAAGTGACTTTCACAATATGCATTTGCCACACTTTTAAGCTTCACATTTGGTCTTAAATCAACATTTGGGAGGTGTTTGAGCTAAAATTCGTGTACTGTAGCAAGGTTAGCATGTGCATAGAGTGTTTGGACCAATTTGTGCATAAACATGCATTTCACTAATTCATTCCTATTACAGCTAATTAGGATTAACTAACATGATTAACAGTCCATATAAATAACTAATTCTAACAGAAAATCAGATTAACATTTTTCATTTTTTCAGATCCAAATGCAAGAAATCACAAAATTCTCTCAAATCCTCAAGAACTTTTCTTCAACTTTTTGCTTCGAACCTTGATTCTTCTTGCAGGTACTCTATTCCAGTCACCAATTCATGCACAAGTGATGATCTGTTAAAGCATTTTTTGAGCAAAAGCATTGGAAATTGCAACTGTTGGAGTTTGAAGATTCACAAAACAGTCGGAGATCTCGTGGAACTGGAGCTTAATCGAGCCATGATCTTCACTTCATTCATCCATTGAAGTCTTGATGAATTTCTGTTTTCACCTGTAAAGCTCTAAAACTGGAAGAATCGTGGTTGTTGCATCTTGAGCTTGCACATGGCAGTCGAAGATCCAAGCCAATCCAGGAGGTTCTGAGCTAAAGCATCGATTCCTTTCATCTTCCCTTGCATCAATCCGCAACTGTTTTGGCAATTGGAGTCTCGAAACAAGCTGAATCACGAACTGCATCATTCATAAGGTCAGAACTCGATTGGCACGAATCTTGAAATCATGATATGGCTTAGATAGATTGTATTTCATAGAGTACACTGCAACTTAGATCATGAATTTTCATTAGGTATTGATGAAGTTATGTGGATCTGAACATTTGAATGTGAAACTTGTTTTTGCTCGATCTGGTTAGCATGAGTGAAATTAATTGAAATGATTGTTAGATTATTGATGTATGAAACATGCTGGTTCGAATGGTATATTGATTGCTAGTTTTTGTGAGAAAAAGTTCTTGATGGAGGAAGAACTGATGAACAGTATGAAGAACACGTGATTTTTGCTTCAGATCGCGCGTCCAGATCTTTTTCGCCTGGCCTTGTGTTTGAATAGTTGTTTCCCGCGCCTGTTGGCCATTCACCGTGTGACATCTCACTTAATGAAACGCAGAGTTTCATTAAGTGAGCAACGTAATTACAAGTTTGCCACTCAGACCAATTAATTCATTTTAGACTTAAATGTTTATTTCATTTTTATAATCAACTTCAAAAAAATCATAATTAAATCATGGATGCTCCAATTTGAGTGAGGTTTTTTGCATTCATCTCCAAATTTTCTCTAGTTTTTTTTAGGTATGATAGTCAAAGTTGTGCCTGGCTGATTTTTTGACTTTGCCTAAAGCCTTTGATCATGTATGCTATGTGTATATGTTTTGCCATATTGATCATGAAATCTTGATTACTTATCCAAAATGTATGAAATTTTATATGCATGTTCTTGACCCTTTCCTGGTGATTTTGGTATATAGTTTGCTAATTTTGAGTCCCTGGTTAGAGAGATATGATGTGATCAAGTTGAGTGTGACAATGTGTGTCACACTATGTTATGTCAACTTCATGAATTTTGTTTCTATGCTTATTGAATGCCATTTGCTCTCAATATTTGCATGTGATATGATCTAAATGTCTAGTTTTGCCATGATTTTTTGTAGGATTTGTTGAGCCATTTCCTATTTGATTGGGATTTTTGTTTTCTGTTTAGCCATTCTTAGGTGTTTCTTGAGTAATCAATTTATATGACTTGTAAAATTGTCATTCCCTATCATATGAAGATGAAATTTGGTGGAGTGTTTCTTAACATGTTTAACTTCATTTTGGCTTTGGTCCCATTCATTTATCATTTGTTTCCACTGTTTTACATTTGCTTGAAGTTGATGCTCCATTTGTGACCTAGTTTGGGTTGATTTTTGCATACCATGACTTCCTGAATTTAATTTCCCTACTTCCACTTGTCCAAATAGCATGAAATTTGATATGATGCTCATTGAATGCGTTCTGTTTAGGCTTGAATTTTTGTGGAATTTATTGAGCTGTTTTGATATGGATTTGATTGTGATCATTCTGTTTGGTCCTTTGAGGTTCCAATTTGCATGTTTTGTGCTATTTTGTTTAAGAAATAATGATGATGAATGATATGAACATGAGACCAATTGGATTTGATGCTTGATGATTTAATATTGGTTTTGGATAAGTTTCATGTTCTGTTTTGATGATTTGATTTCATTTTGGCCCTAGTTTTGGACTAGTGGTTTGTGATCTCACTTTTGAGTTGTGTTTCAGGTTAATAGCACAAATGGCCTATGCTTGATGATGTGCCTCCATTGGAGTTGACTTGTGACTTGTATATAGCTAATTTTGACTTTGTTTTGCAGGGTTTGATATTTGAGTTTGAGCCTTAATGGCTTGCACCTTTGTGCATTGGCTTGTGTTTGTCTGTGTATAGCTAACTGTGAACCATTTGCTGTTTGGTTTTGTGATTGGTATACTGATTGTATTTGATTGATTTCAGGTACATTAGTTGCTAAGATTGCTTTGCTTTGCTTGAAAAGAAATTTGCACTGAGGTATAACATTCTTGTCTCCATGTAGTCTGGAAGACCTGGCCTGTTACTTGGCCAGGCACCTGTCTGAAGTCCTCCTTAAGAGGCGATGTTTGTGCTTGTTTACTTTTGTCCCCAAGCAGGTAAAGACCTCTATGAGGCAATTGGCGGATAAAAGAGATATGCAATCTATCTCCCGCTATTCTGTTGAGTCATCCCTCTGCTCACACCACTGTGTTGACGCATTGAGGACAGTAACCCAAGATCTTGTACAGTTGTACAGTTGAGTCTGTGTCTTGAGTGTAGAAGGGTTCCCATATTCTGAACCCACGCTCCTTTGTCTGAAGCTCTCCCTGGCCAGGGATAAGAGCTGTGAAGTCTCATCTTCACTCACCTTTCATCTGCTTCACCTTGGCTCTCGATGTCAAGGTTAAGAGCAAAACTCACCTTGTACAGATGGCTTGCTCTTGCAGCCCCACCCTTGTTTGAGCCTCACTTGTGTGCATATAGTGTGTGCTGTTTGTGATCATTTGCTATTGCTTGTGCTTCAGGATAGGCTTGCTTCCTGTGCAAGTTAGCTAGAAACCTTAACTTAGGGATGATTTTGCATGATAACATCTAGGCTCGAGTCGTAGTCTCCCTGGTTGTGTCTCCCTCTGTTATCTGGTTAGGCTAGTCTTGTGTCCCTCCGTAGGGGAACTACGTCGCCCTGATCCTCATACCAGATGAGGTACGTAGGCAGGAGATGAGCAGATCTCTCCGGGCGCCTGTTTTGTTTTGTGTTGTGTGTGTCAGGAGACGGATGTAAGCCCAGCCATTGGCATTCCGTATCCTCTTGTTGTGTGCTTGGAAGCTGATATAAGTCCATCAAGTGGCATTTGGGTTCCAGTGTGGGTGTGTTTGGTTCGGAAGCTGATGTAAGTCCAGCGATTGGCATTCGGGTTCCATGTTGGCCCGTGTTTGTGTTGTTTTGTTTGGCGTGCGTGAGCCGAGCTACGAATGCTTTGATTCTTCTTTGTCCAAGAAGATACGTATGCATAGGATGCGACATCCTAGCGAGCATGTTTTTTTCCCCAGTCCGAACTACTTGACTCTGATGTCTATGCCCGATAGACTAAGTAGGCCTAGGATGCGATATCCTGCCGAGTCAGCCTTGTTTGTTTTCTTGTGTCTCTTTCAGCCAGTGTGTGTGTTTGTGAGCAGTGTTTTAGCAACCATTTTCCTTCCTATTGTGCGTGGATCCCGTCGAGTACGACGGACGTGAGGGGTGCTCATACCTTCCCCTTGCGTAACCGACTCCCGATCCCATTCTCTCTGGTCGCGAGACCATGCTTTTTCCAGGTTTACTCTGAGCGTTTCCTTTCCCTCTTTTGGGATAAATAACGCACGGTGGCGGCTCTGTTGTTCTTGTTTTCCCGCCGGTTTTTCGCGTAATGCGACAGCAGGTTACTATCTTTGATTGTTGGCTAAAGCAGATAAGCCACAGTTTGTTCAAAGGTGTTTCAACACTTCCATTAGGGTGAGAAGTTGGGTTGACCAGAGCAAGTTCAGAACTTGTTTCCCCAGTAAGTCTGAGGACTGTTAGTTCCCCAGCGAGTCTGAAGGTGGCTATTTCCCCAGCGGAGGTGTCTGCGGGTAGTTTGTTCCTCAGCAGCAGGCCTGAAGTGTTGAAATCCCCAGCAGGGTTGAGAGTGTTTTTCCCTAGCAGGTCTGAAGATTGTTGTCTCCCCAGCGGGTGTGGGTTGTTTTCCCCAGCGAAATCCCCAAGCGAATCGGGTTCAGTGGAGGTCGTCTCCAGTGAGGGTTATCATTTCCCTAGCAGTGCTATTCCCCAGCATGATCGAGAGGTTGGTGTTTTCCCAACAAGTGACTCCCCAGTTGAGTTGGTTTCTCTGCCGTTCCGAGAATGTCAGATCAGTAAGTATCCGCAGCAGAATTGTTATGTGTCCCCACAGAGGTGGAAGATCGAATCAGAATCGGGTGCTCAGCAAAGTGATCATTTGTCTTCCCAGCAGGAGTTTTCATCCTTTGCATCTTGCATATAGTAATCATCATTTGCATTCGCATCCTCACATCGCGTAGCATTTCCATTCCGTGTGGAGCATTACGCCATAGAAAACTCAAACATATGCATACATGTGTTAAGCCAGATTGGATCGTATCCCCAGCAGAGGCGGATCATTTTTCAACATCTGTACGACACATTTGCAGCAGTTGCTCTTGGCAACATTCAGAATCGGTAATCCCCAGAGAGGTTTATTTCCTCACCCGCCCGTGAAAGGAAAGCTTGACTCCCCAGTGTAGTCCCCGGCAAGCGTCTGCCTTGTTTAGACATATGTAGATGTCATCCTTGTGATACCGGTAAGTGTCGTGTTGATCCCCGTGTGGGTCCTTTCTTTTGGTGTCAGTAGACATCATCTCTCGATGGTCGATAAACATCGAGCTTCTTCCCATTCATCCGTTGATGTCTGGTCGTGGTTTCTTTATTCCCATTCATCCGTTGATGTCTGGTCGTGGTTTCTTTATTCCCATTCATCCATTGATGTCTGGTCGTGGTTTCTTTATTCCCATTCATCCGTTGATGTCTGGTCGTGGTTTCTTTCTTCCCATTCATCCGTTGATGTCTGGTCGTGGTTTCTTTCTTCCCATTCATCGAGAGATGTCTGGTCGTGGTTTCTTGATCGCTCGACTTTATGAGTCGAATTTGGGGTACAAACTGCAAGTGCACAGTTCTATCGCGTAGTTTTAAAAGATATCGATCCCACAGGGACTTATGAATCGATATACCGTTATCTAAGGTTACTTCGTAAAGCTAAGGCAGATAATGTTTGATTGTTTGGGGAAAAGCTAAAACTAAAAATAGAATCTAAATTAAATATCAAATAAACGGATATCGGTATGTAGTTCGTCGTAATTAGGGAATCAATTCTTTGTTGGTTTCTCGGTTTTAAAATAAATCATTTCAGTTGACTATATTGATTAAAAGTTCTATCTCAAACTCTCGCTCTGTTGAATAAACTATGATTTTATGTTAACGTAGCTGTCACTTATAATTAAGTCAAAAACCATTTTTTGAAAGCAATAAAGTCCGTAGAAACTCTTTTTAAGAAAACACTAACCGTTTAAACACCCTTATCTCAAACTCTCGCTCTGTTGATTTAGGTTATATAATTAAATTCGAATGCTTAACTCTCGCCCTCACATTCAATCTTTAAAAATAATTTTTGGAAAAGATTAGAATTTAATTAACTCTAAAAATTGCTCTCGCCCTGATATAGAATTAATGTCCAATTTACACTGTCCAGTTAAAACCTCAAACTTTCGCTCTATTGATTTTAACCTCTTTATGTCCTTTACTCTCGTATAAAAACTTTGTTATTAAACCTGTAAACTGAGACCGTAAAAAGAGTGATTTTAATTTTAAATTTAATTAAACCGACTTAGTTTTGATCCCTTATTCCGCTTACTTTACATACCGATATCTAGGCGAATTAGCCAGACATGCTAAACGAACTTAAATAATTATCATGCATAAACAGACTCATCTCAAGCAAATAATATAAATAAATAATAAAACAAAGCATTAAACAATAATTAAAGAACTGAATAATTTAAACAGTAGTCTTGAACACTCCACCACAAGCCGGTAGGATTTGCTCTTGAATTCTTCAATCGAACAACAAATTAAAACGAAGGAATAAAAAACTAGATTCTAACGTAAGGTTAGATCCGGTAAAAAGGTACACAATAGTTTCCGGTGTGGAAACTATTATGTGAAAATTAATTAAGTGCTAGAGAGGAAAATAGAGTTGCAAGCGAAAACAATAAAAATTGCAAAAGCGGTATGTAAAAGGTATGCTTAAACTGCTGAAGAAAAGAAAATTGGAAACTGCCGAAATCTGGAAAAAGCGTGCAAACGTGGAAGCGTGGAACCTCTGCAGGGTTTGCAAAGTTGCTATTTATATTGATGCTTTCCGTAACGGTTTTCAAAGCAGTCCGCGTCAAGGAGTCTTCACGTAACGGATGCATCGCCGTGGAAATAGGATTCAGCGTGTAAACGTGGACTCTCAACGTCTCTGAAGGCAGAAATGTAGGGGGATGGTGTGACGTCCGTCACACCATGTGTGACGCTCGTCACATAAGTGTATGCAGCGTGACGTTCGTCACAGCATCCGTGGCGGTCGTCACAGGCACGACGCATGTGTCTTCTTTGGGCTGGGCTTGGCTTTTGCTATTTGTTTCTTTTCATTCCTTTTTGCACCTCCTTTTCTTCTATTTTTTACTTGTGCTTCAAATAAGACACCTGAGGCAAATAGAAAGGAAATACCGCGTAATATCTAATAAAATGCAGTAAATTGAAATAAATAATAATATAATTTAATTGAATTAAGTCCTAAAATATGATATAATTTCATGTTATCAAACTCCCCCATACTTAGATCTTTGCTTGTCCTCAAGCAAAATTCAGTATAGAACTTGTTTTGAAAATTTTAGCCAGATGAAATTTCAAAACACGCATCAATTCGTACTAGGTTGCATGTAAACTTTGTTTAGAAGTGACTTGAGTTTAATCTTGACATTGACAACCACCGTCACAACCTAGATAACCTCACCTCATGCAAACCAGTTCAAGTAATGCCATTATAGCCGTCCTAGTTCCTTTACTCTTATTTCACCCGTTTTCATTCTAGCGAAATCACATTAAGCCCTTTATCTTTTCGCGCACGTAGTGGAGTAACCGGTTAGTGACTATGATCCCCTTTTAGCTAGAAGTTCTGGTACATAAGTCGGATAACTTCGTTATTCAGTCCATTGCAAATTGCGGGGGATCGGACCGTAGTCCGCCCTACCAAGTTCAGTACCAGATACCTACTGAACCAACTCATGATGGATCTTTCATATTATGCTTTTGTATGATCTACAACCTTTAGATTAAATGATCTGGTAAGGATCACCTAACTTAATTAGTGCATTTCCTGATATATATACTTTTTTATGTTACTTTGGGAATCCTTCACTTATATTCATCGGCCTTCCACGTAGTTTGCTATTGAGATGGTGCTGACTTCTTGTATAAACTACTCGGGGTTACTATAAAACTAAAAGTTCACGGGATTGGTATAATAGGTACTTATTCTGATCTAACATGTTGCGGTTTGTTTCAGAGTGTTTGGCGGTAATAGTTTTCGTCTTAATTCGTCTCAAGTTCGATAAAATGAGCAACCTTTATACTTATTGGGTGTTGAATTTTTGTTGTGGCTCATGAAAATTGAGGGAATAGATAATAGAAATTGTTCACACTCGGGACTTAACTTAAAATAAATCTAAATTTTTTTTTTTAAACAATAATTAAATAATAAGAAAGGAAAATAACAATGAAAGGAAAAGTACATACTTATATAAAAAAAAAGGAAATAGAAAGAACAAGTTTTCCCCCCCATACTTAAAATAAACATTGTCCCCAATGTTTTAAGGAAATGAACTACAATAGGGAAAGGGAAAAGAGATGACAACTAAGGCTGCCTTCCGCCTCTGGTTCTTGGACCTGGTGATCGTTGATGTACCTCTAAGTTGTCAAACCGGCTAAGCAACTCAGTGAACCGCTGATCAGTAATGGTATTCCTCGCTTCCTGTTGTTCTTGCATTTGGCGCATTAGTTGCATCATTTCGAGATTTTGTGCTTGCATACCATCAATTGCATCCATGATGTCGTCGTTGGTTGCAGGCCTTCGTCGTCGACGACGTGAGGATGGGCCAGCTGCAGCAACGGAGTGGTTGAGCGGGACAGATTGTTGTGTAGGAGTAGGATCACCTTGTTCCATGTCTTCAAACTCGTCTGCGGGCGGGTTTGCTTGTGAAGGCTCGGTGGCTTCGGGAGCATTTAGATCATAGAGGTGGCGGTTGGGGTTTGTGACATCTGTTAGGGCCATGTTGGGTAGAACAACGCTTGGATAGCCTGGTTGTTCACCATAAGATAATATCCTCCGCCTACTCTGTTCTTAATCAGGCGGATGGATCGACAGTAGCTGATGTCCATAAATAGGGGAGGTAGAGATTCTAAGGTTTGGAGTCGGTCCTCTAAGTTTAAGCCTAGTGCTATGGTGGTGATTAATCCGCCAATTACAAAAGGTTGACGGCCTCTAGCACATAAGGTGCGGATATGATGAAATAGGAAGGAGGCGGCGTTTACCTTAGCTTGCGGTTCGAAGACGCATTCGAGGAAGAAGAGTTCCTTTGCGTTGACCTTGCTGTTATTTGGTCTACCAAAAACTGTGTTCTGTAAGATGCGGATAAAATATCGGATGGTTGGATTATGTATGTGGGAAAGGAGGAGCTCTTCCGAGTTGTAGGCATCTAGACCGGATATTTTCTTAAAGAGGGTGAAAACGGCAACTGTGTTCCAGTTTAGGTCGGGAGGGATTCTGGGGTAGACTTGGCCTTCTGTGGAGAATTGTAGCATGGTGGTCAACTGGTTTTGGGTTAAGGAGTACTCGGTGTTGAACATACAGAAGGTTGCGGTACCGGTTAAGAATTCGTCTTCACCGGCGGGAGTGGTGTATGCGTATGAACTTAAGAATTCTAAGGTTAGGGAGGGGTAAGTGGGTTGATTATGCGTGCATAGAAAGGTTAAGTCGGCTTGACGGAGCATCCATTCGATACCTTGGAGTAATCCTAATTGTTGTAAACAAGTAAAATCAGGATACCTGGTGGAGACGACGCCTCGCTGTTGGAAACGCTCGTATTGCTCCCTTTGATAATTTTCATCTTCGGTTCGGAAGATGATATTTCCGAAATTCTGGTTACCCACCATACTGATGGATGAACTGAAAGAGGTAAATTGGAAAGAAGAGAAAAGTGTTTGATAGAAGAAAGTGGTTTGTGGTGAATGAAGGAAGGTTTGGTGGGTATTTATAGGAAAAATTTTGGAAGTTGGAAAAATAGGTGGTTGAAAAGTGAATAATTGTGGGTAAATGTGAATAAATGGGGAAGGTAAAAAGTTGAAGGGGTGTAACGTTCGTCTCCAACGGCTCCTTAACGTTCACCTAGTCTGAAGGGCGTTACGCTCGTTACAGGTGCATGACGGGCGTCACAGGTACTTAGCGTGACGTCCGTGACAGGATGTGTGACGCTCGTCACACTGTCGGTTTGGCATGGTTTCAACTAGCGTCCTTCAGAGTGACTGGTAAGTTATTATTTTTTTGTTTTGGTATGGGTTGATTTATTCTGCAATTTAATTTCTCCTGCATGCTATTCTACTTTGTATAATAGTGCATATATAATTCAATAAGTCATAGGTAGCAACAGTAGAGAACATAATAGCTATTGCATAATAAAATTTAATAAATAGCTTCAATAAAATGATCATAATGTAATATTGGAAAGAAAAACAAAAAAAAAATGCGAAAGGGAAACAAATGCGAACATGAATTCAAATAACATTAATGAATAATCTAACTTAAAACTAAATAACTAAGAAGAATAATTTCTATCCATCTGCACGATCTCTGGCCGGAGGAGCAAAAGAGTTAACACGGTATAACAACTCGTGAAACTGATTTGTCATACTGCTCATGTATCCTAGAACTTCGTGTCTCATTTCAGTAAACTCTTCTCTGAGGGCGTCTTGTTCTGACATCAAAGCTTCAATGGCGGTGTTATAATCAGTTCCGGGCATATTATGTCGGAGGTCGGATATTGCTGATTCTTCGGTCTGAACAGGCTGAGGAGGAGGGTCAATATCATAATAGCCAGATGGTGTCTGAGGGTCAGATTCAGCATAAGGGATCTGGTCATCACAAATCTCATAGTCCTGGATGGATTCAGCGGATCTAGCTGGAGAGGGTGTCACGTTCAGATTGTAGAGCCAGTTACTGCGGTTATGAACATTAGTCCTGGGATTGGGTAAGGTGAATAGGCAAAGAACTTGGTTATTAATTATAAGCTCGAACTCGTCAGACCCTTGGTTTGCTATAAACATGGCATTGAAGAGGAAGGGTATACTCATAGTAGTAATGCCACAGAAGGGGCTTAAGTCAAGCATAGGCTGACGTAATCCGAGTGCATTACCAATCATGCATATCAAACTGCCTACTCTAATAGGTGCTCGCTCATCTTGGATAAGGTGGTCTAAATTTGCTAGCATAAAGGTGGCACCGTTTACTGGACGGTTCTGGGAAGCACAGAATATGATGAAGAGTTCATCACGTGAAACTGAAGTGCTGTATGGCTTCTGTCCAAATAAGGTGTGGGTCAGGATCCTATGGAAGTAGCGGAAGGCCGGGTTATGTATGTTTCCAGAGAGAAACTCATGTTCCTCGGGATCGTCATTTCCAGTCAAGCTACCCCAAAAGTGTTCGAGTTCTCTATATTCAAAAAGTTCTTCCTGGCTCACTGTGAATGTATCAAGGGAGGTAGGGAAACCCAAAAGGTTGGTAAAGTCTCTAATATTAAATTGGTACTCCATGTTGAACATTCTGAACTGGATAAAACCTCTGTTAATTCCTTTCCCATGGTTGGGTAGATAGATTAATGAGCTAAGGAATTCTAGTGTTAGTCTCCGGTAGGTGACGAAATGTCGTAGGATAGGAGATGTTTCCCACCCTATCTGATTCAGCAAAAACAGGACACTTTCTCTTAGTCCAAGGGCGGTCATAGCCCAGTCATCAGCATATAAACTAGGTAGCATCTCTCTCGTGGCTAGTTCTTCAAATTTTAGTTTGTGAGCCATTCCTTTGAATTTGATACCCATACGGTCAATTTGTCCCATCTGGTTGGTGTTAGCTAGAGAAAAGAAAACATGAGTTTTAGTCAGGATTTGGCCAAATGCCGAAAGAAGAGAAAAGTTTTTAATAAATTAAAATAAATTAAGAATGAATACTAAACAGAAAAGAATAATTAAGGAGAAAATAGAAAAATAATAATAATAGGATAAGGAAATAAAATAATTTGTGGGTTGTCTCCCACTAAGCGCTTTGTTTAATGTCGCAAGCTCGACATAAAAACAATCAATTATAATCTATAATTTCTGGAGGCATTTCGTCTAAGTGCATGACTTGCGAATCTTCATTATTTTCTGCATAGTGATAATGTTTTAGACGTTGCCCGTTTACGGTAAATGGTTCCATAGATTTGCCTTTAATTTCTACTGCTCCACTGGGAAAGACGTTAGTGATATGAAAAGGACCTGACCATCTAGATCGTAGTTTTCCCGGAAATAACTTTAGCCTAGAGTTAAATAAAAGGACTGCATCGCCTTGCTGGAAGATTTTCCTTGATATACGCTTGTCATGCCATTGTTTTGTTCTTTCTTTGTAGATTCTGGCATTTTCATAGGCGTCTCTTCTGAGTTCCTCTAATTCGTTTATGTCAAGGATTCTCTTTTCACCGGCGGCCTTATAGTTTAGGTTCAGATTTCTAATAGCCCAATAGGCTTTATGTTCTAATTCTACCGGGAGATGGCAGGATTTTCCATAAATGAGCTTAAATGGGGTCGTCCCTATGGGGGTTTTATAAGCAGTTCGATACGCCCATAAAGCTTCTGGTAATTTTAATGACCAATCTTTCCTTGAAGTGGCGACTGTTTTTTCTAATATTTGTTTAATCTCTCTGTTGGACACTTCCACTTGCCCACTGGTCTGAGGGTGGTAAGGTGTCGCTACTCTATGCCTTACGCCATACTTAAACAATAGTTTTTCGAGTACCTTGGATATGAAATATGATCCACCATCACTGACTACTATTCTTGGGATGCCAAATCTCGGAAATATTATATTCTTAAAGAGTCTAGTTACTACTCGGGTGTCATTTGTTGGAGAAGCTATAACTTCGATCCATTTTGAAACGTAGTCTACCGCCACGAGTATGTATTTGTTACCGAAAGAGGATGGAAAAGGTCCCATGAAGTCTATTCCCCACACGTCGAAAATCTCTACTTCCAAAATACCTTTTTGTGGCATCTCGTCACGTCTAGATATGTTTCCTGTGCGTTGACATCTGTCACATTCCTTAATAGCCGCATGTACGTCCTTCCATATACTTGACCAATAAAAACCGGATTGTAGGATTTTAGAGCAGGTCTTGGATGTACTTGCGTGTCCACCATAAGGAGCGGAGTGGCAGTGTTGGATTATATTTTCTACCTCTTCTTCGGGTATGCATCGACGGAAAATACCATCGGGGCCTCTTTTGAAAAGTAAGGGATCATCCCAGTAATAGTGTTTTATGTCATAGAAGAATCGTTTCTTCTGCTGGTAGGATAAAGTAGGTGGAACTATTCCGGCAGCTAAATAGTTGACGAGATCAGCGTACCATGGTGTAACAGATATAGCTAAGGTGGTTTCTGTAACACCCCGATAATAATAAAATAATTATTTAAATTGAGTTAATAATTTATTTATAAATTTAATTAAATAATTGGAAATTTTATTATTATTATTTTTGGATTATTATTATTATTTGGAAAATATATATATGTTGGAAATAAGAGAAAGAATCCCATTTGGTAAAAAGAAAGTTTCACGTGAAAACAGAGAAAGGATCGTGAAAAAGGAAAAGGGCAGAGAAGAGGAGAAAGGAGCTGAAGAGTAAAGGTTGAAGAACGGAAAGGCTTGAAGCTCAAAGATTCGCCGGATTGTTAAGGTAAGGGGGGTTTATCGTCGATTAATGGGTATTTTGGGATAATATGTCATGGGTAGTGATAAGCCGTTAATTTGACCCTAATTGGGATTTGGAATGCTGAAAATTTGTGATGAATAGGTTGAGTGAAAACCGTAATCAAATTGATAATTGTGTGTGTAATCAAACCGATAAATTGGTGATGAATGGCGACGAGTAAGTTTGAGTGGGAAGGGTCTGGAATGGGCACATGAGATCCCTGCCCAAAGAAAACGCGTCTGGTGAACTGTCATGTTCGCCTAGCGAACATAACCTTCGCCTAGCGAAGGAACGCGCCTCAACCTCGCCCCAGCGAGATTGAGAGGTTTTGCTACTGTAATGTTCGCTGTGGACTCGCTGGAGCTTCGCCTAGCGAGTGAGTGCTAGCTGTGTTTTTCACCAAAACAGAATGAGTTCGCTATTACCTTCGCCTTGAGCTCGCCTAGCGAATTAATTTACCAATTTCCTGGAGCTGTTCGCCTTGAGCTCGCCTAGCGAACCAGAGCTTCGCCACTGCCTCGCCTAGCGAGCAAGGCAGAAGAAGTGTTTATGCATGTGTTGCTGAGGTGTTTCATACATGTGTTGAGGAAGTGTTTTATACATGTGTTGATGATGTGTTGATACATGTATTGATGATGTATGATGATATGCAAAATGTTGTGAATGTATATATATGCATGTATTTGTGAATGGACTGTTGTATGGCTTAGAGTGTGAGCATATGTCCATTGTGAGTTGTTGTTGATGCTGCATTGCTTGATGATTAGTGTGCATGGCATAGCCTGTGGGGCTGTAGCTAATTCCCATTGTGAGGAATTGGTGAGTGAATCGTTGTGAATTGTTGTTGATGTTTGCATGCTAGATGATTAGCTTGCATAGTCTAGCCTTTGGGGCTGTAGCTAATTCCCATGGTGAGGAATTAGTGAGTGAGTCATTAGGTCTCAATGAGTGGGACTAGTGAGCTTAGTAGCCGTATCCGGAGGGATCGGTGAGCTTGAACTATATGTTCAAGGATAGTCGGTACCGCATGTGTAGAGTCTCATTGCATAAAAATATGTAAGGCGTATAATATGAATGGATGTGTTCCAATATTATACGTGTGTTGTGTTGTTGTTAAGTATGATTTGAGATTATACTGGTATTGTATATTGATGTGAGTATGATGTTTAAGCCAATGAGCTATTTCTGAATGTGTATTGCAATTAGGGTGATTGATGTGTTAATTACTTGGCATTACATGTTGTTTTATAATGCTTATTATATTGATTGAGGAACTCACCCTTACAACTATTTTTCAGGTAACGAGAAATGAGTTGAGTAGAAGCAAATGCTTGGAGTCTAGTGTAGTCTCCCTAGTGGGTCATGCTCTGATAGATGTAACATCGGGCGGGAACACTTTGATTATTATTGTTGTTGTGGTTGAACTAAATTACATGTGATGTTACATGTTTTGCATGATTGAGTTGATCTCTATCCGCTGCGTAATTGTGCAAATACCTTATATTTAAATTAAATCAAAGAGCATGATTGTTATATTGTTTAAATGGTGTGGAATGTTGGTGTGACACCCTTGGTGCACTATTACTCTGATTATATGTTTATTATTTTAATTAATTTTTGGGTTATTTTAGAAGGGTGTTACATTAGTGGTATCAGAGCCTGGTTGGTCGTGTCGAGTCGTAATTATTCTGTTTTCCCTGTACGGGATAGGAGTTGTGTAACCCTATCAGTACTTATTGTTTTAGTTTGTTGGGTTTTCAGAATAGAGATGGCTGGAAGAGGCAGAGATGATACTGCGATTGCTGAGGCTCTGGGTATGCTGGCTGGAGTACTTGGAGGGAACCCAAATGTTGTAGGAATGGGAGCTGCTCGTCAACTGAGTGAGTTCCAGAAGAACAATCCTCCAATGTTCAAGGGAGCATACGATCCAGATGGCGCTCAGAAGTGGTTGAAGGAGATCGAGAGGATCTTCCGAGTAACTGAGTGTGCCGATAACCAGAAGGTCAGGTTCGGTACGCATATGCTGTCAGAGGAAGCAGATGATTGGTGGGTTGCTACCCGCACTGAGTTGGAATCTGCTGGGAATACTGAGATCACTTGGGCTGTGTTCAGGGAAAGGTTCCTGAGAAAGTATTTTCCAGAAGATGTCAGAGGAAAGAAAGAGATAGAGTTTTTGGAATTGAAGCAGGGTAACAGGTCGGTTACTGAGTATGCTGCGAAGTTCACCGAGCTGTCAAAGTACTATACTCCCTATAATGAGGCTGCTGGAGAATTTTCGAAATGTGTGAAGTTTGAGAACGGGTTGCGTCCTGAGATCAAACAAGCTATTGGATATCAGAGGATCAGGGTGTTTTCTGACTTGGTTGACTGTTGCAGAATTTTTGAACAGGATTCCAAGGCTAGAGCAGAGAGCTATCAGCAGAGGGTTGATAGGAAGGGTAAGAATCAGATGGATCGTGGAAAACCGTATGCAGCTGGCAAAGGTTTTCAGAAGCAGAGTGGGATGAAGAGGCCTAGTGGGGGAGACTCTAGTGCTCCTGCTAAGTGTTATAGATGTGGTCGGGCTGGACATCGTGTTCATGAGTGTACCAGTGCTGAGATGAAGTGTTTCAAGTGTGGGAAAGGTGGTCACTTGGCTGCAGAGTGCCGATTGAAGACTGTAACTTGTTTCAACTGTGGAGAGTTGGGCCATATCAGTCCCCAGTGTCCTAAGCCGAAGAAGGAGAATCAGTCAGGAGGCAAGGTTTTTGCTCTATCAGGTTCTGAGACTTCTGCAGATGATCGTTTGATCAGAGGTACGTGTTATATTAATGGCTTTCCTCTTATAGCTATTATTGACACAGGTGCTACTCATTCTTTTATATCTGTGGATTGTGCTGTGAAGCTTAAATTAGAGATATCTGAGATGCGTGGAAGTATGGTGATTGATACTCCTGCAAAGGGTTCAGTGACTACTACTTCGGTTTGTTTGAGTTGTCCTTTGAATATTTTTGGTAGAGATTTTGGGATAGACCTTGTGTGTCTTCCATTAGTGCAGATTGACGTTATCTTGGGTATGAACTGGTTGGTGTTTAACCGAGTTTATATCAACTGTTTTGATAAGACGGTGATAATTCCTGAGATTGAGGAAGGGCAGAGTCTGTTTCTATCAGCCAGGCAGGTGAATGAGGAAGTGGCAGATGGGGCAGAGTTGTTTATGCTGTTGGCAACTTTAGAGGCTAAAGATAAACTGGTGATTCGTGATCTAGCAGTGGTGTGTGACTTTCCTGATGTGTTTCCGGAAGAAGTGAATGAGTTACCGCCAGAGCGTGAAGTTGAGTTCTCGATTGAATTGGTACCTGGTACTAGACCGATATCGATGGCTCCGTACCGTATGTCTGCTGTTGAGTTAACTGAATTGAAGAGTCAGTTGGAAGATCTGTTGGATAAGAAGTTTATTCGTCCGAGTGTGTCACCGTGGGGTGCACCAGTGTTGTTGGTTAAGAAGAAAGAAGGTACTATGAGGTTGTGTGTGGACTACAGGCAACTGAATAAAGTGACGATCAAGAATCGGTATCCTTTGCCGAGGATTGATGATTTGATGGATCAGTTGGTTGGTGCGAGTGTGTTCAGCAAGATAGATTTGAGATCTGGGTATCATCAGATACGTGTGAAAACTGAGGATATTCAGAAGACTGCTTTCAGAACAAGGTATGGACATTATGAGTATTCTGTAATGCCTTTTGGTGTGACTAATGCGCCTGGAGTATTTATGGAGTACATGAATAGGATTTTCCATCCGTACTTGGATCAGTTTGTTGTGGTGTTTATCGATGACATTTTGGTGTATTCGAAATCTGAAGAAGAGCATGCTGAGCATTTGAGAGTGGTTTTAGGAGTGCTGCGAGAAAAGCAGTTATTTGCTAAACTGTCTAAGTGTGAATTTTGGTTAGAAGAAGTTAGTTTTCTTGGCCATGTGATTTCAAGAGGTGGTGTTGTTGTTGATCCTTCTAAGATAGAAGCGGTATCTAAGTGGGAAGCTCCGAAGTCTGTTGCTGAGATTCGAAGTTTCCTTGGTTTGGCTGGTTATTATAGGAAGTTCATTGAGGGATTTTCTAAGTTGGCGTTACCGTTGACGATGTTGACTAGAAAGGGGCAAGCGTTTGTTTGGGACTCAAAATGTGAGGAAGGTTTCCAAGAGTTAAAGAGAAGGTTGACTACTGCTCCTATTTTGACGTTACCGAGTTCGTCGGAACCATTTGAAGTTTACTGTGATGCTTCATTGTTGGGTTTGGGTGGTGTGTTGATGCAGAATAAGCAGGTTATAGCTTATGCTTCGAGACAGCTGAGGGTTCATGAAAGGAACTATCCGACGCACGATTTAGAGTTGGCAGCTGTAGTGTTTGTTTTGAAGTTGTGGAGGCATTACTTGTATGGATCAAGATTTGAGGTTTTCAGTGACCATAAGAGTTTAAAGTATTTGTTTGATCAGAAAGAGTTGAATATGAGACAGAGGAGATGGTTAGAGTTTCTGAAGGATTATGACTTTGGTTTGAATTACCATCCGGGTAAAGCAAACGTGGTGGCTGATGCGCTGAGTCGGAAATCATTACATATGTCTATGTTAATGGTTAAGGAATTGGATTTAATTGAGCAGTTTAGAGACTTGAGTTTGGTGTGTGAGAGTACTCACAACAGTGTTAAATTGGGAATGTTGAAGTTAACGAGTGGTATTCTGGAGGAGATCAGAGAGGGTCAGAAATCCGATATGCATTTGGTTGATAAGTTGACTTTAGTGAATCAAGGTCGAGGTGGTGAATTCAGAGTTGATGAGAATGGTGTTTTGAAATTTGGTAGTCGGGTGTGTATTCCGAATGTTATTGAGCTTAAGAAGAGTATTCTTGAGGAGGGACATCGTAGTGGCTTAAGTATTCATCCTGGAGCTACGAAGATGTATCATGATTTGAAGAAGTTATTTTGGTGGCCGGGAATGAAAAGAGAAATTGCGAGTTTTGTTTATTCTTGTTTGACTTGTCAGAAGTCAAAGATTGAGCATCAGAAGCCGTCTGGACTAATGCAACCGTTGGCTATTCCAGAGTGGAAGTGGGATAGTATCAGTATGGATTTTGTTTCTGGTTTGCCGAGGACAAATAAGAATTTTGAAGCCATTTGGGTGATTGTTGACAGATTGACAAAGTCGGCTCATTTCATTCCGATCAGAATGGATTATCCGTTAGAGAGATTAGCCGAGTTGTATATTGAGAAGATTGTAAGCTTGCATGGTATTCCGTCTAGTATTGTTTCGGACAGAGATCCTAGATTTACATCGAAGTTCTGGGAAGGTTTGCAGAGAGCTTTGGGAACTAAACTGAGATTGAGTTCTGCATATCATCCGCAGACTGATGGTCAGACTGAGAGGACGATTCAGTCACTGGAGGACCTTTTGAGGGCTTGTGTTTTGGAAAAAGGAGGCGTTTGGGATTGTTATTTGCCTTTGATTGAGTTTACCTACAACAATAGTTTTCATTCGAGCATTGGTATGGCACCGTTTGAAGCTTTGTATGGTAGGAGATGTCGGACACCATTATGTTGGTATGAGTCCGGTGAGAGTGCTGTAGTTGGACCGGAGATTGTTCAACAAACTACGGAAAAGATTAAGATGATTCAGGAGAAGATGAGAATTGCTCAGAGTCGTCAGAAGAGTTATCATGATAAGAGGAGGAAGTCACTTGAGTTCCAAGAGGGAGATCATGTGTTTCTTCGTATTACTCCGATAACTGGTGTTGGTCGAGCTTTGAAGTCGAAGAAGTTGACACCTCGATTTATTGGTCCTTATCAGATTTTGGAGAGGATAGGGGAGGTAGCCTATCGTGTCGCTTTACCGCCGTCGCTTGCGAATTTGCATGAGGTTTTTCATGTGTCTCAGTTGAGGAGGTACATTCATGATCCGTCGCATGTAGTCCAAATAGATGATGTACAGGTGAGAGATAACCTGACTGTTGAAACATCACCTATGAGGATCGAGGATCGAGAGTTGAAGCAGTTGCGGGGTAAAGAGATTGCCTTGGTGAAGGTAGCTTGGGGGGGGGGGGCAGCAGGTGGCAACGTGACTTGGGAACTGGAGAGTAAGATGAAGGAATCTTATCCAGAGTTGTTCGCTTGAGGTATGTTTTCGAGGACGAAAACTCTTTTAGTGGGGGAGAGTTGTAACACCCCGATAATAATAAAATAATTATTTAAATTGAGTTAATAATTTATTTATTAATTTAATTAAATAATTGGAAATTTTATTATTATTATTTTTGGATTATTATTATTATTTGGAAAATATATATATGTTGGAAATAAGAGAAAGAATCCCATTTGGTAAAAAGAAAGTTTCACGTGAAAACAGAGAAAGGATCGTGAAAAAGGAAAAGGGCAGAGAAGAGGAGAAAGGAGCTGAAGAGTAAAGGTTGAAGAACGGAAAGGCTTGAAGCTCAAAGATTCGCCGGATTGTTAAGGTAAGGGGGGTTTATCGTCGATTAATGGGTATTTTGGGATAATATGTCATGGGTAGTGATAAGCCGTTAATTTGACCCTAATTGGGATTTGGAATGCTGAAAATTTGTGATGAATAGGTTGAGTGAAAACCGTAATCAAATTGATAATTGTGTGTGTAATCAAACCGATAAATTGGTGATGAATGGCGACGAGTAAGTTTGAGTGGGAAGGGTCTGGAATGGGCACATGAGATCCCTGCCCAAAGAAAACGCGTCTGGTGAACTGTCATGTTCGCCTAGCGAACATAACCTTCGCCTAGCGAAGGAACGCGCCTCAACCTCGCCCCAGCGAGATTGAGAGGTTTTGCTACTGTAATGTTCGCTGTGGACTCGCTGGAGCTTCGCCTAGCGAGTGAGTGCTAGCTGTGTTTTTCACCAAAACAGAATGAGTTCGCTATTACCTTCGCCTTGAGCTCGCCTAGCGAATTAATTTACCAATTTCCTGGAGCTGTTCGCCTTGAGCTCGCCTAGCGAACCAGAGCTTCGCCACTGCCTCGCCTAGCGAGCAAGGCAGAAGAAGTGTTTATGCATGTGTTGCTGAGGTGTTTCATACATGTGTTGAGGAAGTGTTTTATACATGTGTTGATGATGTGTTGATACATGTATTGATGATGTATGATGATATGCAAAATGTTGTGAATGTATATATATGCATGTATTTGTGAATGGACTGTTGTATGGCTTAGAGTGTGAGCATATGTCCATTGTGAGTTGTTGTTGATGCTGCATTGCTTGATGATTAGTGTGCATGGCATAGCCTGTGGGGCTGTAGCTAATTCCCATTGTGAGGAATTGGTGAGTGAATCGTTGTGAATTGTTGTTGATGTTTGCATGCTAGATGATTAGCTTGCATAGTCTAGCCTTTGGGGCTGTAGCTAATTCCCATGGTGAGGAATTAGTGAGTGAGTCATTAGGTCTCAATGAGTGGGACTAGTGAGCTTAGTAGCCGTATCCGGAGGGATCGGTGAGCTTGAACTATATGTTCAAGGATAGTCGGTACCGCATGTGTAGAGTCTCATTGCATAAAAATATGTAAGGCGTATAATATGAATGGATGTGTTCCAATATTATACGTGTGTTGTGTTGTTGTTAAGTATGATTTGAGATTATACTGGTATTGTATATTGATGTGAGTATGATGTTTAAGCCAATGAGCTATTTCTGAATGTGTATTGCAATTAGGGTGATTGATGTGTTAATTACTTGGCATTACATGTTGTTTTATAATGCTTATTATATTGATTGAGGAACTCACCCTTACAACTATTTTTCAGGTAACGAGAAATGAGTTGAGTAGAAGCAAATGCTTGGAGTCTAGTGTAGTCTCCCTAGTGGGTCATGCTCTGATAGATGTAACATCGGGCGGGAACACTTTGATTATTATTGTTGTTGTGGTTGAACTAAATTACATGTGATGTTACATGTTTTGCATGATTGAGTTGATCTCTATTCGCTGCGTAATTGTGCAAATACCTTATATTTAAATTAAATCAAAGAGCATGATTGTTATATTGTTTAAATGGTGTGGAATGTTGGTGTGACACCCTTGGTGCACTATTACTCTGATTATATGTTTATTATTTTAATTAATTTTTGGGGTATTTTAGAAGGGTGTTACAGTTTCTACTTGCTTGTCAGAGTTATTCTCTTCCAAAGTAGCTATAAGCTTATCGTACGAGAAATCATCGTTAATTGATGTTCTTTCCGGTTCAAGGTTCTCAAGTCTAGAGAGGTGGTCTGCTACTACGTTTTCAGTTCCTTTCTTGTCTTTGATTTCCAAATCGAACTCTTGTAGCAACAAGATCCATCTTAGGAGTCTAGGTTTAACATCCTTTTTTGTTAGGAGGTATTTGATAGCAGCGTGGTCAGTGTAAACTATTATTTTGGCTCCGACTAAGTAAGAACGAAATTTATCTAGCGCAAACACAACTGCTAGGAGTTCTTTCTCGGTTGTGGCGTAATTCATCTGTGCTTCATCTAGAGTTCTACTTGCGTAATATATAACATGAAGCTTTTTATCCTTTCGTTGTCCTAAAACAGCACCTACAGCGTAATCGCTGGCATCGCACATTATTTCGAATGGTTCATTCCAGTCGGGTGTCTGCATTATGGGCGCGGAGATCAATGCTTGCTTAAGCGTTTGAAATGCTTCTAAACAGTTATTGTCGAATATGAATTCAGCATCTTTCATCAATAGTCCGGTTAAAGGTTTAGTTATTTTAGAGAAGTCTTTGATGAATCGTCGGTAAAAACCGGCGTGTCCTAAGAAGCTTCGTACTTCTCTCACGGTTCTTGGGGGTTGAAGGTTTTCGATTACCTCTATTTTGGCCTTGTCTACTTCAATTCCTCTATTTGAGATGATGTGTCCTAAAACAATTCCTTCTTGTACCATAAAGTGGCATTTTTCCCAATTAAGTACTAGGTTTACTTTTACACATCGCTCAAGAACTTTCTCTAGGTTTTCAAGGCATTCTTCAAAACTTTGTCCGCATACGGAAAAGTTATCCATAAATACTTCCATGATGTTTTCTAGAAAATCGGCGAATATTGCCATCATGCATCTTTGGAAAGTTGCAGGAGCATTACACAAGCCAAACGGCATTCGTCTATAAGCGAAGGTACCAAAAGGGCACGTGAATGTTGTCTTTTCTTGGTCATCAGGGTGAATTGGTATTTGAAAGAAGCCTGAATAACCGTCTAGATAACAGAAATGTGAATGTTTTGCCAATCGCTCTAGCATCTGGTCAATGAATGGTAAAGGGAAATGATCTTTTCGGGTTGCTTTGTTTAGTTTCCTATAGTCAATGCACATTCTCCATCCCAATTCGATTCGTTTGGTTATAGTTTCTCCTTTTTCATTTTCAATGACTGTTATACCACCTTTCTTTGGTACTACGTGTACAGGACTAACCCATTGGCTATCAGATATATGATATATGATACCTGCCTCTAATAACTTGGTTATTTCCTTCTTCACTACCTCACTCAGGATCGGATTTAGTCTCCTCTGGTGTTCTCTAGAAGTTTTACAGTCTTCTTCTAGCATGATGCGGTGCATACAAATAGAAGGACTTATTCCTTTAAGATCGGTGATGTTGTAACCTAGTGTGGTTGGATATTTTCTTAAGATATGTAGGAGTTTTTCTGTTTCGAGTCTTCCTAGGTCAGCATTAACTATCACAGGTCGTTCAAGTTCTAAGTCTAGGAATTCATATCTCAGATTTTTGGGAAGTGTTTTCAGATCTAGGGTTGGTTTCTTAAGACACTGCGTAGGGTCCGGTGTTATTGCTAAACATTGGTTAAGTTTGTCTTCTACAAGATAGTCGGATGATTTGTCCTTTTCTAACTCTGTTTCTTTTATGCATTCATCGATGATATCCATGAAGTAACATGTATCTGCTATTGCAGGTGCTTTCAAAAATTGGGAGAGAATGAACTCAATTCTCTCTTCTCCTACTTCGAAGGTGAGTCGTCCTCGTTTTACGTCTATGATTGCACCGGCAGTTGCTAAGAACGGTCTTCCCAGTATAATGGGTGTAATATCATCTTCTCTAATGTCCATAATTGTAAAATCAGTTGGGATGTAGAATTGACCTATGCGTACGGGAACGTTTTCAAGAATTCCTACAGGGTATCTAACAGAACGATCTGCTAGTTGCACAGACATTTTGGTTGGTCTTAATTCTCCCATTTCCAGTCTCTTGCATATGGATAAAGGCATAACACTAATTCCGGCTCCTAAATCGCATAAGGCTTTGTCGATGACAAATTTTCCTATGTGACAGGGTATAGAGAAACTACCCGAATCCTTGAGTTTAGGAGGCATGTTCTGGATTATAGCGCTACATTCGGCAGGGAGTGTAACGGTTTCGCTATCTTCAAGTTTCCTTTTATTAGAAAGAATTTCTTTTAAGAACTTGGCGTATGAGGGCATTTGCGTAATAGCTTCTGTAAACGGGATTGTAACGTTTAATTGTTTAAGGAGGTCAACAAATTTTTTAAATTGGCCCGCATCTTTGGTTTTAACAAGCCTTTGAGGGTAAGGGATAGGTGGTTTATAAGGTGGTGGAGGTACATAAGGTTCCTTCTTTTCTATGGTTTCCTTATTACTCTCTTCCTTTTCCTTAGGTCTACTTTCTTCCTCAGTTGACTTTTTAGGGTTTTGGTTTTCTATCCTTGGATCAGATGGTCCTTCCACTTTCGTTCCACTTCTTAGTATGATTGCATGAGCGTGGCTTCTCGGGTTAGGTTGGGGCTGCCCAGGAAATGTACCAGTTGGGACAGCAGTAGGCGCTTGTTGTTGAGCTACTTGTGATATTTGTGTTTCCAGCATTTTGTTATGGGTAGCCAGGGCATCCACTTTACTTGCTAGTTGTTTAATTTGTTCGCCAGTGTGTACATTCTGGTTTAAGAAATCTTTATTGGTTTGTTGTTGAGAAGCTATAAAGTTTTCCATCATGATTTCCAAGTTGGATTTCCTAGGGGCGTTATTGCTATGTGTAGATGGGTTCGGCTTCTGATATCCCGGAGGTATAGCTGGGGCTTGATTTGGAGACTGTCCAGGTGCGTACAAAGCATTATTACTCTTATATGAAAAGTTTGGATGGTTCTTCCAATTTGAGTTATAGGTATTCGAGTAGGGGCTTCCTTGAGCATAGTTTACTTGTTCTGCTTGGATTCCTGTTAAGAGTTGACAATCTGTAGGAGTGTGACCTTGGATTCCGCAGACTTCGCAATTCTGAGTTATAGCAACCACGGCGGTTGGAGGTGATACATTTAAACTTTCAATTTTCTGGACCAGAGCATCCACTTTTGCATTAACATGATCAAGGTTACTTATCTCGTACATGCCAGTTTTCGTTTGAGGTTTTTCCACCATTGTTCGTTCGGTCCCCCACTGATAGTGGTTTTGGGCCATGCTTTCGATAAGCTGGTAAGCATCAGCATAAGGTTTGTTCATTAGTGCACCACCTGCAGCGGCGTCTATTGTTAACCTTGTGTTGTATAAGAGACCATTATAGAATGTGTGAATTACTAACCAGTCTTCTAAACCATGGTGTGGACAAAGTCTCATCATGTCTTTGTATCTTTCCCATGATTCGAAAAGAGACTCGTTATCTTTCTGTTTAAATCCATTTATTTGGGCTCTTAACATAGCTGTTTTGCTTGGCGGAAAATATCGGGCAAGAAAAACTTTCTTCAACTCGTTCCATGTGGTGACAGAGTTGGAAGGGAGAGACTGAAGCCATCTTCTAGCGCTATCTCTTAATGAGAAAGGAAAAAGACGAAGTCGAATTGCCTCTGAAGTGACACCATTAGCTTTAACAGTATCAGCGTATTGGACAAATACGGATAAATGAAGGTTTGGATCCTCGGTAGGATTTCCAAAGAATTGGTTCTGTTGTACTGCCTGCAACAACGAAGGTTTAAGTTCGAAGTTGTTTGCTTCGATTGCGGGCGGAGCAATACTTGAATGCGGCTCATCTTGTGATGGAGCGGCGTAATCTCTAAGAGCACGAGCTGGTTCTGCCATCTCGGGTATCGAAGGGAAAATGTTTTTGAAATCGGGAAGTTCAACAGGAGGGAGGTTGTTTGCAGCACGATATTCCCAAATTCGTCGTAAGACTCGGAGATATAGTTCGATATCGTTGATTCGTAAGTAGAACGGTTCGCCTTGTGAGCGAGTGTGTGGCATACAAATCGACGATAGAAAGAAAAGAAAAAGAAAAAGCCTTAGTCTCTACAGCGTAACGGAAGAGTTACGATATCGACTAAACAAAAGTCCCCGGCAACGGCGCCAAAAACTTGATCGCTCGACTTTATGAGTCGAATTTGGGGTACAAACTGCAAGTGCACAGTTCTATCGCGTAGTTTTAAAAGATATCGATCCCACAGGGACTTATGAATCGATATACCGTTATCTAAGGTTACTTCATAAAGCTAAGGCAGATAATGTTTGATTGTTTGGGGAAAAGCTAAAACTAAAAATAGAATCTAAATTAAATATCAAATAAACGGATATCGGTATGTAGTTCGTCGTAATTAGGGAATCAATTCTTTGTTGGTTTCTCGGTTTTAAAATAAATCATTTCAGTTGACTATATTGATTAAAAGTTCTATCTCAAACTCTCGCTCTGTTGAATAAACCATGATTTTATGTTAACGTAGCTGTCACTTATAATTAAGTCAAAAACCATTTTTTGAAAGCAATAAAGTCCGTAGAAACTCTTTTTAAGAAAACACTAACCGTTTAAACACCCTTATCTCAAACTCTCGCTCTGTTGATTTAGGTTATATAATTAAATTCGAATGCTTAACTCCCGTCCTCACATTCAATCTTTAAAAATACTTTTTTGGAAAAGATTAGAATTTAATTAACTCTAAAAATTGCTCTCGCCCTGATCTAGAATTAATGTCCAATTTACACTGTCCAGTTAAAACCTCAAACTTTCGCTCTATTGATTTTAACCTCTTTATGTCCTTTACTCTCGTATAAAAACTTTGTTATTAAACCTGTAAACTGAGACCGTAAAAAGAGTGATTTTAATTTTAAATTTAATTAAACCGACTTAGTTTTGATCCCTTATTCCGCTTACTTTACATACCGATATTTAGGCGAATTAGCCAGACATGCTAAACGAACTTAAATAATTATCATGCATAAACAGACTCATCTCAAGCAAATAATATAAATAAATAATAAAACAAACCATTAAACAATAATTAAAGAACTGAATAATTTAAACAGTAGTCTTGAACACTCCACCACAAGCCGGTAGGATTTGCACTTGAATTCTTCAATCGAACAACAAATTGAAACGAAGGAATAAAAAACTAGATTCTAACGTAAGGTTAGATCCGGTAAAAAGGTACACAATAGTTTCCGGTGTGGAAACTATTATGTGAAAATTAATTAAGTGCTAGAGAGGAAAATAGAGTTGCAAGCGAAAACAATAAAAATTGCAAAAGCGGTATGTAAAAGGTATGCTTAAACTGCTGAAGAAAAGAAAATTGGAAACTGCCGAAATCTGGAAAAAGCGTGCAAACGTGGAAGCGTGGAACCTCTGCAGGGTTTGCAAAGTTGCTATTTATATTGATGTTTTCCGTAACGGTTTTCAAAGCAGTCCACGTCAAGGAGTCTTCACGTAACGGATGCATCGCCGTGGAAATAGGATTCAGCGTGTAAACGTGGACTCTCAACGTCTCTGAAGGCAGAAATGTAGGGGGATGGTGTGACGTCCGTCACACCATGTGTGACGCTCGTCACATAAGTGTATGCAGCATGAAGTTCGTCACAACATCCGTGGCGGTCGTCACAGGCACGACGCCTGTGTCTTCTTTGGGTTGGGCTTGGCTTTTGCTATTTGTTTCTTTTCATTCCTTTTTGCACCTCTTTTTCTTCCTTTTTTACTTGTGCTTCAAATAAGACACCTGAGGCAAATAGAAAGGAAATACCGCGTAATATCTAATAAAGTGCAGTAAATTGAAATAAATAATAATATAATTTAATTGAATTAAGTCCTAAAATATGATATAATTTCATGTTATCATTTCTTTCTTCCCATTCATCCATTGATGTCTGGTCGTGTTTTCTTTCTTCCCTTCATCGAGAGATGTCTGGTCGTGGTTTCTTTCTTCCCATTCATCCGTTGATGTTTGGTCGTGGTTTCTTTCTTCCCATTCATCCGTTGATGTCTGGTCGTGGTTTCTCTCTTCCCATTCATCCGTTGATGTCTGGTCGTGGTTTCTCTCTTCCCATTCATCCGTTGATGTCTGGTCGTGGTTTCTTTCTTCCCAGTCATCGGTAAATGTCTGGTCATGAATCCTTTCTTTGATAAATATCAATTCCTCAGTAGAGTCGTCAGTGAGTGTCTGGTCTTGTTCCATTCGTAAACATCTTTTTCCTTCTAGTGAAAGCCGCCATCTGGTAAATGAGCCTCACTTTCCTTGATATCTGTGTATATCAAGTCTCCCCAGTGAAAACCGCCATCTGGTAAATGAGCCTCGCTTTCCTTGATATCCGTGTATATCAAGTTTCCCCAATGAAAGCCGCCATCTGGTAACTGCGCCTCGCTTTCCTTGATATTGGAAAATATCAAATCCTGCAGTGGAAGCCGCCATCAGTAAATGCGCCTCGCTTTCCTTGATATTGGAAAATATCAAATCCTGCAGTGGAAGCCGCCATCAGTAAATGCGCCTCGCTTTCCTTGATATTGGAAAATATCAAATCCTGCAGTGGAAGCCGCCATCAGTAAATGCGCCTCGCTTTCCTTGATATTGGAAAATATCAAATCCTGCAGTGGAAGCCTCCATCAGTAAATGCGCCTCGCTTTCCTTGATATTGGAAAATATCAAATCCTGCAGTGGAAGCCGCCATCAGTAAATGCGCCTCGCTTTCCTTGATATTGGAAAATATCAAATCCTGCAGTGGAAGCCGCCATCAGTAAATGCGCCTCGCTTTCCTTGGTATTGGAAAATATCAAATCTTGCAGTGGAAGCCGCCATCTGGTAAATGGCCTTGCTTTCTTGTTTTGAAGCCGCCTGGTAAATGGCCTCGCTTTCTTAGCTTTATCCCCTGCGGAGTGCAAATTCTACGGTTCTTTTGGTATTCAATCCCTGTTTACCTTGAAGGTCTGATAGTCGCTGCTTTCATCCGTTCAGGTTCCCAGTTGATTGAATAGGGGCAGCTGTAGCACCTCAAATTTGCACCCCCCAATCATGCATTCATTTCATTTTTTAGGTCATTAACATTACATATTGCATTGCATATTGGCAGTCAGCATTGGCATCAAGAGAATTCCTCAGTGCAAAAGTGCAAGTTTTTCCTTGAGATGAAGGCCACATGATTATTCTAGAGAGCTTATATGAGCCAAGGGTCATTTTGAAATAACTTTGCCAAGGGGTAGAGGCCCAAAGTCATCAGTGTTTCCCAGGTCATCTGAGGCCCATACAAGTCAACTAAAAGTCAACTAAGGGCTTTGAGGTGGAAAAATGGTTTGAGACACTTCATTCATGTCCTAAAGAGGCTTATTCATCATGTCAAACACATACCTTGAAGAATTTGAAGCCAGATCAAAAGTTTCCAAAAATGGAAAGTGACCTGTAATTCCAAGTTTCCAAAAATGGCAAGTTTTAGACCATATTCAACTTGACTTTACAACATCAAAGAAGCTTCAAATGAAATTTTGGTCAACATGAAAGTTGAAGATCTTTCTCTCCTCTTTTCAAAAAGTCCAAGATCATGAGCATCTGATGAGTGGTTGAGAAGTTATGGTCCAATGATTGCAAAGTGTACATGGAGGTTCAACATGCCATAACTTTTGATCCAAAACTCCAATTTGAGTCACTCGTTTTGCAATATGCTTCTTGTGACCAATATTTTCCAAATCCATCATTGCATTGCATGAAATAATATCACATGATCATTTGTCCATGCATGTACATTTTGGAGGGAAATTGCCTAATTCAAATTTGGTGCATCATACATACAAAATTCCAAGCCAATTATGCTCATGAGCTGATTTTAAGTGGATATGAATCATAATATGGCACTGTTCACGTGCATTTTTGCCATGCAAGGGTGAATTTTCCAAATTGGTCATACACATCTTTTCTCATTAATTTTCCATTAGCCAAGCTTAATTTGGATTAACATGGTAATTAACACAGCATATAAAAGCTTAATTCTAACTATTTTGCACAGATTACACATTCTAGATCTCAAAATCTCATTTCCCTCCAAAAACTCTCTCAATTGAAACTTGAATTTTCTCCACATAACATACCAATATTATTGCATAATCATGTTCAGCATGGATGATTGATGAAGAATCAAGGTTTGATTTGAAAGATTTGGCCAAGAATCAAGCAAATTGTGCACAAACTCATGAAGATGGAATTTGCAATTTGAGCTAGATCCAAGCCTTTTCAACTGATAATTCGTGCATAGAGCTTCATATCAAGGTTGAGCAAGGAGATCTGGAAGATTTGAGCACTTGAATCCATTGTTTCATCTCACTGTCCTCAAGAAAGGTTGGAATTCGAATCTCATAATTCTTCATTTTACGCACATGATCTTGTAGAGTTTTCATTGCTGATTATCCTGATATAAATAGTTTTGGATTTGGCTAAATATTGAATGAGATATGTTGATTTAAAGTTGTGTTGTGCAAAATGTTTTCCTTCGATTTGCCTTATTCATGGAGATTTAGGTTTAGATAATCATAGATTCGTGTTCTACGTGTTGAGAGCTTTCGAACCATGTATAATATGCTGGATTCTGGAAAAAAATTCACTGTTGCGCCGCCGGTTCATTGAGGAAGACGGTGGAAACCACCGTCAACCACCGCATGTGAATAGTGCCTAGGGTTTTCTAGTTCGCGCACGTGAGATTCACTGTAGAAGCGCCTTTCACTTTCGCGTCCTCTGTTCGAATCCTCTCTATGACATTTTGGAATTTCACTTTTGATTTTCACTTAACCAAACGATGCGTTTTACTGTTAGCGCGCCTATGACCTTTGCATCGCCAGTTCGATCCTTGCTTGTGTTGGTTTTGGATTGTTTAATTGTTTTACTGCTGAGCGCTCTTGAACCTCATGTACATGAGTTCGAACCTAGCTAAAGACACTTCTGCATTTCATTTTCCAGAGCTTATTTTGACCTACAGGACTTGTGTTCAATCCTTGGCAATGCTGTTTCCATTTAAATCATATTCCATTTTCCATTTATTCTTTTCACATTAATTCCTTTTATTTCATCCACTTCAAAAAATCATTAAAAATAGCATATGCATCCAATTTAATTCAAATTTTTTCTCACATGTTCATTTGAATGTCTATTATTTTGTAGCATTTATTTCCTGATTTTTTCCTTGCTGGATTTTCCATTGTGCTTGATTGTTTGAACATGATCCAATAATGACATGTTGTGCTAATTTGATTGTGAAATGCTCATCCTTCATCCAATTGCCTTAAAATTTGACATGCTCACTCTATACATGTAACATGATCTTTTGGCTTTTGTTTGGCATTTTTAGCACACTCCATCACTGTTTTGTACACATGAACTTTAGGTGTGACAATTTGTGTCACACATTTGGATGTTGCTCTTGTTCATTTTCATATACATGTCAATTGAGCTTTTCTGATTCCAATTTTTTGCATGATGCTTGTGTTTAACATGTTGTGTGCACATAAAAAATTTCATGATCATTGGTTGTGTTTCTGTTTTAATATGGATTTTCTACTCTTGATATCCAATTATGATCCCATTTGTGTGCCTTTGCCTTATCTTGTTCATTTGATGGCTTTGCTTAATGATTTGGCTTTGATCCTTTTGAGGCCTTATTCTTGTTTGATTGAATATGCTTCATATGAAACGTTGGCTTCTGTTTTGACTGTTTGACTTGCCTTTGACCCTAGTCTTGGTACTAGTGGTTTATACTCACAAATTGTGTTTGATGTTTCAGGTGTTTAGCAATAATGATTGGTTTGGCCTCATTTCTTGAGATGCCAATTACTTTGATCACTAACCCTTGTTGTTTTGTAGGTCATTTGAAATGATGAAACAATTTGGGTGCTTGCACTTATGCTTTGCTTGGTGTAACACTATTGATTGGTTTTGTCTGTTTTTCTGATTGTTTGTCTGAGTTACTAATTGGCTAGCCTTTTGCACAGGTACTTTAGTCGCTTTTAGCTCTTGCTTGAGCTTTGCTTTGGCTTGTGGTTGGCATACCACTTAGGTAACCATTCTTTTCTCCATGTAGTCTGGAAGCCCTGTCGCTTTTTTGGCAGGCGTTTGGCTGAAGTCCTCCTTATGAGGCAATGTTTGTGATTGTTTATATTTGTGCTAAAGACCTCCTTGTTGAGGCAGGGATACTTGTTAAGTCCTCCTAAGTGAATAGGCAATTGACAGATAGAAGGGATTAGCAATCAATCCCCTGTTAATCGTTGAGTCGTTCATTATGCTCACACTACGTGCTGATGCTCTTGAACCTAATCCAAGATCTTGTATAGAGTCAGTCAAGTGGAATAGGGTCCCTCATTCTGGATCCCCACGTTTTCATTGATTTGAAGCTCACCCAAGCCTGGGTTAAGAGCTATGAGGTCCAACCCTCATCACCTCTCATCTGCTCACCCTGACGGTCAATGTCAGTGGTTAAGAGCTCCTCAGCACACCCCCACAGTGTTGGCTTGTTTGTCGAGGTTGATATGACCCCTTGACTAAAGCCCAGCCTTGTATGAGCCGCTTGTTTGCATATAGAGTGTGTTGCTTGATTGCTTGTTTGCTTATCTGTGAAGCTTTCATATGTTTGCTTTTCATGCATGATTGTTTGTTTGAGGAGTCAGATGTAAGACCATCGATTGACTATCTGTTTCCTGTTTTGTTTTTGGAGTTGGATGTAAGCCCATTGATTGGCGTTCCATTTCCAGTTTTCGTTGTTCTCTTGTGAGACTTGCTTATTGTATCCCCATAGGTTTGCTAGACTTCGTATAGTCTCTCGTTTGCATGTCAATTAAGGTAGCACGGTTCCTTCGTATAGGACTTCCTTTCTTGCGTGAGCATTCCTAAAACACAGACAAACTCTATCTTCTCTTAAGGACACGTTGACTCCTTCTACTACAGGTGAGTAAGTCTCCAAAGGTCGAGCATCCGGTAGATTGCGTAGCAACGTCGTTCACCTAAAAAACACAAAACAAACAGAAATAGTTTAGCCGAACTACGACAACTCTGATTCTCATGTTCAGATGAGATACATAGGCACGAGATGCGATGTCTTGTCGAGTTTGACTGACGACTAACATTTAATCCTTGCTGGTTTTCGCCTTTGGTGCGATTCTTTTCTCTCGCCCTCGTTGCAATCGAGACCTTTTTTTCCTTTTCGTGTGTGTTTGGAGTCGGGTGTAAGTCCATTTATTGGCATTCCGTTTCCTGTTTGTGTTTGTTTGTTCGGAGTCGGATATAAGTCCATTTATTGGCATTCCGTTTCCTGTTGTGTGTTTCTTGTGACGTCTCAGCGTCTCTTTTTAGCGTTTTATTTCGGCGTGCGTTAGCCGAGCTACGAGTGCTCTGATTCTTTCTCTGGTTAAGAGAAGATACGTATGCATAGGATGCGATGTCCTAGCGAGCATGTCCCCCATTTCCCCGAACTACGTCGACTCTGATGTTTGTTTCTGACAAGCTACGTAGGCCTAGGATGCGATATCCTGCCGAGTCTCCTTCCTTCATCTTCTTTCACCTGTTTGCTTATTCCAGTGTGTGTGCATTCTTTGAGCAGTTTATCAGCAACCTTTTTTCTATTCTTTCGAGCGTGGATCCCGTCGAGTACGACGGACGTGAGGGGTGCTAATACCTTCCCCTTGCGTAACCGACTCCCGTACCCTGCAATCTCTGGTCGTAAGACCATTCCTTTCCCTTTTTCAGGTTTACTTCGAGCGTTTCCTTTCCCTCCTTTGGGATAAATAACGCATGATGGCGACTCTGTGTCTTTTCCCGCCGGTTGTTTTTCGCGTATGCGATAGTATGGATCATTCCTTCATCAAGACGGGTACTCATTTAAACTAGGGGTGCTTTCCCTCAAACAAAATAAGAGGATATGTAGGAAGTAAGATAGGTATGTCATCCCTCTTCATGAATGGTTATTTTTCTTGATAGGTTTTTAACTTCCTTGTAATGACTTCAAGGTGGGAGTTATTAATCACTTGGAAATTGATCCTTCAGAATTACACTCGGTGAGTTGAGCTTATGTTAAAGTCTTACAACATTAGTGTAAACACAAGAAAAGCGTGTTGATTGTGATACTCTTTTTTCATCTCTTTAAAGTCTAACACAACTCTTCTAACTCGGGAAGGGTCAAAGTCTGATTTCTCTCATGAAAAATAATAAGGTATTTAAGGTTTATTTTGATTATGTGAAGAACTTCAAGGACTGGTATTACTTGGTTACCCCCTTACAAAGGTGGCTCATGCTAACATATACAACATAGAGCTTAAATTGTATTTTCAATGTTCCAAATGATTCTCCAAGTTTTGGCTTCATATCCATTTTTTTGTTGAACTTTGGGTCTTATGTATATAATTTGGATGATTTGTACCAAGAAGATACCTATCTAAAGAGGAAGTTGGTAGCCTTCTTTTAGTTTTTTGGTTTCATTGACATTGTTTCTCCTTTTAGGGTGATGCCAAAGAAACAAAAGAGATGATTCATAGAAATTGTTTGTTAATGTAAGTCGCTACAAAATAGAAGGGGAAATCATCTTTGGTGAGTAACGTAGAAAATTTCCTCTTTTATTTAATGCTTTCTTGGTGATTATTTCTTAAACATTCTTATTTTTTGGTTTGTAGATAAGATAAAATGTTGCCAAACAATGCTACAAATTAAGAGGACTCCCAGGGGTATCCCTGTAATTACAAATGGGAAATCAATATGCTAGCATAAGAGTTCCAATTATGGAGTCCTATGTAGGTTCATCATTTAACCTTTATACCATAGTTCAAGTAGAGATATAAGGTTCTCTTGATCAACTCTCAGTGGAGGGTGCTTTATGCTTGTCATCGTGTATGGTTGGAAGAATTCCTTCCACGGGTTATGTTGTTGAAATATCTCCCAAGCATGAAGAATTTGGAAGAAGTCCTTATACTACTATATGAAAATAGGGGAGGCCCGGTCTCAGGGGAGGTTCAAATTTGACTTCGGTCACCTCGTCTCCCAAATTTATGGTTTATCCCAACCCTCAAATGGCTCGAGAGTTTTGGTATTTTGTTTCTGAAAAAAAAAGATTATGAATATTTCTCGAGCAAGGTAGGGAATATCTTCGGGAGTAATCGGAAGATATGGCATATCTAGTACACGGGGCGTCAATTATTTTAGCATTTGGGGTTGCTGTAAAGGGGGATATCCTTTTTCTTGGTCATCTTTGAAAATAGAAAGAAATGCTTCGGAAATGCGTCAATGCTCTTACTATTGAGAGAGATCGGTATATGGAAGAGCTTGCAAGGGAGAGTGGTTTGCTGAAAGAGATAAACACTCATGTGCAGATTGATGACAGTCCGTCACTGCATGAATTTAATCGAAGAATCAGATCAAAATAAGTGAAAGATGAGCCAAAATGAAGAAGAAAGACCAAAGAATGAGGAAAAAATAGCCAAGCGTGAAAATTGTGGAGTTAGTGAAAATTTGAGTGAAAAAGAAGCAAAAAAGAGTGCAATTTTGGAAATAATCACATTCACCATCACACGCGTGATAGGGCCATAAAAGCTGCATCGTGTGTGCGACGCAAGTCATTACACGCGCGATGGTCCCTTTTATGGGATTTTTCTTATGCATCTGATCCATTAAGAGCTCTATTAACATTAAAACTAAGATCTAATGGGGATTTCTATGAAAATATGTTATATAGTCCTAAATATGAGGAAATTGAAAGAGAAGTCAAACAAGAATATGAGGTATTCAATGAAGGAGGAATTGATTAAACTTTGACCCAGTTCATGTAGATTACTCAAACGAATTTCCGAAAAATAACAGGCGGCAAGAAACCTTGCAAAGGGACATGGAAGCATCCGTCGAGAACTTAGCTATGCAACTTGGTCTAGTATCTAGCCAATTAGCATTAAAACTGATATCTAGTGGGGATTTCAATGGAAATAAATTAGATAGTCCTAAAGATAAGGAAATTGAATAAAAATTCAAACTTGAATTGGGGTAGTCGATGAAGGAGGAGTTGAAAAAGAGAAAGAAGAAGAAAAATGTACAACACTTGATAAAGAAATAGAAGCGAGAATAGAAGTAACAGAGGTGAAAAAGATATATGGGAAAAAAGTCATAATGCAAGATAAACATTGTCTCGGCTTGGATGAAGCTTCAATTTCAATAATTTCTTTATATGTAGATGTCCAACTACAAGATCTTCAATAAAACAATAGTCCTACAACTACCAACATGGCTGGTAAAAGAGGAGAAATAAATGAAGTATTAGATGAGATTTATGCCTTATTCTATACTATCAAACTGAAGAAAATATGGAAGAAAAACCTTAATTCCTGAAAGTGATGGAATTCCTACCAAACAAAAGGAAGAAGAGGGATGATGTGTTTTTCGTGTCATATATGCCGCTCTAACACAAAAATTGAAAGGTCAAACTTAGGACCTTAAAGAAGCGCTTGATGGGAGGCAACCCATCATATAAGTTTTTAATTTATTTGAAAAATTTAAATTTAAGTTTATTTTAATTAATTGTTTTTGTTTTGTAGCATGTCACATTTAGGAGAAGTAGGATAAAAGCTTGAGAAAGGGATTGAAAGAAGAAAGAGAGACTAAAAACTCTCTCTAATCCTATTTTTTTCTAATCTTTTTGCACTTTCTAGTGTTGTTGTTATTGTTATTTCAGAGAATGTGTCCAAAGCAAAGTCGCTCCTCTTAAGCATCATCATTAATCAGACGAGGGAAGAGTGGTCCAAACTAAATCAAGACTTTAACAACACCATGCAATACTTTTTCCGCTCCAATGATATGTTAATTTGGAGTTTTCTGAATTTGTATTAATTTTTAAGATTCCCTTTTAAGTCCAACAAGTCAATCTCTCAAGTTAATCTATAATACTAGCTATAATACTTGGTTCCCCTTTGTACCAATAAATTTATATTTATCTTTAATAAACAAGTTTGTTGCTGTTGTTTCTTTCAGATTTATAAATTTGCAATTTTAGCAGTGAACAAATGAACCATAAGCATCATATAAAACAAAGGTGATCATCAGGAAAGTTCCTTGCGGATTGAGAGTTGAGGAAGAAAGGAACAACCAACTACCTTGTACTCAATCTCCAGATATCTCAACTAGTAAGGTTTGAGCAAAATATTTCATTGCTTAATTTTCCTTCTTATGAGAGTATCCGTACAATTTCTATTTTCTAGAATTTACATTATTCATGATTTAATCTATTAGTTTAATAAATACACACAGAGACACTTGTTTATGGTAAACTCTGAGCCTTTTCAAAATAACTTTTACATCATGGTTATATCTTTTTCTAACCACTTTGAGTCTAAACCCTTTCTTTCGGTGACATAGCCATAATAATTAGCCAATTGACTTGAAAGGTTAAATCTTTCCACCCTCTCTTTGGAGTTAGGTAGAAAATTTGGTTCCTTAGTCATATGCAAAAGAATAAGTTTGGGGTTGCTCTTGGAAGTGAGTAAAGTTTAAGTTTGGGGTTGGTGTACTAGATATTTAGGTAAAAAATTCAAAAATAAAAATGAGAAAAATCAAGAAGTCAAAGCAACTTCTTCAAAAAAAAGAAGAGAAAAGCAATGTTTAGGATCATAAAATTTTAATCTCTAGTACCAAAGTAATTAAGCAAGAGTTGATATGAAAAAGAATATGATAAAATAAGGAAAACTAGGTACCTAACTCCAAAGGTTTAAGCCTACAATCCCAAATTTTCCTACCCTAACATAAGCCCTATTATAACCTTGAAAGACCTCCAAAAAGTTTGTGTTTATATAACTTTGATTGATTCTATTAGAAATTTTACAAACTTATGGTAAAATACTTTTGTACGTTGATTAAGTGATTACCGTGTCAATTCAAGTGAAAAAAAATAGTGACATGAGAGACGGGTTAAGTACTTGTTATTTTGGAAGAACTTTTCCAAATTTACTCGATTGAAGTCGGGAACTGGAATGATGATCAGTTAACACAATTGGTGATGTTCATTCGTTATTATTGTAATTCATTGTTCTATTTGAAATGTGTAGTTTTAGGTGAGTTACTTGAGGACAAACAACAATTGAAGTTTGGAATTGTGATGATAGTCCGTCATTGCATGAATTTAGTCGAAGAATTGGATAAAACAAGTGAAAGATGATCCAAAATGAAGAAAAAAGACCAAAGAATAAGGAAAAAATAACTAAGTGTGAAGATTATGGACTTAGTGAAAAAGGAGTAAAAAAGAGTGCAGCTTCGAAAATAATCACATGCACCATCGTGCAGCATCACGCGTGCGATAGGGCCATAAAAGTTGGATTGCGTCCGCAATTTTTCCTTTTTCTAGGATTTTTCTAACACTTCTGATCCATTCTGAGCTCTTTTGAAGGGAAATTTTTGCACTTTGATAAGGTTTATGAAAATTAGAGAGCAAAGCACGATTTGGAGAGCATCAAAGGATATTTTGAGGGCATTTGAAGCCATTGGAGGCCATTACTTCAAGGGAATTCATATATTATTTTCATCTATCAATTATGGTATTGTTATCTGAATCATGAGTAGCTAAACTCTTCTAGGTTAGGTTGTGTTGTGATGAACCTATTTCAATATTGTTAGGTTATATGTTGATTTGACTATGTATGAACCTTTTGATCTATAATGTTATTCAATTGCTTCTTTTTCTTAATGCTTTTTATGTGAGATACTTTTTTAAATATGATTTTGGGCACATATGGAATACTTATCATTGGTCTATATGTTGTACCTAGGGTAATTGTTATACTTACGTTGATTGAATAGGAATAGGACACCCCGAGTAGCGACATATGGAATTAACGTTATGTGTATTGCCTAACCCTGCTTACGCTGTCAGACTAAGGATAGAAAGCTCAGAGTAGTGGTTAGTGAGTTATTTTGTGAGAGATCGACTATAATGGTTTTGTTAATTCGTCGTGGGGTTATAGTGATAAGATCATTCATACAAGGCATCAAACATCAACAATAGAGAAATATGGGATTCTAAAACACAACCTGATCGCTTTCATAATTCTGTTTAATCCTTATTTACTTTTCACATTAAAACTTGAAACCCTCACTTTTTACTAGTTTCTATACATTGCACATATTTTGTCTTGTTAGAAAGCAGTTTGTGTGGATTTAATCTTTTTATTACTGCGACTCTATCGGTACACTTGCCGAGAAATCATCACAAATTTTTGGGTATCCTAACTTACTAAATGAGAGTTGTGTAAGAGATGAAGAAAAATTATGAAACCCTAATATCTTCTCGGACGTCAATATCTAAAACCAAGGTTGATCCTATTTAATTGATTCAGGAATTAAACTCCTCCAACAATACAGTAAAGGAGTTAGAGGTGTCTTTGAGCGAGGTTCGGGAAGGTTGGAAGAAGGCATAATGATCCGTTCTCGCACACGGGTCAAAAACGAGTTAATAAAAATGTAGTTTAGGGAAGTGACACTTGAGTCGTATCGCAAAGACTTCTAATTCAATTATCTAAATTTTAGGATCAATAAAGTTATAAAGGGGGGTTTTTAGTTTTAGTGAAATTCGATCGAAACGTGTATGAGTAAAAATTAATCGATCCCTTGAATCAACAACTCCGAATTATAAGTTTTTTGGTGTAATCTATAATTCTATTATATTCATGTTTAACTATAAAGTACATTAGGAAAACTTCAATCTACCATGTGATAATTTGAATTCCTAATACCGGATAAAGCATTACAGTTGATGGTGAGTTATAGTTAAACAATCAAGCGTAGTAAAACTATAATCTAACAATTATGCCATAAGAAATCAATTTATATCGAATTAAATCCCATCAATTCTACCGCCATTCAAATTAAGTATGAGAATACAAAAAAAAATTAATAGGAAAGAAATAACATTAATGAAATTAAATATAAAAGATAAAAACCTTAAATTTTGATGAATTGATGAAGCAACAAATCGAAAGGGAAGTTTAGTCGGTCATGTGAGAAAAGCTTCAAACAAAGTCGTGTTTTAAATTATATGGTTTTTTCTATTATATTATGATTCCTAAAGTCAGAATAAGTATAATTTTTTTTTTGAGATTTAAGAACGTCGGGTACGAAAACATAAAATGGTCCAACATAAAACATAAAATAAAATTTGCTTTCACAAGTCTGGTTTGAAAAATAAAATATTTGATTACTTATCACTTTGAGTTAGCTTTTTTCATCAACATAAAACTTATAACTTTTTCGTTTCTCTTTTCAATGCTTATTTGTACATGTTAATATGATGCCCTTATCCCAAGTTATGATTTGCACAATGAAAAAATCTCAAAATGTAGTTTATTTCGAAAATGAATAAAACAAATAAACTAAAATTTATTTATGATTCAAATTTAAAAACATATTAAAACACAAAAATAAAACATAATAGACCTTTAAAATATCAAAGTACAAAGCTAAAAAAGAAGTGTAAAAATGCACCGATCAAATTCTCCGACACTTAAACTTTTTCACTCCGAATAAAACTCCAACTTAAAAATTTAAAATAAAATAAAAACAAAAAGCGAGAACAAAAATAGAACATGCAATTTCAAATATTTTCAGGAACAACATCACATTAAGCAAATTCTCATTCTAAGCTTCAAGGGATATGACAATAGTGAATAACTTCTTGTAACAATTGAAATTAATAAGACATATTTCCCTCACGAGTAGTAAGATCCTCACATGAGAGAGAGAGAGAGAGAGATTCTCTCAACTCTAAAGTGTTTAGACTATCTATTTACACTTAAAAATTTAAAATAAAATAAAAACAAAAAGCGAGAACAAAAATAGAACATGCAATTTCAAATATTTTCAGGAACAACATCACATTAAGCAAATTCTCATTCTAAGCTTCAAGGGATATGACAATAGTGAATAACTTCTTGTAACAATTGAAATTAATAAGACATATTTCCCTCACATGTAGTAAGATCCTCACATGATAGATAGATAGATAGAGAGAGAAAGAGAGAGAGAGAGAGAGAGATTCTCTCAACTCTAAAGTGTTTAGACTATCTATTTACACTTAAAGCACACCAAAAAAGTTAGCACTATCATAAGTTTTAAAAAAAATATGACATCCACACTTGAAATACATGCACACAAAGATCAAAAGGACTTATTTAGGTTGTAAGGTGATCAAGGTAAGGGTGAGAAAAATTCTAAGGATACTAGGCTTAAAGTGTAGGAAGATGAAAGATAATTGAAAGGAGAATATGATGGTTGAATTCCACAACAACTATTTGACTTTCAACTTCTTTTATATATTTTTTCCTTTTTCTTTTCTACTTTTTTTAGGTAGAAAGAAAAGTATATTACTTTTCTTTTCTTTTCCATTTTTCTTATAGATTTTTTTTCTTTTGTATTTCTATTTTTTTTTCTTTGCCAACTCTTGAAACATAGTATACATGCTCACTCAACCCCACACAAACTCCAAATAAGACTAATTCATCTCCCTAAATAGAGTTATAATATTGTTTTTCACTTCAGACTTGTAATGAGTTATAAACAAAAAATTGGATAAATAGGCTCGAGGGGCTTACAAGAAAAATGAATAAAAATTTCAAGATTGACTTATTTGGATGATAGTGGTTAATAAAAAATGAAAATATAAATTCCTTGATCACATTAGTGTGCACATGTAAACAAAGAGTTTCAACAAAAATCAAGTTAAGTTATACAATAACTAACAAACATGACTGAAATCACACAAAAAACAAATAGAATTAGAAATTTATATTACATCCATTATAAGGCTCAAATTCTCACCAAAGACAATAATCAACCGCAAATGATGCATAATTTAGAATTAAGGCCACTTTATCACACTAAGAATGCAAAGGAAGTCACTCATATCATAACACGAATCTTTAATCAAGATAACAAAGAAATTGCTTACACAACACTTTCAACCCCAAAAACCAACGAAAAAATATGCATTTGTTTGATTTATTTAAAACATAAATAAAATTTATTTAAAACAGAAAAGAAGAAAACAAGTAAGAAAACAACACAAATAAATGATGCAATAAAAAGAATTAAATAAATAAGAAGCATAAGAGTCTATATATTCAATAAAAAGAAAGAAATTGCACCCCTCCCCCACACTTAAATCACACATTATCGTAAATGAAATAAAAACAATTATAAAATAAGACACGTATAAAATAAGAGTAGGGTAAAAGGAACTCCATATTTTATTCCAAGATCAAAGGGAATCCTCCTTTCTAGTATTTGATCAATGAAAGATAAAGGAAAGTGATCCTTCCTAGTTGTCTGGTTCAGTCTCCTGTAGTCAATGCATACTTTCCAACTATTTCAATTACTATCAGAGATGGGGTATATGATACTAGATTTTAAGAGTTCGGTTTTCTCATTTTTCACAATATCCTAAATCAAGGGGTTAAGTTGCCTTTGGGGCTGCCTAACTGATTTTTCCCCATCCTTAAGTAGTATCTTATACATACACATTGACAGACTAATGCCAGGAATGTCAGTTATTGTCAACCCAAATGCCTTCTTGTGTTTCTTCAATACTTGCAACACTTTTTGTTCATGTTAAGATTCAAGTTTAGATGAAATTATTACAAGTAAACTTTCATTAAATTCTAAAAATGAAAGGAGTGGATTAAGCTCTAAAGTAGGTAATTGCTCAATGGATGACAAAATATTAGTAGCAAGATTTACATTTATATCTACAACATCAACTTCGTTAGTAGAAATCTCAGAAGAAATATCAACATGTAAAGCGGCTTCAATTTTAGTACAAACTGAACATAAGTGAGTATCAGTACAAACATCACAAGTATAAGTCTCATCAAAATCAAATAAATAAGGAAAATCAAGAAAAATTGAATCAGGTACAACAAGTTGTCATAGAGTTTGTTGAGCTTCAACCATATTAGGATTTGGTCATGCAACAAACAAACACAATGATGCTCGTAATTCCAATAATGTTCCTATTCACTAACATTAAAGTGAAAAATGAAAAAACTATTAAAATAAAATCTAACAATTATGAAAATCACACCAAGCAGTTCTAAAAATAAAATATTAATAACATGATTTTATTAGATTTTTTTCGAAAATATGAAGAAAAAAATTGAAAAATGGTATAAACGAAGGAATTTACGACTTTCAAAGCGAAAAACCAGAGTACTGTTTGTTGATTTTTTTTTTCTAATTTTATGGAAAACATTCGAAGCAATTCAAAATAGAAGCTTTCAGAGTCACTTGATAGGCTGAAATACTTACCACTATACTGCAATCCTAAAAATCAACAAACAAAAACAAAACAAATTCCTAACAAGACTCTAAACTAGGATTCTAAAATTGAATAATAATATTAAGGTCCTCGACAACGACTCCAATTTGATCTGTTGTTGTACCCGAGTCAAAAATGAGTTAATAAAAAATGTAATTTATGGAAGCGACACTCGAGTCGTATCACAAGGACTTCTAATTCAATTACCTAAATTTTAGAATAAATAAAGTTATAAATGAGGGGTTTTAGTCTTAGTGAAATTCGATAAAAATGCGTATGAGTAAAAATCAATTGATCTGTTGAATCAATAACTATGAATTATCAGTTCTTCAGGTTAATCTCTAATTTCTATTATATTCTTGTTTGACTATAGAGTACATTAAACAAGTGTCAATCTACCTTATGCAAATTTGAATTCCTATTACCGTATAAAGCATCACGGTTAACGGTGAGTTATAGTTAAATAATCAAGGATAGTAAAACTATAATCTATCAATTATGCCCTAAGAAAACAATTTATATCAAACTAACTCCTATCAATTCTACCAAAATTCAAATTAAGCATTATAATACAAACAAAATTAATAGGAAAGGAATAATAATAATGAAATTAATAATATATATATATATATATATATATATATATATATATATATATATATATATATATATATATATATATATATATATATATATATATATATATATATATTAAAACCTCTACTTTTGACGAATTCATAAACCAACGGATCGAAAGGAAAGTTTAGTCGATCATGTGAGAAAAACTTCAAACAAAGTTGTATTCTAAATTATGTAATTTTATCTCTCCTATTCTGACTCCTAAAGTCATAATAAGTATAATAAAGGTTTGAGCTTTAAGAGCACCAGGTTCGTAAATGTAAATGTGTCCAACATAAAACATAAAATAAATTTTGCTTCCACAAGTCTGGTACCTCGAAAACTTGCGCAAAAATCTTATAATTTGGCTTCTTCTGGCCTAACCTGTGGAAAGATGTTCACTCAGCGGTTATACGTTGCGACAGGTGCCAACGCACTGGGAACATCTCTAGAAGCGATGAGATGCCTCTAAAAGGTATCTTGGAAGTAGAAGTTTTTGATGTGTAGGGCATTGACTTCATGGGCCCATTCCCATACTCTTTTGGTAACAAATACATACTCGTCGTTGTAGACTATGTATCAAAATGGATTGAAGCAATAAGTTCACCTACAAATGATGCACGAGTTGTGATAAATATATTTAAGAATCAAATCTTTCCTAGATTCAGTATACCAAGACTCGTCATTAGTGACGAAGGCTCCAACTTCATTTCCAAAATCTTCGAGAAATTATTACTCAAATATGGAGTTAGACACCAAATAGCAATGCCATACCACCCACAAACAAGTGGCCAGGTTGAAATTTCCAATAGGGAAATTACAAAAATATTTAAAAAAATAGTTGCGACCTCTAGGAAAGATTGGTCCTCCAAGCTTCATGAAGCTCTATGGGCATATCGTACAGCCTATAAGACCCTCATAAGAACCACACCATTTAAACTAATTTATGGTAAGCCTTTCCACCTCCCAGTTGAATTAGAGCATAAATCTTATTGGGCCATTAAGGCCCTAAACATGGATTATGCAACCGCATGTGAAAAACGAGTCTTAGAGATACATGAACTCGAGGAACTGAGATTGGACGCCTACGAGAATGCCAAAATCTATAAGGAATGAACAAAAAAATGGCACGATAAACATATCTCAAGGAAAGAGTTTAACGAGGGGGATTTAGTCCTACTATTTAACTCCCAACTACGACTTTTTCCAGGAAAATCACGTTCTAGGTGGTCTAGCCCTTTTGAAGTTACCAAAGTGTATCAAAACGTAGCTATAAAAATAAAAAGGTAATCTTAATGAAGCCTTTGTCATGAACGGACAACGTCTGAAACACTATCATTGTGTTGACAATAAATATTTTTATACTAGTCTAAAGCTAGGCGAGCTGCCAGCTCTTTCAACAAGTTAATGATTTGTTAATTTGTGTCGAGCTTATGACATTAAACAAAGCACTGCGTGAGAGGCAACCCACAGTTACTAATTACTAATTTCCCTATAAGCAGTTTACTTGTTTTGATCAGTACTAACTCTCTTCGTGTCTCCTTTCAAGCTACTAACTTCATACTAACTTTAGGAATGGATAACATAGATAATACGGTTGTTACTTTTAAAAACGTGGCACAAAGGCAATGTTATGCAACTGTTTTTCAGAGAGAGGTGGCACTGACCAAATATCCCAATGGACATACCATAGCTACCTTAGGTATAGGAGAGAGCATCAACTTAATGTTCAACCAACTTGGGTGGAAAAGCTTTACTAGGAAGAAATTCTCAACATGCCATAAGCTAACACTAGAATTCCTAAAATCCTTTCTCTATGACCCTAACCAAGGGAGGGGATTCAATAGAGGACGGGTGTCATTTAGGTCTTTTGGGTACACCTATAATTTTAACCATCGTGAGATGGATGATTTGTTAGGACTTCCTAATGGACCCGATGTTTTCACTATAACACAAGAGGATGCATCTATGACCCGTGAACTTGACTATTTATGGACTAAAATTTCTGGAGACACACGAACTGAACCCGAATCCAGGCACTCCTCCCAAATCTATAACCCTGCTATTTGTTATTTCCATATGGTCTTAGCTTACACCCTTTTTGGAAAACCGGAAAGCAATACCATTGTGTCTAGAGATGAATTATTCATCTTGTTCTGTGTTTTTCATTCTATGCCAGTTAATGTTGAGACCTTCATGCTTGCAAACCTAGATAGGATTGCTCATGCTACTCATGGTTCTATCCTGATTGGTGGACAAGTCACCATGATTGTTGCAGCCTTAGCCCTAAGAACCGCACTCTCCCGCATAACCCCTCTAGGAGGCATCCGATCAATGGACATTACCTTTTGTTTTAATAGAATATTAATAAGAAACCTTGGACCTAGGGAATTCCAGTTGTTAATCATCCATGAAGTAGTTCACCAATTCACCCTGCCCAACATTGAGCGAACTAGTGTACACGATCGTAACAACTGGCTTTATGATTTATAAGGCCAGGGTGAGTCACCTTCACCTCCTACAATACCTCCTATTTATGAATACCATATTTCTCCCCCTCTCTCTGATACACCTACGCTTGTCTCTGTTGCTCGTGCCACTTCTCGTAACAACCATAATCTGGCACTGGATACCCTTCGGACCGAAGTCGCAACTATAAGAGTTGATGTTACTACCATTCACCAAGACTTATATGGCTTTATGGACATTTCTAATGAACAATTTTATCACCTTCACCAAGTGGTGTATTCTAGGCTCCCTGTTATCGATCTTACTAATCACCGTAGTGGCTGATCTACAACATTTTTCCGCATTCTTGCCTGACATTGAAGCACTGTGGAACCACTTTGTTTAAGTGTGGGGGAGGATACCATTTCATGCTTTCTATTTAGGATTTCCTTTCAAGACTATTATTTTATGCTTCTTTGTTAAAATATTTTAATTGTCTCAATTTTTTTTATTGTGTCGTGCTACCGACGTAAAACATAGCGAATATTCATTGTTTTATTAATGTCATTTTATTTTATATGCATGTATTATTTTTGGTTCGTCTCATTTTATTGATTGATTAATATTTTTTAAGGCTATGTGTTCCATTAGGCGGAAATTTATCACTGAGAAGCCGTTAAAAATAATAATAAACAATCCAAATTTTCCTTTTTCTTGAACCACAAAACATAAAAAATAACGTTTTTGAAGCTTGTGGCGTTCGCCACAACCCTCATGGAGTTCGCCACATAGGTAAAACAAAACTTCCATATTTAAGGTCCGTGGCGTTCGCCACAACCCTATGGCGTTCCCCACAAACCTCAGAAACACAACAACGCGATTTTTAACGCACAACCCTAACTTTTCCCACTTTTTCAACTTCCAAAACCCATTAACTCCTTCACTAACACCCTTCATCTCCAACCTTTTAAACTCCCTCTCTAATTCACTTATTTAAACTCTCATAGTTCAATCCAACCATATTGCCAAACCCAAATTGAACCCCATTCTAAAATTATTCTTCACACACACATCATGCCTCCAAGAGTCTAAGCTAGAGCAAGAACGCCAACAAAAGACTTGTCAAATCTTGTCTTCAGTGAAGGTGAAGTTGGAAAATTACAAGAGGAGAGGTACTTGAAGTTCTACGAACGCTCAGTAACTCCAACAAGGTATGTCGTTGAATATTGTCTATGTAAGTTAGGACTACTCGGTAGTGTACAATGGATACTAGATAAACTAGATTTAACGCACTTCTGTAGATTTATAAGTTCTTTCACTTACTATAGTCCTATGGTAGATCAATACTCTTCTGGCACGGTGAGGTTTAAAATGTTTAATAGGGATTACGAATTGAGCCAAGATACTCTTGGGGACATGCTGCATTTTCCCCATGGGAACCGTATAGCTTATGCCTATCCCTTGGAAGAAGAATGGCAGTATGAAGCGTTCCATTTTTGGGAACAATTAACAGGTGAGAGAACTTCCGATAGGGAAGGGCTAAAAGCTTCACATATCCATAACCCGACCATAAGCTATGTGCATCGCATATTAGCCAACATAATTTTTGGCCGAATAAACAATGGTAGGGTGAATTCTAAAGAGCTTTTCTTTTTACATGCTGCATTCGCACTGACACGAGTCAACGCGACTCCTTTCATGCTGGCACACATGCAGTTGATTTGCGCAAGAGGGGCCACCCCTTTCTGCATAGGAGGTCTATTTACCTCTATAGCCCGTGCACTAGGCTTAGATAATGAGCTTGCAACTTTGCAACCCCTACCAACGCCCTCCCTGGATATCGATTCCTGGCGAGCCCAACGTTTAATTGAGGCCAGACGAGACGGAAGATACTCTCTCATGGTTGGCAACCGCGATATTAGGAGTATCATTTTACCCTGCCACACATGCACAAATATGCATAACAGGAACAATTGGCTTTATGATCTGACCACCCCTGAACCCGGTCATCCTGCCCCTAATGACATACCTGTGCAGGATAACCAAGGTGGTCTGACCAATAATGAATATGATGAGATGGAGCAAGATGCTCCCACTTTCTCTGATCCTACTACACGTGTACACACCGCACATGGCCCTTATAACACTTTTGCAGGTACCTCTCCCCGACACCAGTCTCGAGAGGAATATGATTATGTCGGCATCAGGACCGCACTTGACGATATCCTCTATGAGCTGCGACACTGTAACGATGTAGATGCCGAACGCGACCAACTGTTACAAGATATATAGAGACAACATATCAACATGATGGCACAGATCCAACAGATACAGGATCAACATCACGACTACGCAAGAAGGACCGATCATAACTTATCGGTCTTGATTGAAGAAATGCAGAGCATGTGTGTGGGTACCTAGGACCTGTTTGAGTACATGCAGCAAGTAGGTATACCACCTCCTCAGCATGGTAGGTATACCACCTCCTCAGCATGGTAGGTATGGACGAGCATGAGGTCGAGGCCGTCATTGAGCACTCCACTCAGGTTGTATCTTCCTTTCCACCTTTTATCGAAACATTGGGGACAATGTTCGATTTAAGTGTGGGGGAGGAACTTTATTGCTTTTATTTACAATTTTCATAAGTAGATTTATTGTTTTATCCATTTCCGTTTCTATTTAATCATTTAGTGTCAATTGAGTCAATGCATGTGTTGTCGAGTCTTTATGCGTGGTTTCTACTATTTATTGATCTTCCCGTTTCTTGAGCCATAACAAATTTTTTTCATGAAAATCATTTCACAATTAGAAAGTTCTAAGTTATAAATGACATTGAGGTTTAATTGTAAAATCTTAGGAAATTTGTGTGCAAGATTGGTATCATTTTAACGCCTTGAGCCTCCTAAACATGCAAATTTATTTGAATATTCATTATGTCAAAAACCTTGTATCCGTACCTAATAAAATAGTTCAGGCGGTCAACACCATCTTGGTCATGCTAACCCCAAACTTGTCTCATTGCTTGTCCTCAAGTGATGTATTGAGTCCAAACAAAGGTCATCCCCGAATTCATTTTCCACAATGCAACCTAGTCTTTCACCATTTGTGTTCTTCCTTTGCAATCGAGTTTCAGGTCTCTCCGATTCAGGCAGTTTACCATATTTCCACATCAGAAACCTCTTCACCTGCAAGCTTTTCACACACTCACAATATCTCTCAGGGTTAGGTGTGTACACTCACAGCACAGTATGCAATACCAAACTCTTAACTTTGAATACATTCTAATGTCACTACCACAGCAGATTCCACACACTTTTCGAGGTCTTTTTAGGTTGTAACGGGGCTTGGGTACGGTGGGATAAACAAAAAAATGGATAACAAAGGGTTTTGAACTCGGTAGTCATGTTGTGTGATTTTTCTTTCTCTTTTTCTCGTGCATCACGTATACTCTAGGGGTTAATTTCACTCTTGTGACTCTTTTTCTACTCAAATTTTCCGAGCATTTTATATGTGTTAGAGTCTTAAGTCTCGGCAAGTGCATTTTTCTCTTTTTTTTTTCTTTTCTCTTTTTTTTTTCTTTTTTCTTTTTTTCTTTTTTTTTCTTTTAAAGAAAATACATACTATTTTTCTTTTTGTATGATCTCTTATTATGCACTTGCCTTCTCTTTCAAGATTTCCACCCCAAACTTAGTTTTATTGCACATCTTGCAATTCACACAATCATACCGAGTTATGAAAAAAAATGAATGATTAAAACTTAACAGGGGGTTTATGATGAATAATGCTTAAAAGTTAACAGGGGGTTTATGATGAAATAAAATGGCTAAGGCTCAACGGGGTTTACGAAGGGAAACATACAGATAGGGATGGTTAGAAAGGCCCTGGCTAAACAAACAACTTGCCTCAGTGTGTGTTGTCATGCTGTGACATGTCAACAGGACATACGCAAAATCAGAGTGATAAAGTCATACCTGGCTGAACTCTCATGCTGATATTTAGTGTTTGGCTTTTTGTGATCACACCATGTTGGTTAGCTTGCAAGCTCTGAAGCCTCCTCGTGTTATGTGGTTCTTTTCTGACTTGGTTTTTCCCTACCGCTCTCTTGGTCCGGTGTCCCCAAATTGTGTCCGACTTATTTTCTCAAGGTTGCATCAACTTCCGGGGTGCCTTATCAGTCTAAGTTTGAGGGGTGTCATTCATCCACTACCATTGATCTCGGGCTCGTCCAACCGTTTCTCATCACTCTGTATACACAGTAGGTCCAAAAGAAAAGAAAACAAACAAAACAAACAAACATACTAATATAACGATAACATAACAAAAGCAAAACAAATTGAAAGAGAATAAAAACATGAAAGGAAACCCCCCCCCCACACTTGAACTAAACATTGACCTCAATGTTTAAATTCAAGCACAAAGGGGACTCACAGCGACTACTATTAATTTATTGCACTTGTGTGGTTTCCTTCCATTTTGAGGTGTTTGTGACTTTGCCCTTCTAATTCTCCTCCTCCTCTACAACAAAATTTTAGCACACACAAAGAAAAAGAAAAATGACATAAATTAGCAATCAAACGCGTGGGTTGCCTCCCACGAAGCGTTTCGTTTAACGTCGCATGGCTCGACGGTTCATTTCCCTTATCATGGGGGGTATTTTAGGTTCAAAACCTTGTTGCACCTCTTGTCTATAACTCGGACGTTGTCTCTTTTCTTAGTGTGGACTCCTTTGTGCCACGATTCCTTTTTAACCTTCCTTTTGGTGTTAGGAATCTTTCTGTTTAGGGTGGCTACTGGCAGTGGTAAGACTTTGATAGTATTCAATGTCCTGATTAAGCCCACTTGATACTGCGATTTTGTATCTTCCTCCATCTCCTGGTCTTCAATAGCATTCAATGTTATTTCCTTGTTGTGAACTTTCAAGGTTAACGTGCACTCATCCATGTCGAGCTTGCATCGACTCGTCTTCATGAAAGGTCGACCCAGAATGATGGGTGCCTCATTGTCTTCAGGTATGTCTAGGATTACAAAATCGACTGGAAAAGTCAAGTCCGATATTGTTACCAGCACATCTTCAGCTATACCATATGTATCTTTTCTTGAGTGATCCGCAAACTTCAGATTGGTCTTTTATATCACTGATATTTTTAATACCCAGCCTGTGATAGATCGATAATGGCATCAGATTCACACTAGCTCCAGAATTTATTAGTACCTTTTTGAAGGTTCTTTCTTTGATTGTGCATGGTACTGTGACGGTTCCTGGATCCTTTTGTTTGTTAGGAATGTTCTGCTCCAGGGAGTTTGCATTATATTGTTCCTTACCGGATACCTGTTCTTCAGTGGTTGGTTTCTTTTCAGCCATTACCTCTTCCATGAATTTCTTGTACATGGGCATCCTTTCAAGTGCTTCAAACAAAGCCATATGACCCTCAATCCTTTTAAACATTGTCATGAATTTCTCCAAATCTGACTCACTAGGTTCCTTCTTTGTCATTCTCTAAGGATAGGGCAACTTAATCACCGGTTTAGTTCCTTTTGTAGTTTCTTCTTTAGTCGGCTCGCTCGGTGATATCATTTTTTTCTTTTTAGCAACCTTTTTCTCTATCGTCGTGACAGTATTAACATTCTCCTGACCTCTCGGATTTTGAATTGTTTCACTTGGTAGGGAACCTGGTGTTCGAGAACTTTCTAGTTGCTGTGCTATCTGTCCCAGCTGAACTTCGAGATTCCTTAGGGAGGTGGTGGTATTTTTCTGATTGTTTCTAGTCTCTTCTTCAAATTGCATATTTTGAGCTGCCATCTTTTCAATTGCAATCTCCCAATCTGCCTTCTTAGGTACCTGTTGTTGCTGCTGCTGATATTGATTTTGATATTGACCTTGTGCCTGCTGTTGCACGTTCCCTCTTTGATCTTTCCATGCAAAGTTGGGATGATTTTTCCACCCCGGATTGTATGTGTTGGAGTAGGGATTGTTCTGCTTTTAAAATTTTATATCTTCGATCTGTTGCGGTGTCGCAAAGCAATGAACAATATTGTGCGGTCCATTGCAAATGTCACACACTTCACTCGGTGCCTGTTGCACTTGAGCCACTTTCTAAGCACCTATGTTTAGTGCTTTCAACCTTTTCTCTACCTCCGCAGCAACAACTTCTTCAATTTTCACCTGTTTGTTTGTTTCAAGCTTCAAGTCAATAACTGCAGATTTGCTTGATACCCTGTCATATAACTCTAAATGCTCGTTCGAGGCAATAGCTTCAATTATCTTCTTCATACCGGTGGCTGTTGCAAAGTTGGCTGAGCCACCAGCTGCTGAATCAAGGATTTGTCTCGTTTGAATTCGAAGACCATTGACAAACATTTGCATTTGTTCAGTTTCATCCATGTTGTGAGTAGGACAAGCCACTAGGATTCTCTTGAATCGTTTGTAGGCATCTCCTAGTGACTCACCCTCCTTCTGTTTGAAGTTTAGGATCTCATATCTTTTCCTCAATGACACAGATGTGGGAAAATACTCCTGCAAGAATGTTGTTTCCATGTGCTCCCATGTAGTGATACTACCAGCAGGTAAGGAATAGAACCACTCTTCAGCCTCATCTGCTAAAGTAAATGGGAACATACGAAGTCGGATTGCTTCTTCGCTATGTCCAGGCATTTTCAGTGTTGTGCTCATGGTTAAAAATCTTTGCAGATGCTTGTTGGCATCTTCATTCACTCTTCCAGAGAAGGACCGTCTTTCGAGTTGATTGATGGTGCTAAGATGCAGCTGAAATTGGTCGACATTAACCGGTTGGTTTACAATTGTCATACGACCACCCGGAGTGTTAGTTCCACCATAGTCACCGAGAAGTCTCTCTGGCGGTGGTGGTGGTGGGTTTGCAGCCATGATTTCAGGAACTGTTTCCGCGTCTGAATCTGAATTCTCTGAATGCACTGAAACAACTTCCTCGTCTGCTTTCTCTGCTAATTCCAGTTTTTCTCGCTTGGCTTGTCTCAGTCTATCGCGAAGAGTTCTTTCTGGATCTGCGTCAAAAGAAAAATCCGCTGAGGTCTTACCTCGCATAAACTAGTTAGACAAATATTAGACTTGAATAACACGATTGTCACAGGTAAACTTTTGGTTGACGAGCAACAAAATTTCAATAGAATAAAAATTAAAATAGGTACTATGGCAATCCCCGGCAACGGCGCCAAAAACTTGATCGGAAAAATAGCAAGTGTACTATTTTTACCGATGTAGTAATAAGGAGTTTTATTTCCAAGTATCGATCTCAAGGATTGCGTAGGAAATACTTATTTTAATTTGATTCTATCAGAATAAAAAGATAATGGTTGGGTTGTTTGGGAATTTATAATAGTAAACACACAAAGAGTAAAAATAATTGATTAAGATAAAAGATGCTAGGGTGAGCGGTTGAGTTAACCGGTTATGAATTCAGTCAAGATTTCCTTAATACATATGAAACATTCAATCACCTAACCTCATAATGTTCTTACTTAAGTCCTTAAGGAAGAAACTATTAAACTACCAATTCTTACTCAAATGTCCATTCAATTAATCATTGGTTTTAATCATACAAAATATCAAGGTTTACGGTGATTTACGAAAGTTACTAGTCCTAGATGATGCATTCATAAACCCAATTGTGTGAAAATCCTAACAATCACAATCCTGTTATTGGAAGTCATAGATCAATTTGTATTTGCCCGATACAAAAGCATAATAACATCACACAATTGAATTGAAATACGTAACATAGTAATCAAGAAATCATTGGTTCAAATTCATAGCATGCGATAACATCAGGACCACCCCCTAGCATCAGGGGGTTTAGCCTCTCATAGTACTTAAAGAACTCATAATGTAAAGATTAGACATTACAAAGAATTAGGAGAGTTTTATCTTCAATGGTGGATGCCCTTGAATCTCGCCGTCTTCAAATCCTTCGTATTCGCTATCTTCTCCAATGCAATGTTTTCTTTCGTCTGTCAAAAGGTCCTTCTTCTTTCTCTTCCAAGCCTTCTTATAGCTTCAGATGCATCTCTTCCAAGCAAAAGGTCCAAACTACCCTTAATGAGCAGAATCGGTTCACAAAGCAAAAATTAGGTTTTCCAAGCTGCGTCCAATCAACACGGCCGTATGTCACCACACGGGTGGCCGTGTTGTTCTCCATAATTAATTATTTTCAGCACAAGCTACAGAGGCAACAACACGGGCCGTGTTCCCCCACACGGGTGCCCGTGTTAATGCACTGTTTTAATCAACACGGCCGTGTGGTGACACACGGGTGCCCGTGTTGATCTCTGTTTTTCTTCTCCTCTTTTGCTCTGCCTGATCAACAACACGGGCAGTGTTGTGGCACACGGGTGCCCGTGTTGACCTGCTGTTTCTTCATATTTTTGCCTTTCTGAGTATCCATAACTTCACCATTATTGCTTTTAAACCTGTGCAATGGCCTGTAACAATGACACTACCAAACGAAGCATAAACGAGATCTTTTTAACATAAACTTGTAATCGAATGCAATGTGATACCAAACCAACAAAACATGATAAATGACTCCAAAGCAACTAAAAACAAACATAAATCTTACCAAAGTGATGAAAATATGTCGGATTAACGGCGGGAATTCAATGGAAATGGTGACCGATCACTTTACGTAGGAGATTGATGCAAATAAGTGTTTGGTCCAAAGAATAAAAATGATATTGAGTGAAATATGGATTAAAAATACCAATCGTAGTTGGTTTAGTGGTATTTGACGCTAAACTTGGTAGGGTGAACTATGGTTTGATCCCATGCGATTACGATTTGGGAGGGGCTTAAACCACTTAGATGCCATAATTAACCCCCGAATCGGGAAACCGACGATAAAAGAAAGACCAAAGTCACTAACAGATCTTCCTACTATAAGTGTGAAATATAACTGGCTTGATGTGATCGCACTTGAACAGGAAAAGAAAAGGTGAGTTGACGAGTTTGAGATATAATGACATCGTTTAGATTTGCTTGCATGTAGGGAGACCATGACCACAATTGCGGAATAACATTATTACGATATCCTTAGTGTATCGATTAGTACCTACATAAGCAATTATAATCGAAGAGAAGTTTGTAGCTTTAGGATGATTAATTGATTATTTATGTGCTTTTTCATGGATCTACATGCTACGGTCTCCAAATTTTCATGTCACAAGTGTAGCATTTGGTTAAGGACAAGCAAAGGTTCAAGTGTGAGGGAGTTTGATAACGTGAAACTATACCATTTATTTTACTCGATTCGTGTGTATTTTAGTATGATTTGTGTATGTTTTGTTGTATTATGTCGGTGTTGGTGCCGTGTTTCAGGTATTTGTTGATGCAAAACTATGTGAGAAAGAAGGAAAGAAAAGAGAAGAAACAAAGAAACAGGGGAGAAAAGAAGAAAATGTTGAAAATGCAAGTTCTGGGCTTGTAGTGATCACCACGCCCCTTGCCACGTCACTTCGGACTTTTCGTACCATGGCATTCGCCACAAACACGCAGTGTTGTTTTTCAGTAACTGCCCAGAACATGGTCAAAAACTCACCTTATTTCCCCTCCACCACTTCCACACGAATTTAGGGAAGTTCGGCCCCTATTTCACCAGTATAAAAAGGCAGAATCAGAAGAAAAAAAGGATTAAAGTTTTCATCATGTAAATTTATTCTTAGTTTTAAGCAGAAACACTCTAAAAGTGACAGTTTTTCCACATCGGGAGGCTATTGCACCTTTGTTCTTACGTTTACAAGTTGCTTGGATCAAGTGTGCCGACATCATTGTAATTTTCTAGTTGTTACTTTTACTCGAAGAATTCTCCGAAGTTTAATCCAATTATTTTTATTTAACAGGTTTTTTTTAATTGTTTAATTCTTTATTTTCCGCTTTCATTTGCAATTCTGAATTTTGATAATGTTTATGTTTAATAGTTTTATCTGTATGATTAAGTTTAAAACCATGTCCGGCTAAACCTTTCGACATCGGTATGTAAGGACCGTCTTTCCGATGGGATTCAGTAATAATTAATGATAATTTTTTATGAGTTATTTTTCTGGCCCTGGTTTCCAATTCTAATTTAAAAAAGGTTTTTGCACGAGAGTGAAAAGTCAATAAGGTTATAAATCGACAGAGCGAGAGTTTGAGATTTTAACTAGATAGAAGTTTCTAGGCATTAATCCTAAACACAACGAGAGCACTTTAGGATTAATTAGGATTTATCAACTTCCAAAAATTACTTTTAATTTAGGTGGGCGAGCGAGAGCAAAACATTTAGGTTTAAGAGTATAGCCCAAGCCAATAACACGAGAGTGTGAGGCAAAATCTTTTAATTTGATATTTTCTACTGAAAAGTGATTTACCTTATTTTACTGTTAATTATTTACCGAATCCTCGAAGAATGATATAATTTACATACCAATGCCTCTTTATTGAATATTTTTATTATATTATTATTTCCAGTTAAATTTTATTTTCCCGAATCCCTTAATCTAATCTAAAAAAAAAGAAAACAATCATTAGCCTTAACTTTACATAGTAACTTTAGATAACGATAGTTTGGTTTTTGGTCCTTTGGGTTCGATATCTTTTTAAAACTACGCGATACGACTGTGTCCTTACAGTTAGTCATTTTAATAGACATACTAAGTCGCGATTAATAGCATGAACTTCTAAGCTTACCCTTCTTATTCTCATCTTCCTTTGAAGAGTCAAATAGCCTTCTAGATTTGATTAGGTTCTTGTCGGAGTTCTTAACTCCATGTTTCCACATGTATCTATTATACCTTTTGACGAACAAACCCATATCTTCTTCATCGAAATTCTTGTCATCTCTAGTTTCACAATCACTTTGCTCATTATTTGAGGAATTTGAGCTTGGAGTCTTTAGAGAAATATACTTCTTCTCTACCTCCTTGTCATTACCTTTCTCCTTCTTTACCTGTCTTTTCCAAGCAGGTGAGTTCTGTTGGTGTAAGCCCTAGAGGCTAATACTTTTGGTACTTGTATCTAATTATTTATTAATAATAAAAGGATTTTTCTTTATTATGTTTGTTTAATAAAGTCCCTAGAATAGCTAGTCCGTTTAATGTATCAAGTGTGACTTAATCATGAGATTCCATTAAACATAAGGACACTATTCTTAAAGTATTCGTAGTTGAGCTTTATTGTGAAGTGAGATAACATTAAAGCATTAAGACTATTATGTATATAGACTGATGATCACATCTCATGGATCATGGATAAGGAGTTATCAAGTCTTAAACATAGGTGAGAATATTAAGAGTAATATTTATACTGGATTGATCTGCTATGAGAATACTATATAGAATGTTATGCAAAGTGTCATAAGTTATTCTCATGGTGATAATGGTGTATACCACCCTTCGATCTGAAACCACTATGGACCCTAGATGTAGAGTCGAGTGCCTTATTGCTGATCAAACATTGTCGCAACTGGATGACCATAAAGACAGTTGATGGGTACTCCACAAAGGATGTTGAGGGACATGAGTGACCTAGATGGAATTTGCCCATCCTGCATAATAGGATAAATTTCTACGGGCCCAATATTGAACTGGAAAAGGATGACATGGTCTATGTCTTGTGTTCAATATAGACATAAGGGCAAAAGAGTAATTGTACACATAAGTATTATCACAAAAGGATTTGTCAGATCACATGACATTTTCATGTCTTGGGTAGCAGTGATGTGTTGCTAGATATCGCTCACTGTTTATTATGTTAAATACGTGATTTAATATAATTGCTAATGTCGCGAAAACCTACAGGGTCACACACAAAAGGACGGAATGATGAGAGATAGAGTAAATGAGGAACACCGTAAGGTACGACACACTTAAGTGAATTTTAGAACATCGTAAGGTACGGTGCACTTAAGTAGAATACGAAATATGGTAAGATACCACACGCTTAAGTGATTTTGGCATATCATAAGATATGGGCCACATACACTTAAGTGGGCTTTTTAGCTTGCAACCCACACAAGTGGTTTTATAAATAGAACCCTTGTGAAGAAGCATTTGTTCAGTTGAAATTTCATTTCTCTCTCTCCCTCTCTCTCTCTCTCACACACACACACATACACACACACACATACACACTCAAAGCCTTCATTCGTAGTAGCTAGCACTAAGATTGAAGGAATCCGTTCGTATGGACTGAGTAGAGGCGTTGTCACCATTCAACATTCTTGACCGCTTCGTAGATCTGCATCAAAGGTTTCAATCGCCACAAGAGGTAACGATTCTATCATTGATCATGCCTATTCGTAAGGATAACTAAAGGAGAAATTTTTAAATTCTGTTGCGCTTTGGATCGCTCTTCTCCTTCCGTGGTATCAGAGCCACTTACGAAACCATGCATCTGATAACGATTTATTTTCTGTATTAATACGATTAAAAGACATAATGAATCAAAGAATAAATGAGTAATTAAATTTGACATCATGTGTGTACGATTTGGATGATTGATGTTGACTATGCTTCAGAATCCGACGTTAGTATGGTGAAGCAGTGATACATCGATCGTCTATAGGTTACGTAATTGAGATCGATCAAGTTATATATATGATATAAGTAATCCTGATGAAAAATAGAGTATATATGATATATTGTTTCTGTTTCATTCATTCAAACACTTAATGGTTATTTTCCTTTGAGCGATCAATGGTCATTTGCTTCTTGATCCGACATTAGTATGGTGAAACAATGACGTGTTGATCAATCACACTGAATTAACAATCGAGGTGTGTTTGACGGTCTGAAATTGGTGCACTAGGGTTCATGACGGTACAAGGGTTGTGCTGTCAAAGAGTTATGCGATTAGGGTTGTGACTGTGCAAGAGTTATGCTTTAAAGTATCAAGTGTTGATGCGAAAATCGATGTCGATTTCAAATGAATTATTCATTAAAAAATTTTGTCGGGGCACTGCCCCTAACAACCCCACAGGGGGCGCTGCCCCCCTGACTAGGCAGCGGAACCCCCGACTAACTCTGCGTAATGTGATCAGTCGCCGAAATTTAATTTGGTTTATTTAATTAACATAATTTAAATTAATAATAACAATGTGTTTATTATTATTGTCTTGTGGTGATCGGTTATGGCCTTAGTTTTCCTTTATTTTGTTTTGGGATTTTAAAATATGACATGTGTGTCGTGCCTCTCTTTTAATCTCTTAATGTAACTTCTTTTCTCATCTCACTCCCTCGTATGTAAAACGAGTTTCTTTTATGTAATGTAATGTTATGAAGAAAGAGAAGAATACAATATCAAAGGAGGACAACCTTGAAGATCTTGCTTGGAGAAGCTTAGATCATTATTAGGTTAGCTTAGGTTCTCTCATTGGCTTGGGAGAACAATTGCACTAGGGGCAATAACTGTTTCATTGTGAATGTATGTTGATGCATGTGAGAGACGATGTATATGATAAATAAGCCGGTAAGATCAGAATAATTGCAAATTCCCTCAAATTAAATATTAAGTTTATGTTATCCAAGTTTTAGCACTCATCAAGACTAGTATCGAATAATGTAGGGTTCGCTTACGCGAGGTGCATATTCTATATTAGTAAGGTGCGATGGGATAATTGTAATATCCAATTGCTAAAAAAATGGGTCAAACTTAACTAAACAAATTATAATAAGATTATATATGTTTAGAAGCAAGAGTTGGAAATGATCCATGTGATGGATTGGAATAAGGAGTTATTCACCCAACTAAAATATTTGAGAGTTGTATTAGATACAATTGGAAGGAGTTCCTACCTAAATAACCTAGTTTTGTGTAATCCGCCTACGCGGACTTAAAACAAAATGAAATGTGGATCTCGACCCACTAGAAAATCTTCCAACGGGATTTTCCGAATCAAATGGTGAGGGTCGTTTGTTTTGAGTAAAATAGTGGGAGCATATTTAATTAAAGACCTAATTAAATATGTTATTGATACTTATATTTTCATTATTTTCATGTAGATTACCATGACAACAAACACCTCTAACAACATTTTACGATCAATCCTTGATAAGGAAAAATTGTCTGGAACAAATTTTCTGGATTGGCACCGAAATCTGAGGATTGTCCTCAAACATGATAGAAAGTTATATGTCTTGGAGAAACTTGTTCCTGAAGAGGAACCTCCTAGTTCTGCACCTAAGGCAAAAAGAGATGCTTATAAGAAACATGTCGATGATGTCAATGAAACTACTTGCCTCATGCTAGCTACCATGAACTCGGAGTTACAAAAGCAACATGAGAACACGGCGGCGTTCGATATGATCGAACACCTGAAGATGCTCTATCAAGAGCAAGCAAGGCATGAAAGATTTAAAGTTTTAAAAGCCCTTTTTCAAGGCAAGTTATCTGAGGGAGCCCCTGTAGGTACACATGTGCTCAAGATGATTGGGTATGTGGAGAACCTTGAGAGGTTGGGGTTTCCCCTCGGAAAGGAACTTGTGACTGATTTGATCTTGCAATCGTTGCCAGATAGATTCAGTCAATTTGTCCTTAATTTCAATATGAATGATATGGATAAATATCTTCCTAAACTGCTAGCCATGTTAAGAACTGCTGAGCGGAATCTAAAGTTAAAAGGAAAGTCCATTCTGATGATCGGAAATGGAAAGAGACAGAACAAAAGACCCACCAAGCAGGGTGATAAAGGGAAAGGCAAGGAAGTTGCCAAACCCAAACCCATTGCTCCTGCTTTGAAGCCTAGTGGAGGCATAGCAAAGGAAGGCATCTGCTTCCATTGCGGTAAGACCGGACACTGGAAGAGAAACTGCTCAAAGTACTTGGAAGATAAGAAGAATGGAGTAGAGACTTCAACTTCAAGTATTTTTGTTATTGAAATTAATTTATCTACTTCTGTATCATGGGTATTAGATACTGGATGCGGTTCTCACATTTGTACCAATGTGCAGGGGATAAAAAGGAGTAGAGATTTGGCAAAAGGTGAAGTTGACCTACGAGTTGGCAATGAAGCAAAGGTTGCTACTTTAGCCGTAGGAACTTATGTATTGACTTTACCTAGTGGTTTAATAATTCAGTTAGAGAACTGTTTTTATGTACCTGCAATTAGCAGAAATATTATTTCCGTTTCTTGTTTAGAAAAGTTTGGTTTTTCATTTATAGTAAAGAATAATTGTTGCTCCATTTATTTGAATGATATATTCTATGCTACTGCACAAATGAACAATGGACTATATGTCATTGATCTTGAAATGCCTATTTATAACATTAATACTAAAAGGATGAAACCTAATGAGTTAAATCCAACTTACCTTTGGCATTGTCGATTAGGCCACATAAATGAGAAACACATTTCCAAACTTCATAAAGATGGACTCTTGGACTCTTTTGATTATGAATCATATGAGACATGCAGATCTTGTTTAATTGGAAAGATGATAAAGTCTCCATTCATAGGAAAAGGTGAAAGAGCTAATGATCTTTTGGCCCTCATACATACTGATGTATATGGACCACTGAACATACCAGCCAGAGGAGGTTTTTAATACTTTATCACATTTACTGATGATTTCAGTAGATATGGTTATGTGTATTTAACGAAACACAAATCAGAGTCCTTTAAAAAGTTCAAGGAATTCAAGAATGAAGTACAAAACCAACTAGGTAAGAATATTAAAACTCTTCGATTAGATCGAGGTGGTGAGTATTTAAGCCTAGAGTTTGATGACCATCTGAAAGAGTGTGGGATCCTATCCCAACTTACTCCTTTTGGGGACATGCACTATTGACAGTAGCTTACACACTTAACCGTGTTCCATCTAAAAAGGTTGAAAAGACACCATATGAGATATGGAGTGGTAAGAAACCACATATGTCTTACATGAAGATTTGGGGTTGCGAAGTTTATGTGAAACGACAAATTTCAACTAAGCTTGAGCCCAAATCTGACAAATGCTTATTTGTGAGGTATCCTAAAGAAACAAGAGGGTATTACTTCTACAATCCTTCTGAGGGCAAAGTGTTTGTCGCTCGAACTGGAGTTTTCCTAGAAAAGGATTTTATTTCTAAAGGAATCGGTGAGAGGAAAGTAGAGCTTGAAGAAATTCAAGAATCACAAAGCATTGATACACCTATGGAGGAATTAGAGCAGGAAACACAAGTAGGTGTGGAAGAGCAACCTGCTCAAGTAGAACAAGACCAACGTAGGTCAAGCAGGATACGTCACCTACCTGAGAGATATGGATATCTCATAACTGATCAAGGTGATATATTACTCATGGATCAATATGAGCCTGTGACCTATCAAGAGGCCATAACTGGTCCCGAGTCTGAGAAGTGGCTAGAAGCCATAAAATATGAAATGGATTCCATGTACACAACCCAGGTTTGGACCTTGGTAGAGCCTCCTGTAGGAGTTAACCTTATAGAATGCAAATGGGTCATTAAAAATAAGTATGACATGGATGGTAAGGTACATACCTATAAGGCAAGACTGGTTGCAAAAGGATATAAACAAATTTATGGGGCTGACTATGATGAAACCTTTTCACCAATTGCAATGCTTAAATCTGTTCGGGTTTTACTTGCTATCGCTGTATATCATGATTATGAAATATGAAAGATGGATGTCAAAATTGCTTTCCTTAATGGGAATCTTCTTAAGGATGTGTACATGACACAACCTGAAGGATTTGACATACCAGAAGAAGCCCAAAGGATATATAAGTTACAAAGATCAATCTATGGATTGAAGCAAGCTTCCAGAAGCTAGAATCTTCATTTTGATGAAACAGTAAAACAATATGGATTCATCAAGAATGAAGATGAGGCTTGTGCCTACAAGAAGCTTAGTGGAAGCATGATTGTCTTCCTGGTATTATATGTAGATGATATATTACTCATTGGAAACGATGTCCCTACCTTACAACAAGTAAAGTCTTGGTTGGGGAAATGCTTTTCTATGAAGGACCTACGTGAAGCAGCCTATATATTAGGAATCAGGATCTATAGAGATAGATCATATAAACTGCTTGGCCTAAGTCAGAGTACATACATAGACAAAATGCTGAGACGCTTTAATATGCATGATTCCAAGAAAGGATTCATACCTATGCAACATGATATGTGCCTATCAAAAACACAATCCCCTTCAACTAAGGAAGAAAGAGATCGCATGAATAAGATTCCTGAAGGAGAAGGGTGATCGAAAACGCAGCGGAAATTAAAATTTTCTCCTTTAGTGATCCTTACGAATGGGAATGATAAGTGATAGAATATTTACCTCTTGTGACGATTGAAACCTTTGATGCAGATCTATGGAGCGATCACGAACGTTGAACGATGACAACGCCTCTACTCAGTCCACACGAACGGATTCCTTCAATCTCAGTGCTAGCTGCTATGAATGAAGGCTTTGAGTGAGTGAATGTGTGTGTGTGTGAGAGAGAGAGAGAGAGAGAGAGAGAGAGAGAGAGAGAGAAAACGAAAATGCAACCGCAATGAATGCTTCTGCACAAGGGTTCTATTTATAGAACCACTTGTGTGGGCTTCAAGCAAAAAAACCCACTTAAGTATAAGTGACCCATATCTTATAATATGCCCAAAATCACTTGAGCGCATGGTACCTTACCATATTTCGTATTCTACTTAAGTACACCGTACCTTACGATGTTCTACAATTCACTTAAGTACACCGTACCTTACGGTGTTCCTTAGTTACTCTATCTCTCATCAATCTGTCCTTTGTGTGTGACCCTGTAGGTTTTCGCGGCATTGGCAATTATATTAAATCACATATTTAACATAATAAACAGTGAGCGGTATCTAGCAACACATCACTGCTACCCAAGACACGAAAATGTCATGTGATCTGACAAATCCTTCTGTGATAATACTTATGTGTATAATTACCCTTTTGCCCTTATGTATATATTGAACACAAGGCATAAACCGTGTCATCCTTGTCCAGTTCAATATTGGGCCCATAGACATTTATCCTGTTATGCAGGATGGGAAAATTCCATCTAGGTCACTCATGTCCCTCGGCATGCTTCGTGGAGTACGCATCAACTGTCTTTATGGTTATCCAGTTACGGACAATGTTTGATCAACAATAAAGCACTCGACTCTACATCTAGGGTCCATAGTGGTTTCAGGTCGAAGGGTGGTATACACCATTATCACCATGAGAATAACTTATGACACTTTGCATAACATTCTATATAGTATTCTCATAGCGGGTCAATCTAGTATAAATATTACTCTTAATATTCTTACCTATGTTTAAGACTTGATAACTCCTTATCCATGATCCATGAGATGTGATCATCAGTCTATATACATAATAGTCTTAATGCTTTAATGTTATCCCACTTCACAATAAAGCTCGACTGCGGATGCTTTAAGAATAGTGTCCTTATGTTTAATGTGATCTCATGATCAAGTCACACTTGATACATTAAACGGACTAGCTATTCTAGGGACTTTATTAAAAAAATGTAATAAAGAAAAAGTCTTTTATTATTAATAAGTAATTCGATACAAGTACCAAAAGTATTGGCCTCTAGGGCTTACACCAACAATTCCATATGCACCTGCAATAGGATTTATCATGTATGCCATGTTATGTACTCGACCAGATGTCTCGTATGCTTTAAGTGAAATGAGTAGGTACCAATCTGATCTCGATGATGCTTATTGGGTAGCTATCAAGAATATCCTTAAGTATTTGAGAAGGACTAAGGACTTATTCTTGATATATGAAGGTCAGGAAGAACTTGTTGTAATTGATACACCGATGCTAGCTTCTAGACAGATAAGGGTGACTTTAGATCACAATCTGGTTATGTGTTTTGCTTAAACGGTGGCGTTGTGAGCTGGAAAAGTTCAAAGCAAGATACAGTTGTTGATTCTACAACCGAGGCCGAGTATATTGCTGCCTCAAGTGCAGCAAAGGAAGCTGTTTGGATCAAAAAGTTCATTAGTGAACTTGGCATAGTTCCTAGCATTTTGGATCCCATTGATCTCTATTGTGATAACAATGGTGCTATCACACAAGATAAGGAGCTTAGATCTCACCAACGATCCAAACACATACTTAGGCGTTATCACCTTATTCGAGAGATAATAGATAGAGGAGATGTGAAAATATGCAGAGTAACTACACTTGACAATATTGCTGATCCACTGACAAAGCCTCTTGCGCAGTAGAAGCATGATGGCCATACTAGATCTATGGGCATTAGGGGTATGCCTGATTGGCTCTAGTGCTAGTGGAAGATTGTTGGTGTAAGCCCTATAGGCCAATACTTTTGGTACTTGTATCAAATTATTTATTAATAATAAAAGACATTTTCTTTATTATGTTTGTTTAATAAAGTCCCTAGAATAGCTAGTCCGTTTAATGTATCAAGTGTGACTTAATCATGAGATCTCATTAAACATAAGAAAAATATTCTTAAAGTATCTGTAGTCGAACTTTATTGTGAAGTGGGATAACATTAAAGCATTAAGACTATTATGTATATAGACTGATGATCACATCTAATGGATCATGGATAAGGAGTTATCAAGTCTTAAACATATGTATGAATATTAAAAGTAATATTTATACTGGATTGACCCACTATGAGAATACTATATATAATGTTATACAAAGTGTCATAAGTTTTCTCATGGTGATAATGGTGTATACCACCCTTCAACCTGAAACCACTATGGACCCTAGATGTAGAGTCGAGTGCCTTATTGTTGATCAAACATTGTCCGTAACTGGATGACCATAAAGACAGTTGATGGGTACTCCATGAAACATGCTGAGGGACATGAGTGACCTAGATGGAATTTGCCCATCCTGCATAATAGGATAAATGTCTACGGGCCCAATATTGAACTGGACAAGGATGACACGGTCTATGCCTTGTGTTCAATATAGACATAAGGGTAAAAGGGTAACTGTACACATAAGTATTATCACAAAAGGATTTGTTAGATCACATGACATTTTCGTGTCTTGGGTAGCAGTGATGTGTTGCTAGATACCGCTCACTGTTTATTATGTTAAATACGTGATTTAATATAATTGCTAATGTCGCGAAAACCTACAGGGTCACACACAAAAGGACGGAATGATGAGAGATAAAGTAAATGAGGAACACCGTAAGGTATGTTGCACTTAAGTGAATTGTAGAACATCGTAAGGTACGGTGTACTTAAGTAGAATATGAAATATGGTAAGGTACTACACACTTAAGTGATTTTGGCATATCATAAGATATGGGCCTCATACACTTAAGTGGGCTTTTTAGCTTGCAGCCCACACAAGTGGTTCTATAAATAGAACCCTTGTGCAAAAGCATTTGTTCAGTTGAAATTTTGTTTCTCTCTCTCTCTCTCTCTCTCTCTCTCTGTGTCTCTCTCTCTCAAAGCCTTCATTCGTAGCAACTAGCACTGAGATTGAAGGAATCCGTTCGTGTGGACTGAGTAGAGGCGTTGTCACCATTCAATGTTCGTGATCACTCCGTAGATCTGCATCAAAGGTTTCAATCGCCACCAGAGGTAACGATTCTATCATTGATCATGCCCATTCGTAAGGATCACTAAAGGAGAAATTTTTAAATTCCTCTGCGTTTTGGATCGCTCTTCTCCTTCAAGTTCTTGCTCATGTTCTTCTAGTTTTCCAAATAAAGTTGTGAGATCAAGTGTTTTAATATCATTAGTTGTGGTGATATTGGGTTTCCATTCCCTATTAATACACCTCAAAACTTTATTAGTAGCAATATCATTGGAAATAGGCTTACCTAGAGAATTTAATCGATTTATAAGATATGTGAACCTCTTTTGCATGTCGGCAATGGTTTCACCATGCTTCATGCGAAATAGTTTAAACTCTTGATTCAATGTATTGATACTAGCTTGCTTGATTTCATTAGTTCCTTAATGGGTAACTTCTAATGCGTCCAACATAGCTTTGGCGGTTTCACAATGGGAAATGCGATAATATTCATCAACACCAAGTGCGAATATGAGAATATTTTGTGTCTTCCAATCATGTGACCACAATTTCTTATCATTATCATTCCATTGATCTTCTGATTTTGGCACGACGATGTCTTCATCATTGGTCATTATAATTTGACCAGGACTATTGATGATGACCTCCTATACACCCTTATCAACCGAGTTGATATGGATACACATACAAGCTTTCCAATAGCCATAATTTTCATCGATAAAAATGGGTGCTCTATTGTAGGCCCCTTTTAGGTTTGGTAGCCATTTTCTAAGCAAATACTGAAGCACAAAATTATACGGAGCTCGTGATACCACTTTTTAGACAATAGGCTTCGATCTAGAGAGGGGTGAATAGATCACAAGTTAAAAACTTTAACAAAAAATGTTTTGAAAATTTATGGCACGCGAAAGTAACCCGGATCAAATCTTTTAACCGAACCGCTATCAAAAATCTAGGATACGCGTAATTGCAATCAAGGTATGGTAATTAACACAAATTAGATCAATAATCTATCAACCGCAGTTAATTGAATGCAATGCTAAAAGTAGAGACTATTCCCAATGATAAATCACACAAAAATACTATTGAGATAAATTATCGAACACCTTGTATTCAATCGATTTTGTTTGGAATTTTGTATGGTTTTGTTGATCTTCAAATTCAATCCTAATCTAAAGGATTGCGATCAACTCAATAAAAACCTCTTTCAAAAGGTTATCAAAATTTTTGGCAAAACGTAATGGTCATACATTCGACGAATTCAACAATTTGCAATTGAAAAATAAAAGATATATATATATATATATATATATATATATATATATATATATATATATATATATATATATATATATATATATATATATATATATATATATAGAGAGAGAGAGAGAGAGAGAGAGAGAGAGAGAGAGAGAGTACACAAGGATTTGTTTAGGCAGTTCTCCAATTGGCCTCGTTATGCGTACGACTTCCCTCAATTCTAATTTGAATTGAGATAATGAAATTAACCTTACTTTGCAAAAGTATGTATACAAGAGGAATGTAGCAATCCAACCCTACAAACCTTAAGTTTGATGTTGATTCTGACATTTTCTCTTCCCTTGATAAAAAGTTGATCAAGTAACCCAACAATGCCAATTTGATTCATTGTCTCACGCTACTTCTTTGAAAGAACCCCGTTGTTCTTCAAAACTTTCAATCGTTCGAATCCAAATTGTGAATTGTTGTAACCTAAGATTTACCAATATGATCTACCATCCCACGCTACTCCTTTGCAAAAAACTCTCATTCTTAAAAGCCTTCACTCGATCGGATCCAAATTGCATAATCTTGTCCATAACCTTCAAATCCCTAATTGATCTTGAAGGAAAATCCCAACTCGTTTTTCTTATTTGAAATCCTCAAAGATCTCAACCCAGTTTACAATTTAACATCCTAAATTGGATGTTATCAGCCTTAATTCTAGATGACACCCAAACAAAAAACGATTATGTGTAGTTTGTTTGTGTGTATGCATATAATGTAGGTTGAAGATGATGAGAACTCTTTGAAATCCCGGTTTTCTGTAGGTTTACTCTAGAACCTTACAAGAAATGATGCTTATATATGGTGCATGTGTCGACTTGTAGAGGTGGCACAACAAACAGAATCTACATGCTTTAAAAATGAGTTACATGTACCGACCTAGAGCTCGTATGTGTCAACCTGTAGAAACCATTTCCTTCTATTGTCGACCTATAGTGCGTATGTGTCGACACATAGGCTATTTTTCACATAAAAATCCGTTTTTGATGCATGAAACCTTTTCTTTGATGCATGAATCTTTTCTAAACCTTTTCCAATATGTTATTATGCTTCCTAATGCTAAGATGCACATTTAGACTTAGAGGACACCGTCCAATATACATAAATGCTAAAATATTCTAGTTTTGATATAATACAAAATACATCTAATGGAATGTTTTAATCACATACTCTACTGCTATAATATCTATAATGTTGTTATTTTTCCTCAGATTAACAATCTTCATATGAGCCATATAAACCTTTTTAGCAAGGTTACCAAACTTAGCTTGCCCCCCGCTTAGAGAGATTTTTCTAGGTGAATTTATATCTTTCGGTCGGATCACCTAGAGTTTTGTTCCAGCTTTGGAAAAAATATCTTTAGTGTCTTTATCAGTAGCCTAATTTTTTTTCAAATCTAAGTTGCTTTGTTTTGGTGCAATGATTCATATTGTAATTATGAGAATTAACAGAAATAAAGTAAGCTAGGTATATGATTAGATGGATATATTAAAAAGTGATAATTGGTGTGGTTAGGGTATTTATCAATTTAATTATTAGAAACCAGCCCAAGTAAACATGTTACTAGTATAACCTATATCATTTAAATTGCAAAGAGATATTGCATTAATAAACAAGTTAGCCAAATTAGTATATATATGAGATTTCCCCTTCTTCTCAATAGATGATTTAACTAAGCTAAAATCATCCCACACAATCTAATCATCCATAGTATAAAGGTTATTAAGACTAGAAAGCAAAAAGCAAGTTAAATGTTTCTTAGGGAGAGAGGGTAAACCATAAACAACAATATGTATGCATGAATTGTGAATACTATGGAAATCATAATAGAAACCAATATAGTTATTATTAGCCTAATGAATAGTAAATTTTATATTAGATTTCCTACAGAGGATAAGATCTCCAGCCTTACTCGAGAGGAAAATGATATCTATATGATAATTTTTAATAAGCCTTTTGAGAGCTCTAACTATTCGAGGTTTCCCAACCTCGACATTTCCACGAGGGGATTTTCATGTTTCCAGGCTGACCCTCTAAGAGGAGCCTACATTTTTTTAATCATCAAGTTGAGGTTTTCATCCATCATATTTCTTTTATTTTCGTGCATGATAAGACAATTTTTCTCTTCCTGTATTTGGTTTAGATTGATATGATTATTAATAATGGTTGATTGTTGATCCTGTTTGTCTTTAATGGAGAAATTTCTTAGTTGATTCATCAAAGCTTCTAGGACAAGGTTGTACTCTACATAACTAGGTGAGTTCATGGGGTTACTGTTGTACCTCTTTTCAGCCTGATCCATAATTTTCCGCCCATATTATGTATATTTAAGCCATGAGCCATAAGGTTTTTTAGCATTATGATCTTGGTTTTTCTAATATTCTTTCACATAGTACTCCTCATTATGCCCAATTATTCCAACTAAGTAATTTTCCATATATGAAGTCAATCCGGGTTGTACCATCTTTAACATTGTCAATGCATGTCTGACTTTAGAGGCTTGGTTACATCTAGTATGACTTTGACTTTGATGATGGTAACTTTTGTTGGGTATATAAACAATTCTAATTCAAGAAATCCACCATCGTTGCACCAGGTAAGGGATGAGGACGAAAACACTTAGAACACGTTATATTGAAAACCAGAAACCACAATCCTGGGGAGGACCACCAAGGATGTAGAGATACACACTACACTAGACAAGAGAAGCTAGGTCAAAAAGACAAATTGAATCATCACGACGGGAGGGGAACATGAGTTAGATTGACGCAATCAATCTATAATAGATAGGTACAAGTCTTGAAAGAGGGATAGAGAAATTCTTGGAGCAATATTGAAAATCACCCTCTCATCATTTCACATTAAGTAATTGATTATAGTATGAAAATGAAGTGCTCATAATATGTTTCAACGCTATTTAATCTACAATAAATTATATCATATGTTTCAACGTCATTTCTTATAAGCACATTTCATCTGCAATAAATTATAACATATGTTTCAACGTCATTTGATACCATAAGTATTGCAAAGTCATCATCAAAATTCCATGTTGGATTCCATTTATTAGTTGCCCTCTTTATCTTTTCCAGTACTTGTTGTATTTTAGGACATATGATATCTTTGCACCTACATAAAACATCTTTTTGAGTGACAATCCTCATTGTTATGTAATGCTTAATTCTTTCTAGTAGTGTGATGATTGACTTATCTATATAATCCAAGACTAGTCTATTTAAAACCTCAAATATTTTGTTAACTTGTAAGTCATATTGTGTTTCAGCCTTGAAATGCGATATTCTTCAGCACGCGGGAGTTACACCCATCAAGTCCTTCCAAGCTTTCACATTAAGTTCTTTCATTTGGTTCATTGTTATCTCTCATCTAAGTGTTGCTGTGGCTCGAGCTGCCATCAATAAAGCTTCATTCATTATATCCCAAAATATTTCTTCCTCCAACTGTCATATAAATGTTTAACACACAATCTATATTCAAACATATTGGCCTGTCTTTAAAATTGTCGGTACCAATCCCTAAAATGCAAAGATGATTACAAGATACATGGTAACATAATGGAAACTATATGGTAATATAATGGTAACATAATGTAAATTATAACTTACGTTGATCTGAGATGAATCTATAAACATTGTGTTAGATGTCTTTGAAAGTCATCAAGTAATGACTTTAAGAATCATTGCCACGAGTTATATTCTATTGGAATCATCTTATTATTTTCATCCTTATCAACCGCAACCATCAATTACCCTCCAAAGCCCCTTGTTAAAAAGCATGCATCTAACCCAATTAGAGGCCTACATGTGTTTGCAAATGATGTCTTATATGATTCCAAACATATAATATTCTCTCAAAAACAGGACCACTAGTTGAATCAGCACATTAAATTTTAACTATAGAATTTGAATTTGACTTTATCAACTCCTTAACGTAACGTGTGTATTTCATCGTACCTTTAATTTAGATATAGGACATTAAGGTTATACAATTTGGAGAAGAAGATCCTAAACGATATCAAGACGAAGAATAATTTGTTATTAGTATATTTTAATTTACATATTTTAAAGATACAAATTTTAATTCATTTTTATATTTTTAGTATTATTAAGTTATCTTTAATAAAAAACATAACTATAAATATTAAAAAAATGATACTATGTAATTAACTTTTATAAATACCAACACATTATTAAGTACGCTATCATATTATTAAAATTTGGACTTAAATTGCACGAAACTAAAATTCTAAAAAGAAAATAGAGACCAAAAAGTTTAAATTTATTTAGTCAATTAATTTAACAAAATGAAAACCATCAAATACCCGTCATGACAAACCCTCAAACCGAATGTACTCTTTCGAACCATTGAATTTATTCACTCGGTTCACTGTTTTTACCTGACAAAACTAGCACCACCTTTTCCTTCTCCGCCCAACCAGATTCCTTCAAAAAAACTGCTGTCATATCCCATCATCGATCTCCAAACTCTCACAAAACCATTTTGTTCATACTTTTAGATCGAATCCAACAACAAATATTAAACACATTAAAAAATTCTAGTAAATTAGTGGAAGATTCTTTTCTTTATCATTTATTTAGTTTATTACCCAGCCAGCCAGCCACTCTGGATTGAAAATTTTGAGTCCAAAATCCAAATCCAACTACCAAAACCCAACACCATTCCATCACTCAGCAACCATTCAAACAACCTCTAAAACTTCAAACTCTCTTGTTCTCTCTGACCTAAGATTACAACAATCATGGATGATTCCAGCAACAAAGGTAATTCATCTCTTCAGGACTCTTCACCTTCTTCATCTTTGTTATCACAACCTTTCTTACCCAAAACCCCAATCTCAACATACCCATCACTAGAAGACCATGATTCACAACAAGAATCAGACTCAAATCAACAATATCTTCACATCTCATACAATCACGGTCCTCGTTCTTTCAAAGACCTTCCTTTTCTTATTCTCTTCCTCATCTTTGTTCTCTCCACTTTCGCTTTCGGAATCTTCTCTATCTTCAATAGAAACCACTACTCAACCCTCTCTTCTTACACCTATGATTCCAATACCACCTCATGCAGTGTTATCAATCCTTCGCTCTCATCTACCTCTTCCACAGGGTTTCTCTCTCCATCTTCGCCTTTTGTGAAAGATTTAACATGGACTCTTGTTATCACTTTTGTTATAAGCCTACCTATGTGCTGGTCACTTCTTCTCTTACTCAAGCATTACACCAAACACCTTGTCTACGCTTCGATTCCTTTCTTTATTGTCATCCCGATTTTCCTCAATGTTTACTTGTTCGTTGCTTGCACTATCAAAACTTCTTGCAGTGATGCTTTTCCTCTGGTGTACAGAATTCTGGTGATGGGTTTTGTTTTTTTGGTGATTGGTGTGATTGTGTGGATCCTTGTTGTGAATTGGCACCGTGTGGAACTTACTGTGAGTATAATTGGGGTTGCCTCTGATGCACTTTCTTGGAACATGGGTTTGTTTGGGGTGCTTCCTTGTTTGACAATTGGGCTTTTTGTGTATTATGTGCCAATTGTGGTGTTTTTGGTGTTTGCTAAGTATAATGGTAAGGTTGTGCCTAAGAAATTGCGTAGTGAATATGATTGTGTTTGGAAGGAGGATTCTTGGGTGCCAGCTTATTTTGCATTGGCGATACTTACTATGTTGTGGTCAGCAGCAGCTATGCTTGAAGCTCAGGTTTATGTCATTAGTGGAACTATTGCTCGTTGGTATTTCTCCAAGGATTTTGAGACTCCTACAAAGAGCATTAGAACATCACTCAGGTTTATCTCTCTTTTCTTTGTCTTTGTCATTTCTTTTAAAGAGATTATGTTTCATTTCACTCTGCCTGAGTATGGCCGCATATCAGTTTATCTTACATGATATGAGTGATAACTGATTAATGATAAAATACAATTCCATACGTTTTTAGGTGTCCTCTTGCAAGCATAGTAAAATGTTCTCTCAATGGTAGGTAGATAAGCAAGAAGTCTTGGTTTTCTTTCATAGTATAACCATTATAATATGTAATTCCCTTGTGATGTGTAGTACTTTCATAGTATCGTCAAAACCTAGTGTGAGAATGGGTGGTTTAAGTGTTTAACCACAATTTTGTGTTTTATTTGACTCCAATATGTTGTTGTTTACTGATCAAAGTGTATTACGTTAATTCTTCTTGGATGTTGGAATACTTAGTTTGAGAATATTTTCTTTAGTTCCATTTTCAGTTCTTATTTATACCGATAAATCAAATGGTGAAATTGGTTGCTTGTGAAATTTTGATGGTTCGAGAGAGCAATGGGCCTTTATCTATGATATCACTAATGTGTGTTGTTGCTTCTGACTTTAGTCATTCCCCATAGCATATTTCTTGAATGGAAGATAGAAAACGATGAAAATAGGTATCAAGACTAGTTGAATGATTGTTTTGCATTTAGAGAGACATTAACTTTGAGAATTTGACTGGCAGAAATGCTTTTGGTCCTTCATCTGGAACAGTATGTTTGTCGGGATTGCTTATCTTTGTTGTTCGAGCGGTGCGTTCCGTGGTTGATAATGCAAGACAAGAGGGTACTCCTGGGCTAGTGAACATTGTGTTACGGTGCTGTGTAAATGCCTTACTGACAGCTGTTGATTTTCTTAATAAGTTTACCATCAACTTTGCTGCAATAACCGGTGAAGCTTACTGCTCATCAGCAAGGATGACATATGAACTTCTTAGACGTAACCTTCTCTCTGCTGTTTTTGTGGAGACCATATCATCCCGCCTCCTGGTTGGAATTGTTTTTGTCCTATCAGCAATATACACAATTGTGGTACGTGGCTTTAACATTTCTCTTTATAATACTTGTGCTTTGCGTTATAGATTTACCACTGTAAGCTAGAGATTTGCCACTATGTCAAGTGTTTAGTGTAAGCATTAGTTTCAACGAATCCTCTTAAAGTATGAGGAAATATATATAGCTGTAACTTGTGGTCGTTGAATATTTATTGACAGACAACTTGAAAATATCCTTCCATTAACTTCTCAACATTTTCGATTGCCAGCCATAAATCATGGCCAATTTAGGTTTCTTTGTTTTGAGGTGAGAAGGAGGTTATAGGAGGATTTTCTATCAAACCTCATTTCTGATATTTCATTCATTAAGACACAACTTTTAGTTTAAGTATCACCATAAAGCTTAAACTAACATTTGTAAAACAACAAAGTATTAGTTTCAATTCAGATGAGCAATTTAAATCACCAAATTAAGAATCTAAAACGATCAAAATGACAGGCTTGAGGGCAGCCTTAGGAAGCTTATCAAACCACCTTGATTCACGGGTTTTTCTAGCTTTTCAAAACTAGATCCTCAGTGAAACAAATTGGTGAAGTAGCAGATTGATTTTGATGTAAATAGATTAAAACTTAGAACTATATTATGTGAAGGGAAATGGTGTAATTTATGGTCGACCAGTAAGAGTTGAAGCAAGGTCTTTCCAGTAAAGACTCAAAGTATGAGATAATTAGTATAGCTCTAACCCGTGGGTGTTGACTATTGATGGGCAATTTGCAACATATACTTCAGTTGACTTCGGTAGAATTTTAATAGGCAGTCATAAACAAGGTTTTTAAAATTGAGATTTTACGTAAAATTTGTAAGGGAAAGTAAAATCGTGGCATCGTAACACTAATCATAAGATTATAGAAAACTGTAAAACTCATATATGCATATAGAATAGCATTAGTAATATAAAAAACCTTAAATCACTTGAAATACTAGTGTAAATCGGGATTTTAACTACCATGGTTATAAAGCATGACTAAGAATCTCACAACATTTGTTAGAGGCGAGGAGATTACCGGAGAATCATCTGAGACTGAAATTCATTTTCTTACTGAAACTTCATTTTCTCATAAAACTCGTGGCATATAATATCTTAAAAATAACATGGTCCATTTTAAGTCTGAGAAATCCCTTGTTAGACTTTCGGGGATGGGGAGAAAAGAAGTATGCCAGTTCATTGGTTAAGTTGGTATTATCATATTATGCCTATTTAAGTAATTGTTGCTGGTTTGTTTTTCCAGGCCTGTGTTATCTTAAAAGCAGCAACCAATCTCGGGTCTGATGCATATTTTGTGGCAGCGGCAGCATGGCTTCTACTGATAGTAGTCCTGGGTTTCCTCGTACATGTGCTCGACATTGTAATTGATACAATATATGTCTGCTACGCGATAGACAGGGACAGAGGAGAGGTTTGTAAACAAGACGTTCACGAGGTTTACGTTCACTTACCCATAAGTAGAAGTATGAGACAATCTAATATTACAAGAACTCTAGGTGTATAAGTAATTCTTAGGATTCAAATTTTGAATCCTTGGATTACTATTTTGTGGACAGTGTGGAGTTAGAATTATCTGTAAGCTTGTTGTGCATACTTTTGAATGTTTCTTCTATAATTTTTTCTTAACAATTTTCACATAGGGTAAATTTTTAGTTACTCAGGAAGTTTGACTTCAGTTTTTATTTAGTGTAGCCTGTATCATGTGTATTTTTATGGGGAAAGAAACACAAGTTTAGGTTCTAATAAAAAATTATTATTGGAGGACTAAGCAAAATCATATGAGTTAATTGTTCAGGTTAGAATCACCCTTCAACAGATTAAAAGTTTTTCTTTGCTTGGTAGTTTGGTAAAGGAGTATGATGAAGAGAGAGTAGTCGTAGTCAATAAAGAAAGTTGCTCTGTTCCCTTCCAATAGCCTTTATATATGCGTGTACTGGTTGAGTTGTACAGTTTTATGATTGCCAAATATGTTAAGTTGTTGGGGCTTCATAAATGTTTTCTTATACTAAAATTTCACTTGATTTTGCTGATGATTGAATGATATGCAGTGGCCATGTGTATTGCAATTACAATCAGAATGATATATATAACTAATGTATGTCTGTTGGTGGGGCTCTTATGTTTTGTGACAAATGGCTTCAATGTTGTTTGTTTGTCATTCGTTAAGTGGATCCAACCCATTAAGTTTTGGGAATTGCATAACCATGTGGCACACTATATGAAAATTCGAAAATGTCTCTCAGAATTCAGAAATGTGTTTTCGAATGCATTTTAATCACATCAAAACATGTTTTAATTGAGCCTCATCTCATATTTTCTAATATTTTCTAAAAAATTTAGTCTGAAGATGTATTTTTCCTAAATTATCAATTAAGTGACAATTTCGTAGATATATTTCGAACTAATGAGATGAAAATTTAAAATGTCACATTTGCACATGACAATTCTAAAAATGCATTTTCAAAATTATCAAGAGGCATATTTAAGAAAATAGTATCATGCACGTTCTTTTTCTTCATGATCAAACTTTCATTTTCTCCCAAAACTCTTAAAAAAAAATCTTCAATTCTCAATCAAATTTTACACTCCAAAATTTTATTCTTGTATTTCAATACATCAACAAAAGTAAAAGAAGCTGAAATTTAAGGTAAAATTCATGTATTTAATTGTTTATTGCTCACATTAATATGATTTTTGAGTTGAAAAAGTTATATTTAGTCAGGAAATGCATTTTTGAATTCTAGGTGAGTTCCTACGGAAATGCATTTCTGTAATAGTTCAAAGTTCAACTCAAGCTGTTTTTTTTTAAAATTATTTTCTGCTATTATTTGCCTTAGATATGTTGCACCCTCATGTTATTCCCAAACCTATTGTGTCTACGGATGCCAAACATGTTGATGTCAAGGAGGTAGATGTTGACAACCAATTTATAAATGGACAAGACTTTGAGGTTATGTAACATATGCTATAATGGATTCGCACAAAGGTATCCAAATTGGGTTTTGGTGTTGTAATCAGAAGGTCCGATAATGGTTCAGATATAATACTTGCATTTGTGACACTGAGATGTGAAATAAGTGGAAAGTATATAAATCCTCTCCGGAAGTTCAAACAAGTTGACACCGGTTCGAGGAATTGTGGGTGTCCCTTTAAGTTGCGTGATCATCTTTTGGAAAATAATAAATGGAATTTAATGTGATTTGTAGCTTACATAACCATGACACGTGTTACAAGTTAGCATGTCATCCCATTGCATGTCGCCTTATGCTTGAAGAGAAGGACATTATTTCAGACATGACATTGAATATGGTACAACCCAAAAACATATTTGTAACTTTGAAGCGTAAAAGACCCGAAAATATCTCAAATATCAAGCAAGTATATAATATTAGTGTCCTTAACAACAAGGCCTTAGCATGGGATCAAACTGAAATGCAATAACTATTGAAGCTTTTGGATGATAACACTTATGTATCTAGGTACTGAACGTGCGAGGATGGAGTAAGCGTTCGAGATATCTTTTGGACTCATCCTGATTCCATAATGTTGTTCAACATGTTTCTCGCTGTACTCATCATTGATTCAACGTATAAGACCAACAAGTATAAACTTCCACTATTGGAAATTGTTGGTGTTAACTCTATCGAGAAGAATCATTCTGTTGGGTTTGCATTTAGAGAGAGAAAAAGAGGAAAGTGCTACTTGAGCTTTAGAAGTGTGCCGAACAATATTGAAGGACAAAGAAAACACGTCTGCCGCTTTCCTTTACTGATCATTTGAGGTTCTTCTCTATTAAGTCTTAGAGAGTCTCAATTGCATCTTGTTTAGTGTCTTCTCTGTTAATTCTCAAAGAGCCTCAATTGTCTTACGTGGAGCATTTTCTCTGTTAATTCTCAAAGAATCTCCCAGTTGTTACTTAATCATTTGAGATTCTTCTCTGTTAATTCTCAAAGAGTCTCAATTGTATCTTGTTCAGCATCTTCTCTGTTAATTCTCAGAGAGCCTCAATTGCATCTAGTTTGAGCACCTTCTCAGTTAAGTCTCAGGTAGCCTCAATTATCTTATATGGAAGGTTTTCTCTATTAATTCTTGGAGACTCTTCCAGTTGTTGTTGCTTTGTTGAGCGCCTTCTCTGTTAAGTCTCAAGGAACCTCAATTATCTTATCTGGAGAGTTTTCTCTGTTAATTATAGGAGAATCTCCCAGTCGCGATTATTTTATTAAGTGTATTCTCTGTTAAGTCTTAGAGAATATCAATTGTTTATTTGAAGGTTTTCCTCTATTAACTCTCAGAGGATCTCCCATTTTTTATTTGCATTGTTTATTTGACGGTTTTCCTCCGTCTTCCCTCAATAGATTTCCCATTCGTTAGCTGCACTATTTATTTGAAGGAATTTTCTTTGTTAATTCTCGAAGGATCTCCTAATTGTTGTTTTTTTAGTTGAAAGCCTTCTCTGTTAATTCTCGAAGAATCTTTCGATATTGCTAGTTGAAAGTTTTCTTTGTTAAGTCTCAAATAATCTTTCAATGATGGTTAGTTGAAAATTTTCTCTATTAACTCTCGGAGAATCTTTCGATATTTGTTCGTTGAAAGTTTTTTGTTAAGTATCAAGGAATCTCTCGATGACTGTTAGTTGAAATTTCTCTTTGCTAAGTCTCAGAGAATATTTCAATAATTTCTAAGTTGAAATTTGTTTCTGTTAATTCTTGGAGAATCTTTCAATGATTACTCATCAGAAGTTTTCTTTGTTAAGTCTCAAAGAATCTTTCGATATGTTAGTTTAAAGTTTTCTCTGTTAAGTCTCAGAGTATCTTTCAATGATTTCTAGTTGAAAGTTTTGTTTGTTAAATCTCAAAGAATATTTCGATAATGGTTAGTTGAAAGTTTTCTCCTTTAAGTCTTAGAGTATCTTTTAATGATTGCTAGTCGAAAGTTTTCTTTGTTAAGTCTTAAAGAATCTTTCGATGATGGTTAGTTGAAAGTTTCTTTGTTAAGTCTTAAAGAATCTTTTAGTGTTTGTGTGTTGTGAGTTTTCGATGTTAATTCTCAGAGGATCTTTCAACTTTTGTTTCAATGCAAAGTTTGGTATTGAAAGTAAAACCCTAACCGGTGGGTGAAGGCAAAACCTTCATATCCCCACGTTGACTTTTCATAAATTTATCCACCTCATCACTTTTTTTAAAGGAAAAAATTGGAGTCTTTTCGTATTTAATTATCTTCCACCCCAAATGCATGAAAATCGTTGTTATTCATACTCCCGGGTTCAAAGTAATTAAATACGGGCAACTGTCATACCCCAATTTTGCCCCTTAGTTTCTCTACTGATTTTTCTCATTTCCCATGGCATACATTGCATCTTTTTGAACCAATTTTTTGTAAGTTTTTAATTCATTTTAGCATATGCATCTCAATCCATTTACCACCCTAATTCAATATTTTTAAAACATTGCATTAGGAGATGATTTCTTGCATTAGAAGTCTCTTTGAAAAAGGTAAAAATAAAGGTCAACAAAGTGGACTTAGGCATTGAGTGCAAAGTTTCAAGTTGATCATTTCCAATCCATCTCTTCATTTCATACATTTTTATCATCATTTAGAATTTAAAGTCAGCTTAAAAATAAATAGGGAAAAGTTCAATTTTAATTTATGCATTATTTTGAACATCAATATTCATATCATTTTTTGTACATCATAAAAGAGGAGACAACATTAATAAGCTCATCATCATCAACTATTTCATCACCATACCATAAAAAAATCATATCATCACCGTTAATCCAAAACCACTCATAGAACAAAACCAATCTCAATGCATATCAAGCCCACAACCATGTCCATGTCACAATCACATTGCCATAAATCAAGGTCAAGTTACCATTCAAGTACTACAACATCATCAACATCATCTAAATGCCATACAAATTTTCCATACATCACAACATTGCCATCACCATAATCCAAACCTAAATCAAACTCAAAATTCCATTTTCATTATCATCATTTAAATTCAAATACAACTTCATCACCATTATCATTCAAACATAAACCAAAGTCCATGTCAATGCTCAAAACCATCATTATCATTCACATTCAATTTTTTCATTCATTACCATATCATCATTCAAATGCCATTCTTAAACATCATCATCATTTTAATGACCTACAAGCTGCCATTTCCATGTGCAAACATTACAACAATATCATCATCATCTAACCAAACCAAAAACGAATTAAAAGGAAGAAATGCATCGAAACTGAAATGAGAAGGCAACATCAATATTCATTTATCATTCATCCAACATTATCATCCATTAACATCAACATTACATAACATATTATCCATGACATCACAAAATACATACATAAGTACACAAGTTTTTGTTCAAAGTTTCCACAAGCCAGAGTCATGCTTTTCCTCATCCATTTTCCCTCCAAATTCATCTGCAAGGAGTCACACTTCTCACACAATTGCTAGCTCATAATTCAATCTTTTCATCATCCTTGACCACACTTAATTTCCCTCTAAAATCTCACAAATATCTTCCTCCACACGCTCACACATAGCTTTCACACATTCACCATTTTCTTGCCTATATAAAGCACCCTTCATTCAGTGAAAAAAAGAAGAAGGAAAATCACAAGTTGGCACCACAAAATAGAGCATTCGAATTCACCATTCATAAGATCAATTCATAAGCAAAGTGATAACGAGGAGAGGAGTAGAGGGAGCAAAGAAATAGAGCATGTAAAAGGAAGCAAGAACGAAGTTGTACCTAAACTTTGAAGATTTGTTAGAAACTGCAGATTCTCTCCGGAAAACCAAAACTCCGGTCAGGTACCTTCCCTTACCCTTTATGAAGAAACTGGATACCATCATGTAGCTCTAGGTGCACTAAGTGTCCCCCTTATGGTGATTCACTTTGATTCATGACCATGCTCATTTAATTTTGAAATTAGGTCATAATGTTCTTCAACTGTTCTTACTCAATCTACGCTTCACACTCATTTTTCATTAAATATTTTCTTAGGTAAGTTGCACTGTGATGAATATAGCTCATTTCCATGCCTAATACCTTGTGTTTGTTTGAATTGAGACTTAACCGAGCTCAGTTCTTCATGGACTTTAAGCTCTTTTGTCCTTCATGATTCAACTTGTTTTTGTTGTTTCAATCGCTTGTGTGAGTTTGCCATGGATGATTGATGGTACTCTAATACTTGTTTCTGCTTGATTATTTGATTTAGCCGTGTGTGATTTCTTCTTCGTGAAAAATGGAATAATGAAGAAAAAGATGGTTTTGGTAGTCTTCCCAGAATAAATAACAATCATCAGATGTAAGGGTGTTCAAAACCAAACCAACCCAATAGAAAACCGCAAACCAAACCAAACCAAACCAAAACCTCAAAAAACCGCATTTGGTTCGGATCAGTTTGGGTCATTCTCTAACAAAACCGCACGGTTTGGTTTGGTTTGCGGTTTATATTTTTCAAACCGAACTAAACCAAACCAAACCGCATTATGTTTCAACTCAAACTTCAATTATCCCACATCCAATCCAAAACTCAAACTTAGTATGCCTTAACCTTACAATTAAGAATGATTTTCTCTTACTCACACTTAGGATTTCAATTTTAACCTTCTAAAATCTCTCCCAGTAGTATCGCACATTCTTCTCATCTTCTTTACCATGTACGTTTCGCTTTTTCTACTCTAATATTTCATCTCTTATGTTCTTTCTTTTTTATCTTTTATGTTACTATTTTCTCTTCCAATTACGTTTTTATCTCACATTTCTTCTCAATCCCGCATCTCATATGTTCTTTTTTTCATCTTCTCTAATCTCTCATCTCATATGTTTTTTATGTTTTATTATAATTTCTTTGATATTATTTTATTCTACTATTATATATATGTTTTTTATTCCATTTTTGTCTAATCTAATTTTGTGTATATTGAATGCGAAGTTTTTGTCTAAATATGATAAGTTTTTATGTTATTTAGTAATGTATGAATGACTAAATACAAAGTTACGTTGTTATCTATAGGTGTATGTATGACTCAATAAAAATATTGTAAAAAACCGAACCAACCGAACCAATCCAAACCGCATTGGTTTGGTTTGGTTTTATTTCTAAAAGTCAACCGAACCAAACCGAACCGCATGCTTTTTTCTCTTGCGGTTCGGGTGATTTTTATCGTCAAAACCGCCCAAACCGCACCGCGAACACCCCTAATCAGATGAATATGATATTTTGTTTTTATTATTATTTTTAATTCAAATTTCATATGTGGCCGCTTTTGATTACTTGTTGGTGGATAATTGGAAAGGGAGTCCAGTACAGGATCCCCATGAATGATCATGCTATAATTTGAATTGTGGCCACATGATCTAATTGACTGGCTAAGTATTCCTATCAAAGGGCCATACGCGCCTGATCAAAGAGGGAAATCTAAACTCTCTGATTTGGATCAGGTGTCTGCGTATAGCCTTGGTAATCAGGCCTTGCGCTCTTTCTTCTTATTTCCAGATTGGGTCCCTTGCGTTTGGGCCTAGCATTTTACTGTGCCTTATCCCCCATATTTTGTTTTCACCCCTATTTTCTTTTTCTATTTTTATTTTATTTTCTTTTGGACCAAACCCATTTCATGTTTTTTATTATTTTGGTACATCACCATGTATATTGAACCCTCTCCCTTTATTATTATTATTTTTTATTTTATTCATTTAGTTAGTTGATTAATTAATTAAATAAATTATAAATCAACATTTTCAAAAATCAAATTAAATGCTTGATTAACATCAAGTAGTTTTCAAAATCTCGTCATTCCTCATCATCAAATCAAAACCTTATCGAATCGACTTCAAACCAACGTGAACCAAACACTCGATCAATATCAAGTTTATTTTCAAATCAAATCAAAGTCATCTAACTTAATTATTTCAAACATTTTTCACAACTGGACGAAAAAGGACTAGTTTGGTGTATGCCACTATTTTCCCTTAATGTTTGGATACGGGCTGTATAGCTTGACTATTCAAATATTTTTCATCCGCTTAAAACTTAATAACTCAATCCAATTCAAGTGCTCTTTATATTTGAGGACTCTAAACCCGATTCGTGCCAAACCTCTTTTACAATCAAAATCTTGAAGCAATCTCATTTTCATAACAATCAGATGAAAAAGGATTAATTGGGCGTATGCCTATTTCTTCCCCGAGTATTTGAATACAAGTCGTATAGCTTGACCATTCAAGTATTCATTTTCCATTCAAAATACAATATATAATAGAGTTTAGTTTACTCTTTGGTGGATGGAAAAGGACTAATTGGTCGTATTCCTCTTTTTTCCCCAAGTATTCAGATATGAGCCGTATAACTTAACAATTCAGATGCTTGTCTTTCGTTAAGGGATTGTGCTTAATTCGTCTCACAAATTTCATAATAATATTGGATGAAAAATGATTAACTAGGCGTATTCCATTTTCCTCCCCGAGTACTTGAATACGAGCCATATAGCTCGACCATCTGAGCACTAGTCATCCACTCAAAGACAAACTAAACCAATCAAACTATCTTTTGTCACCCCCGCGCGATCGAATTTTTTCCCACAAATGAATAATGTTTTATCCATTTTATGTAACACCCAAATTCTCGAATTATAGGATTATTTGAATCATTATGTTTTGCATATTTATTTAATTGTGAACGATTAATTAATATATGGGAATTGAGGTGTGTATTCATGAGTTAAGGGTATAGAGATAGTTGTAGGTGATAAGTAGAAGTGACGCAGGATGGCTAGAAATTATTTTAGTAATAATAGTTTACTAGATTTAATTAATTAAAAGAAAAATAGAGCTTTTGGGGTGAAAGTGAGACCGAGAAAAAATTAATGGGAGGAAGGAGCAATTATTTTGTTAGTAGGGGAGAAAAATATAATTAAGAGTTATTTTTCCCTAACTATAATGAGAGAAACCTAGGAATAACATATTTTGTCAGTACGTAGAAACCAAAGAAAATAAAAAGTGACCAAAGGGCTAAGAAGAGGAAGAGACTTGGAGTGGAGAAGAAGAAGTTCTACCGGAAATCAGAATTTTGCTGCTAGGAATATCCGGAGAATAACTTTTAATAGGGCTGAGGGGTAGGATAGATGAGTCCTGAACCTCCAATAGGGTGTATGTTATGGATGAATTCTGATTGTATGATGAAAATTGTCTGTAATAATTAATGAATTCATGCACTATTCATGATTGATTTTTCTGTTTTGATACTTGATGTTTTTCCACCATTGTTGCACTGTCGAAGGTTTTCAAAATCAATTATTTTTATGAAAATAATGGAGTTTACGTTTTAAATTGAGTTTTAATCATGGGATAATCTTAGTATGTCTCATTCTTAGTGTCTTACTTTTTACGGAATCGAAATCAGAGTTCTGGAGGGAAGCGTCGCTTAGCGAGAGAGGTCCTCGCGTAGAGAGACGCTTCAACGACAAAATTCTTTTATTTCTATTTTTATCATAACTTGAGTTTCGTACCTCGGAATAAGATGCAGTTTAAAGTGTTGGAAAGATAATGTGAATTACTATCAATTAGTAATTATTTAAGAGGTTGAATGTGTTGTGATAACACGAGTAATTAATGAGAATGATTATTAAAAATTATTTGATCGAGTAAATGTCGAGTTGTTCGAGTTTGATGAATATGTTTTATGAGTTATGGAAATGTTTGAATATGTTGCTATACCGAGATGTTAAGCATAGAGAATAAGTATAAAATATGGGAATATTTTGAATATGGATTATTTTGAGTTTTATTTGTTGTATTGTTGCATGTTTGAAATATAATTATGTTGAGAGGAATTATTAGCATGCTTGTGTTGCACTATTGATTGATAATCTGCACTTTATGATTTTGGTGTGATGTAATCCATAGAGGATATTACTTGAGTTATCAATGCATTTATGTTAGGATTGAAAAGGGATTTTAACGCATTAATTTGATGATATGATCATGCATCATAATAGTTGAGTCAAGAGGCATGTCTGCTAGTTCAGAGAGGGGACTAGTGGTTTGTCCCAAGCTTAGAGAGAGGGATCTTGGAGCTCAGAGAGCGGGATTGGGATTCACATAGATTGGAACCCAGTTCGCATGAAGAACCAAATGTTGAGTTGGTACCACATGCATATGCATAGAGTTGCATAGTTGAGTTTTGTTACATAATGAATTATATGCATTTCGTTGAGTTGTGAATGATTGATGAGTTTGGGTGTGAGAATGTATTGTGATATACTGTGAATGGTATTTTGTAAAATATATTGTGTAAATATCCTACCTTACAGTATAATTCCTGTTATTATTGATTGTGATTTCTCACCCCTTTGTTTTTGTTGTTGTGGTATGTGCTCCTCTTCGGGGTATAGATAAGTAGGTAACTGGCTAGCTGCTTTGGGTGGAGGATGATATGAGATTGTTTCTTTTTTTCTTTCTGCGTTTAGTTTATGTGCTATGATATGTAACACTAGGAAATGTTTTTGAGTTTTTGTCTAATCTTTTTTTAGAGAGTTGTTGTATACTCTCATTGATTATGTTTTGAGGTTTTGAAGAGATTACATTTATGATTTCGTTTATGTTTTAAAGTCTTTGAAATTAAATGATTTATTGATTGCATGTTTTATTGATGAGAAATTTCACTGCGATGATACCCTAAGTAAAGGTGAGCATGCGAAGACACCATAAGAAAAGGTGTTTATTATTGTTACTATATGTTAAAGTGTTACATGGCATGTGTGTTTGGATTCGAGAATGTGTCATATCCTATTTTTGTGTTGATGAATACTCTGATTGTTGTATATTTATGCGCAGGGAAAATACAGGGTTATATAGTTGGTTTTAGAGCAAGTCGGTCGGTCTGACCAGGTTTTCATATATTTTTTGTTCCTTAGTACGCGACATGTGTGTGAAACATTGTTGGAGCTTTCTTGTTTTTATAACCGCTTAGGAGCGGAATTAAAACAAGTGGGGGAAAAGCTTCTGCTTCTATGTGTTACTGCAGGTGTGAAGAGTTGGTTCAACAAGCCATTGATTGTAAGAGTCCAGGTGATGTCGAAGCTACGTTGTTCCCGAAACTGAAGAGGTTGTGGATTCGAGATTCATGTCTACTGGTCAGGTTGGGATGTCTTTGAGGGAGAACACTTAGACATTGTTGAGGGTTGATTTTCAGAGAGTGAAGAGCAATGTGATGGCTAGTGATGTTCTAGTGATGTGTAATTCCTGATGTTTTTCCTGAAGATATTTGCGACTTGCCTCTACAATGTGAATTTGAGTTCGATGGAGGTGAAAAGTTAATGTTGATATCTGCTAAGCAAGTAAGAGAGTATGTGAGGGATGATGCACAAGTGTTTTTGATGTTACTTCGTTATAAGACAGAGGAAAATGAGTAGTTCAGGACCTTCTTGTTGTTTGTGATTTCCCCAAAGTGTTTTCTTAAGACATTCGTGATTTTTTGTCGGAGCGTGAATTTGAGTTTGCTATAGATTTGGTACCATGTATGAGTCCAATGTCAATGGCTCTCTATCGAGTGTCTGCTTCAGAGTTGAGTGAGTTGAAGAAGAAATTAGAGGATTTGCTTGAGAAAAAGTTTATTCGTCCGAGTGTTTCTCCGTGGGGTGCTCCAACATTGTTAGTAAGGAAGAAAGATGGTAGTATGAGGTTATGTGTCAACTACTAACAGTTGAACAAAGTAACTATTAAGAACAAGTATTCACTTCTGAGGATTGATGATTTGATGGAACAGTTAGTAAATTCTTGTGTTTTAAACCAAATTGATTTGAGATCCGGGTATCATCAGATTCGTGTAAAGGCTGAATATAATCCAAAGACTGCTTTCAGAATGAGGTATGTTCATTACAAGTATTTAGTGATGCCGCTTGGTGTGCCTAATTCTCCTAGATTGTTCATGGAGTACATGAACATGATATTCCATCAATATTTAGACATGTTTGTGGTTGTGTTCATCAATGACATCCTGATTTATTTGAAGATATATGAAGAGCATGCAAATCATCTAAGGTTGGTAGTAGAGATTTTGCAAGATAAGAAGTTATATGCTTAATTGTGTAAGTGCGACTTTTGGTTGAAGGAAGTGAGTTTTATTGGTCATGTGATTTCTAGCGGAGGGATTGCTGTTGATCCTTCAAAGGTTGATGATGTGCTACAATGGGAGACTCCAAAGTCTGTTACTAAGATTCAAAGTTTTCTTGAGTTGGCTAGTTATTATCGCAGGTTTATTGAAGATTTTTCTAAGTTAGCATTGTTGTTAACTTAGCTAACGAGGAAAGGTCAGGCTTTTATATGGGATTATTTATGCAAAGAAAGTTTTCAAGAGCTCAAGAAGAAGTTGACATCGGCTCTTGTTCTGATTTTGCCGAGTCTGATTGAGTCTTTTGTTGTGTATTGTGATGCTTCTTTGATGGGATTTGGAGGCATGTTAATTGAGAATCAACAAGTTATAGCTTACGCTTCTTGACAGTTGAAAGTTAATTAGAGAAATTATCTGACACATGACTTAGAGTTCGTTGTAGTTATGTTCGTGTTGAAGATTTGGAGACATTATTTGTTTGGTTTGAGATTCAAGGTGTACAGTGATCACAAGAGTCTGAAGTATCTTTTCGACCATAAAGATTTGAATATGAGTCAGAGAAGATAGCATGAGTTTCTAAAGGATTATGACTTTGGTTTGAGTTATCAAACTTTATTTATCCCAAAAGAGGGAAGGGAAAATGTCAATAAAACCCAAGGGGAAGTGAAACAGGTAAGGAAGTCGGTTATGCAATGGGAAGGTATTAACACCCCTCACATCCATGGTACTCCATGGGAACCGTTTTGATTTCTCTTGCTTGAATGGATGTTGTTATCTTCATATACCTGCAAAATAGAAAATGGGTTAGAGAGAGAGTGCTCGAGGAGGATTAGGGCCCTCATACCTACATATTCTCATAGTGCAATAAGAAAGTCAGAGCCTCGTAGTTAGTGGAACCGGAGAGAGAAATGGGGGAAAAGAAAGAAAAATGCTCGCCAAGGATTCACATCTTCATGCCTACGTATCCTTATAGTGCAATAAGAAAGTCATATCTCCATAGTTCGGAGGACTAATATTGAAAGAAAGAGATGAATCAAGGGTGGTGTTTAAACCAGAAAAGGCTAGAAACTGACTTAAGTGGTGTTTAAACCAAAAAAGGCTAGAAACTGACTCAAGTGGTGTTTAAACCAAAGGAAAAAATATTGTGATGTTTAAACCAAGAAAGAAGGTGTATAACCATGAAGGTGTCAACCCAAGTTGTGGTGTTTAAACCAAAGAGAAATATGGTGTCAAAACCAAGAAAGTGGTGTATAACCGTGAAGGTGTCAACCCAAATTGTGGTGTTTAAACCAAAGATAAAGATAAAGTGGTGTTTAAACCAAGAAATGGGTGTATAACCAAGAAGGTGTCAACCTAAATTGTGGTATTTAAACCAAAGAGAAAAAAGAAAGTGGTGTTTAAACCAAGAAAGGGGTGTATAACCATGAAGGTGTCAACCCAAATTGTGGTGTTTAAACCAAAGAGAAAAGAAAGAGAACCACAATGCTAGCTGCAGACTTGACAATGGATTGACTTGAATTACACTAAAGCCTATGAATAGAGGTGAATACTCTGTGCAACTGGTTCATTCGTCATGTACCTAAAATATTCAGAATAAGGATATGAGTGCTCCCTCTCACCCTTCCCTATTTCTTAAGGCTCATGACATTCAATCCTTGTCAATGTATGACAAGTCGTTGAAACAGGTTCTCAGAGATGCTCAGTGGGGATGAGGCAGATGGTTGATGCCTTGACTTGAGCTTAAGGTCTTGTACTTGTTGGGAAGGGAAAATATCGAAAAACCCAAGGGTAAAAGAGAAACGGGTAAGGAAGTAGGTTATGCAAGGGGGGGGGGGGGGTATTAACACCCCTCACATCCATGGTACTCCATGGGAACCATTTTGATTGCTCTTGCTTGAATGGGTGTTGCTATCTTCATGTACCTGAAATATAGAAAATGGGTTAGAGAGAGTGTTCGAGGAGGATTGGGCCCTTAATGCCTACATATTCTCATAGTGCAATGAGAAATTCAGAGCCTTGTAGTTAGTGGAACCAGAGAGAGAAAGGGGGGAAAGAAAGAAAAGTACTCGCCAAGGATTCACATCCTTGTGCTTACTATCCTCATAGTGCAATAAGGAAGTCAGATCTTCGTAGTTCTGAGGACTAAGACTGAAAAAAAAAGATGATCAAGGGTGGTGTTTAAACAAGAAAAGGCTAGAAATTAACTGAATCGGTGTTTAAACCAAAAGGAGGGCTTGCCTAAGCAACTGGTACTAACAAGGCAAGGAAAAGAAAGCAGGAACTTGTCAAAGCATGGGACTAACATGAAAATGATCTTACTAAAGCATGAGACTAACATGGTAAGGGAAAGACAGGGCATGGTGTCAAAACCAAGAAAGGGGTGTATAACCATGAAGGTGTCAACCCAAATTGTGGTGTTTAAACCAAAGGGAAAAGGAAAGTGGTGTTTAAACCAATAAAGGAGGTGTATAACCATTAAGGTGTCAACCCAAATTATGGTGTTTAAACCAAAAGGAAAAAGAAAGTGGTGTCTAAACCAAGAAAGGGGTGTATAACTATAAAGGTGCCAACCCAAATTGTGGTGTTTAAACCAAGAAAGGGGTGTATAACCATAAAGGTGTCAAACCAAATTGTGGTGTCTAAACCAAGAAAGGAGTGTATAGTCATAAAGGTATCAATCCAAATTGTGGTGTTTAAACCAAAGAGAAGATGAAAGTGGTGTTTAAACTAACAAATGGGTATATAACCTTAAAGGTGTCAACCCAAATTATGATGTTTAAACCGAAGAGAAAAGGAAAGTGGTGTTTAAACCAAGAAATGAGGTGTATAACCATGAAGGTGTCAACCCAGATTGTGGTGTTTAAACCAAAGGGAAAAGGAAAGTGGTGTTTAAACAAAGAAATGTGTGTATAACCATAAAGGTGTCAACCCAAATTGTGGTGTTTAAACTAAAAGAGTAATGAGATGGGAGTCGTGTGGCTCGCTATAGACTTAACAATGAATTGACTTGAATTCCACTAAAGTCTATGAATAGAGATGAATACTCTGAACAATTGGGTCATTCATCCCGTACCAAAAATATTCAAAATAAGGATAGGAATGCTCCCTCCCACTCCTTCTCTATTGCTTAAGGCTCATGGCATGCTATCCTTGTCAATGTCTGACAGGTTGTTGAAATAGGTTCTCAGAGATGCTCGTTGGGGATGAGGCAGATAGCTGATGCTTTGACTTGAGCTTAAGGTCTTGTATTTGTTGGGAATCTTGATCTCCAAGGTAGAAGTGGCAAGTCCCATCAAGTGACCAAGAGACTTATAGTCACTTGACAAAGACAAAGGGAATGTGTGCAAAGTAAAAGGATCTAGTTGATAAAGTGGAATTTGATCAAGGTAAATCAAAGGGAAGGAGATGGGTCAAACGCACAATGCATGATCATATAAAAGTAGCCCAGGGTCTCATTATTAGGTAGCCCAATAGAAATCCATATGGGTGCAAAAGTGTACTAAGCCTAGGTCTCATTATTAGGTAGCCCAAGAGTAAGCCATGTGTGTGCTAATGTACGCTAACCTAAATAGATTAATGTGATAAGCAGAGGCAATGAACAATAAACAAGATGACAAGATCATAAGTTCAATAGTTTAACAGTAGGACAAAGTCAAAAGGGCCAAGGTCAATGATTCAAGGTCATTCCAGATTAAGAAAAGGTCTAAGTCCAAAGTCCAAAGTCCAAAAGTGTGCATCATCACTCCAAGTCAAGCATAGGTCTTAAGGATCAAGTCCATCCATTTTATCATGTTTTAATTCATTTAGATTGTCAAGTTAACCAAGCACAAGATAAGAAGAATAATGTGAACAAGAAAAGATGAATAATGTATGAAGTGAGATGATGGATGAGACATAAAAGTAAATTGCAAGAATTGTAAAGTGTTAGAGGTTTATCTGTTAGATGTTAGAAAGCAAATTCAAGTCATCACATTGGGATCATCTATCAACAATTCAAAGGACTCAAACATATGCTACACCATGGGATGATCTATCACCAACTCAAAGTGTCCAAAATATGGGCAAATGACCATCTATCAACATATTGAATTAGAGAAGATTCAATCAACCAAGGGACCATCTATCAATGATTTAAAATGTTGAAGATCTCATCAACCAAGCAAACCCTCAAACAAAGTCAAAATAAAGATAAAATTTGAATTAAAAATGAAATAAAAAGGTTTTAAAATGATTAAAAATGAGAAATTAAAGAGAAAATTCCAAACCATCATCAAAATGATGAATAAATGAGCAAGAAAATTATACAAAGTCCCAAATATTACACATGAAAAGATCTCAAAAGTTGGATGTAAAAATGTTTGAAGATGATTAAAAAATAAATTGCAAAAGGGAATTAAAATAAAAAAGAAATAAAAATATTCAAAAATAATTTTAAAAAATGTGAGAAAAATGTATGTGATGAAAAATAATTTTATGGACCTTGTGTAAAAATTTGGATAAAAAAATGTTCAAAATTGAAAGAGAAATTAATTTGGAAATAAAAGGAATAAAAGAAAATTAAAGAAAGAAATTAGGCCGCCAACGACTACTAAGATTCAAATAAGCGCGTGGAAGGATCTGATTGGCTGAATTCAAACATTTAGAACCAAGGCGCGCGAACCAGAAATCATCTTCAACCTTTACTCAATTTCTGCAAATCATGAACTCGTGATTTTAGCAATGCCCAAGCATGAAGTTAGCTTCATAACACATCATCATTCATGTCTCCCTGCATCAGAGCCATTGATTAGCTCTAAGCTAGGAGAAATTTTCTCAAGAACACGAAGAACCCTAAGTGTTCAAAGTAAAATTAAGTGACTAATACGAAAGATAAATGAATGGTAATTGAGGGTTTTTGATCAGTGGAACAATACAAATAGAGTGGTAACTTATTTTCTCAAGGATTTAACTCGTAGATACTTTTCCTTGAAGGTCAACAATGGCAAAATGGGGAGCACGATGCAAGAGGTTTCAAGGCAAAGTGATGATGCAGTTAGCTTTAGATGATGCTGATGAAGCTTTCTGGGCAAAGATTTGAGGTTGAAAGAGCTTGAAATGAAGAAACTACAAATTAGTTTTGGAGTGATATCAGGTTCAAGTGAGGCGAGGTTTTTATGGTTATTCAATCTTTCAAATCAAGGAAAAATGCTCTTCTACTTATAGGAAATGAAATGGGAATCTCACACATGCCAAACAGATCTGAATTCGTGTGAATTAGGGTTGGAATTTTGGCATATGATGCTCGTGTGAAGTGAGGTATGGAATGTGTGAATTGATCATGAAACCTGGTCGTTTTGTGTTGGGTTGCACACGTTTTATCATTAGAAACAATTTGCACACGTGCAAGTGGTCCCAAGCTGAGAAATAACCTGTAATTACAATTTTTGGGCTTCGTGAAAAATATAGTTCAACATGCCATGTTTGAAGTTAGGCCAAATGGAATCCACTCGTGCATTTTGTGATTTTCTTTTTGCATTTTGTTCATCTCATTGCAATGAATTGAATTCAAAAAATAACCACATCAAAAAGAGGCTTGAGGTGAAAATGGAAAGTGTTAAAAGTTGAGGTCATGGCATGCTTTCTAGGTTAGGCATTTGGTCAAATAGTCTTGGCATGTTTTGGGCATTTTGAGACCTCTAGTTCATGACATCATAACTTTTGATTCCCTCGTGCATTTTGAGCCAAAATTGGGCCAAATGAACTTTGATATGAGCTTGACAAAGTGAAAAAGGAATAAGACCAAAATGGTGCTTGAGATGAAAATGGCATAGCTGCCAAGTGGGGGTCATGACAAGGTTTTGGCCTATTTTGGCAACTTAGCCCCTTCAAAAATTGAGGTCGTTAGGGTTTGAATCAATGATTGAGCCTTGTAGAAAAGCTGTAGGGGAACTCATTAGGAACATTTATCTCAAAGAATCTTTCTAATTGGTTGAAAATTGAAGAAGTTATGGGGTTTTGACCAAAAGTGAGCCATACTTGCAAGTTAGGTCAACCAAACTTGTGCCATTTTGTGAAAACTTGACATTCTCTTGCATCCCAAGCTAAAATGATGATGGAATAAGCATCCCTTAAAGAAAACTTGATTAATACTTGAATGATATTGAAGATGGCTTGATGATTGGATGAAATGACATAGAAATAAACACATGAACCACTCTTGAATCAATGAACCACACTTACATCTTTCTTGACCAAAATGACCTCTTGTTTTGTCTTGAATTGAGACATGATCACCTACATGAACAAGGGAAAAACAAGTACCATATTTTATGATGCTTTGGTTAGTTGATAAGTGCATCAAAGTGAAAAACCCAAATGTTAAGATTAGACAAAGAATGTGGCCATGCTTGTGAGCCAATGACCTTATCCAAAGGCCATGCTAAAGTTATGATGATGCATGATATGATTCCATGTATGCAAATAAAACTAAACAAAAGGTGGGAAAAAAGAGGGTAAAGTTTGAGGTATGATACATCCTGGTAATGCCAACGTCGTAGCTAATGCATTGAGTGGCAAGACTTTGTATATGTTGACATTGATGGCTAGAGAGTTGGATCTGATCGAAGAGTTTAGAGACTTGAGTTTGGTTTGTGAATTCGTGTTGTAGAGTATGAAGTTAGGTATGTTGAAGCTTACTAATGGTATTATTGAAGAAATTAGAGAAGGTTAGAAGATGGATGTGAAATTGATTGATCAGTTGAATTTAATCAATCAAGGTCAAGGTGGTGATTTCAGAATTGACGAGAATGAAGTGATAAGATTTCGAGACCGTGTGTATGTTTCGAATGTGCCAAAGCTTAAGTAGAGTACTCTTGATGAAGGTCATAGAAGTGGCATGAGTATTCATTATGGTGCTACCAAAATGTATCAAGACTTGAACAGGATCTTTTGGTGCCCAGGAATGAAGAAGAAGGTTGCTAGTTTTGTGTATTCATGTTTGACTTGTTACAAGTCAAAGATGGAGCATCAGAAGCCATTGGGATTGATGCAACCATTGTCTGTTCCATAGTGGAAATGGGGCATCATTCCAATGGATTTTGCATCTGGTTTACAGAGGACAGCGAAAGGTTGTGATATGATTTGGGTCATTGTCGATAGGTTGACTAAATAGGCTCATTTCCTTTCAATGAGACTTAATTATCCATTTGAGAAACTAGAGGAGATGCATATTGAGAGGATTGTCAGTCTGTATGGTATTCCTTCCAGTATCATATCTGATAGAGAAATGAGGTTTACTTCAAGCTTTTGGGAGGGCTTGCAGAGAGTGTTGGGTACGAAGTTGCAATTGAGTTATGCTTAGCACTCACAGACGGATGGTCAGATTTAGAGGGCTATCCAATCTTTAGAAGGCTTGTTGAGAGCTTGCATGCTCGAGAAGGGAGGATCTTGGGATGGATTTTTATCATTGATAGAGTTTACCTGTAACAACTGTCGCAACCTGAAAAATAGGAATGCAAAAAAAACAACCGGCGAGAAAGAAATGACAGAAGAGTCGCCACTGTGCGTTATTTATCCCAAAGGAGGGAAAGGAAATGCTCGAAGTAAACCTAGAAAAAGGAAAGGAAAAGACAAGGTCTCGCAACCAAATCTTGGGTTCAGAAGTCGATTATGCGAAGGGAAGGTATTAGTGTAACACCCTTCTAAAAAACCCCAAATTTAAATTAAAACATCAAAACATAAATCAGAGTAGATATGCAATTTAAGGGTGTCACACTTGACACTTCACACCGTTTTCCAAAATATCCTGTCATGCTCATTTATTTAATCAAAATAAAACATTTGCATAATTCGCAGCGGATAAAGTCTAACAACAATGCAAAACATGTAACACATTACTTGTAAACTTGTTCAACAATCATCAATGAAAAACAAGTAAAACATCCCGTCCCGATGTTACATCTACCAGAGCATGACCCACTAAGGAACTACACTAGACTCCAAGGACTAGCTTCTACTCAATCACTGCTCGTTACCTGAAACATAGTTGTAAGGGTGAGTTCCTCAATCGATATAATAAGCATTATAAATTATCATGAAATGTTAAGTAAGTTAACACATTCAATCACCCTAATCAGATCACACAATCAGTAACGGCAATCTCAACTCCAAAATCATACTCAACACAATCACCAAAACAACACGTATAATATTGGAATACATCCATTCATATTATACGCCATACATACATACATTATGCAATGAGACTCCATGCATGCGGTACCGACTATTCGTGAACATATAGTTCAACCTCACCGATCAAATCCAGATACGGCTACCAAGCTCACTAGTCCCACTCATTTGAGACCTAGTGACTCACTCACTAATTCCTCACCATGGGAATTAGCTACCACCCCAAGGGCTATGATATGCACGCTAATCACCTAGCATGCAAACATCAACAACAATTCCACAATAATTCACTCACTAATTCCTCACCATGGGAATTATCTACCACCATAAAGGCCATAATATGCACGCTAAATCAACTAGCATGCAAACATCAACAATCCACAATGGACATATGCTCACACTCTAAGCCATAAAACAGTCCATTCCACAATTGCATACATAATACATCATCAGCATATTATCACAAAAATCATATCATGTCATGCCAATTAATAATAACAGTATTAGCACACTCTACTAATACCTACACCGCTCAAAACAACGGGAAACGATCCCTACTATATCATACATCAGCTAAATTACATTACTCAGCTGAACAACCAAAAACTGCACAACAACAGCACAGAAAAATCATAATTCTGCCCATACGCGTATTGCCTAGTCCCATACGCGTATGGCCCATCTCCTGACCAAATCCCACACGCGTAACACCATCTCATACGCGTATGCTACGCGTAACACCTCTCCCATACGCGTACCAACAGAGACAAAACTACGTTAGAATTATCATCTTCTTCATCCATACGCGTATTGCCTAGTGCCATACGCGTACCAGACCATTTCATACGCGTATTGCCTAGTGCCATACGCGTATGACCAGAAATCAGATTTCCAGATCTGCTATGGTTTTCTCTACCACGAGATTCCTCAGATCCAACCTCCCACAGTCCAATTTACACAGTATTCGTTCATATCATCTAACACGAATCATACCCTATTCGATTTCGCAAATTCTAACATTTTTACATCTAATTCCTACGAATTCCCTTCAATTATAATCCAAATTTCGTTCATCCAATATTTCACAGATTCCAGCATACATCATTCTAATCAGAGTCAAATCAATGGTTTATCACTACCCATTACATGTTATCCCATAATACCCATTAAACGACGATAAACCCCCCTTACCTGAGTTAATCCGGCAATCCTTTAGCTTCGAGCTCTTCCTCTCCTCAACCCTTGTTCTCTGGCTCTTTGCCCTTTTTCCACTTTAGAGTGTTTTTCTGTATTCACGTGAAAGCTCTCTTTTACCAACTGGGACCTTTTCTAATTCCAACTTTTATTCCAATAATAATAATAATAATCCAATAATAATAATCCAATTATTTAATTAAATTAATAAATATACTATTAATTTAAATTAAATAATTATCCTTATTTCATCGGGGTGTTACAACTCTCCCCCACTAAAAGAGTTTTCGTCCTCGAAAACATACCTCAAGCGAATAACTCCGGATAAGACTCCTTCATCTGACTCTCAAGTTCCCAAGTCACATTGCCACCTGCTGGTCCTCCCCAAGCTACCTTTACCAAAGCAATCTCTTTACCCCGCAACTGCTTCAACTCTCGACCCTCTATCCTCATAGGTGATGTTTCAACAGTCAGGTTATCTCTCACCTGTACATCATCTACTTGGACCACATGCGACGGATCAGGAATGTACCTCCTCAACTGAGACACATGAAAAACCTCATGCAAATTCGCAAGTGACGGCGGTAAAGCGACACGATAGGCTACCTCCCCTATCCTCTCCAAAATCTGATAAGGACCAATAAATCGAGGTGTCAACTTCTTCGACTTCAAAGCTCGACCAACCCCAGTTATCGGAGTGACACGAAGAAACACATGATCTCCCTCTTGAAACTCAAGTGACTTCCTCCTCTTGTCGTGATAACTCTTCTGACGACTCTGAGCAATCCTCATCTTCTCCTGAATCATCTTAATCTTTTCCGTAGTTTGTTGAACAATCTCCGGTCCAACCACAACACTCTCACCGGACTCATACCAACATAAAGGTGTCCGACATCTCCTACCATACAAAGCTTCAAACGGTGCCATACCAATGCTCGAATGAAAACTATTGTTGTAGGTAAACTCAATCAAAGGTAAATAACAATCCCAAGCACCTCCCTTTTCCAAAACACAAGCCCTCAAAAGATCCTCCAGTGACTGAATCGTCCTCTCAGTCTGACCATCAGTCTGGGGATGATATGCAGAACTCAATCTCAGCTTAGTTCCCAAAGCCCTCTGCAAACCTTCCCAGAACTTCGATGTAAATCTAGGATCTCTGTCCGAAACAATACTCGACGGAATACCATGCAAACTTACAATTTTCTCAATATACAACTCAGCTAATCTCTCTAACGGATAATCCATTCTGATCGGAATGAAATGAGCCGATTTTGTCAATCTGTCAACAATCACCCAAATAGCTTCAAAATTCTTAATTGTCCTCGGTAAACCAGAAACAAAATCCATACTGATACTATCCCACTTCCACTCTGGAATAGCCAACGGTTGCATTAGCCCAGACGGTTTCTGATGCTCAATCTTCGACTTCTGACAAGTCAAACAAGAATAAACAAAACTCGCAATTTCTCTTTTCATTCCCGGCCACCAAAATAACTTTTTCAAATCATGATACATCTTCGTAGCCCCAGGATGAATACTCAAGCCACTACGATGTCCTTCCTCAAGAATACTCTTCTTAAGTTCGGTAACATCCGGAATACACACCCGATTACCAAATTTCAAAACACCATTCTCATCAACTCTGAATTCACCACCTTGACCTTGATTCACTAGAGTCAACTTATCAACCAAAAGCACATCGGATTTCTGGTCCTCTCTAATCTCGTCCAGAATACCACTCGTTAACTTCAACATTCCCAATTTAACACTATTGTGAGTACTCTCACACACCAAACTCAAGTCTCTAAACTGCTCAATTAAATCCAATTCCTTAACCATTAACATAGACATATGCAATGATTTCCGACTTAATGCATCAGCCACTACGTTTGCTTTACCCGGATGGTAATTCAAACCAAAGTCATAATCCTTCAGAAACTCTAACCATCTCCTCTGCCTCATATTCAGCTCTTTCTGATCAAACAAATACTTTAAACTTTTGTGGTCACTGAAAACCTCAAATCTTGACCCGTACAAGTAATGCCTCCATAACTTCAGAACAAACACCACAACTGTCAACTCTAAATCGTGTGTCGGATAGTTCCTCTCATGAACCTTCAGTTGTCTCGAAGCATAAGCTACAACCTGCTTATTCTGCATCAAAACACCACCTAAACCCAACAATGAAGCATCACAGTAAACCTCAAATAGTTCTGACGGACTCGGTAATATCAGAATAGGAGCGGTAGTTAACCTTCTCTTTAACTCTTGGAAACCTTCTTCACATTTTGAGTCCCAAACAAACGCTTGCCCCTTTCTAGTCAACATCGTCAACAGTAACGCCAACTTAGAAAATCCCTCAATGAATTTCCTATAATAACCTGCAAGTCCAAGAAAACTCCTTATCTCAGAAACTGACTTCGGAGCTTCCCACTTAGATACCGCTTCTATCTTAGAAGGATCAACAGCAACACCACCTCTTGAAATCACATGACCAAGAAAACTAACCTCTTCTAACCAAAATTCACACTTAGACAGCTTAGCAAATAACTTCTTTTCTCGTAGAACCCCTAAAACCACTCTCAAATGTTCAGCATGCTCCTCTTCAGATTTCGAATACACCAAAATATCGTCAATAAACACCACAACAAACTTGTCTAGGTACGGATGAAAAATCCTATTCATATACTCCATAAATACTCCAGGCGCATTAGTCACACCAAAAGGCATTACAGAATACTCATAATGTCCATACCTTGTTCTGAAAGCAGTCTTCTGAATATCCTCAGTTTTCACACGTATCTGATGATACCCAGATCTCAAATCTATTTTGCTGAACACACTCGCACCAACCAACTGATCCATCAAATCATCAATCCTCGGCAAAGGATACCGATTCTTGATCGTCACTTTATTCAGTTGCCTGTAGTCCACACACAACCTCATAGTACCTTCTTTCTTCTTAACCAATAACACTGGTGCACCCCACGGCGACACACTCGGACGAATAAATTTCTTATCCAACAGATCTTCCAACTGACTCTTCAATTCAGTTAACTCAACAGCAGACATACGGTAAGGAGCCATCGATATTGGCCTAGTACCAGGTACCAAATCAATCGAGAACTCAACTTCACGCTCTGGCGGTAATTCATTCACTTCTTCAGGAAACACATCAGGAAAATCACACACCACGGCTAGATCGCAAATCACCAGTTTATCTTTAGCCTCCAAAGTCGCTAACAGCATAAACAACTCTGTCCCATCTGCTACTGCCTCATTCACCTGCCTTGCTGATAGAAATAAACTCTTTCCTTCCTCAATCTCAGGAAAGATCACAGTCTTATCAAAATAGTTGATATAGACTCGGTTAAACACCAACCAGTTCATACCCAGGATAACATCAATCTGCACTAGTGGAAGACACACTAGGTCCATCCCAAAGTCTCTACCAAAAATACTCAAAGGACAATTTAAACAAACTGAAGTAGTAGTCACTGAATCCTTCGCAGGAGTATCAATCACCATACTCCCATGCATCTCAGATATCTCTAATTTAAGTTTCACAGCACAATCCAAAGATATAAAGGAATGAGTCGCACCGGTGTCAATAATAGCTACAAGAGGGAAGCCATTAATATAACACGTACCTCGGATCAAACGATCATCTGCAGAAGTCTCAGAACCCGATAAAGCAAAGACCTTGCCTCCCGACTGGTTCTCTTTCTTCGGCTTAGGACACTGTGGACTGATATGACCCGCCTCTCCACAGTTGAAACAAGTCACAGTCTTCAACCGGCACTCTGCAGCCAAGTGACCACCTTTGCCACACTTAAAACACTTCTTCTCAGTACTGGTACACTCATGGATACGATGTCCAGCCTGACCACATCTGTAACACTTAGCAGGGGCACTGGAGTCTCCCCCACTAGGTCTCTTCATCCCACTCTGTCTCTGGAAACCCTTGCCAGCTGCATATGGTTTCCCACGATCATTCCGATTCTTGCCTCTCCTATCAACCCTTTGCTGATAGCTCTCCGCTCTGGCCTTGGTATCCTGTTCAAAAATCCTGCAACAGTCAACCAAGTTAGAAAACACTCTAATCCGCTGATACCCAATAGCCTGCTTGATCTCGGGACGTAACCCGTTCTCAAACTTCACACATTTTGAAAATTCCCCATTAGCCTCATTATAGGGAGTGTAATACTTCGACAGCTCTGTGAACTTAGCAGCATACTCAGTAACAGACCGGTTGCCCTGCTTCAATTCCAAGAACTCTATCTCTTTCTTTCCTCTAACATCCTCGGGAAAGTACTTCCTCAGGAATCTCTCTCTGAACACCGCCCAAGTGATCTCAGCACTCCCAGCAGCTTCCAACTCAGTGCGGGTAGCAACCCACCAATCATCTGCTTCCTCTGACAGCATATGCGTACCGAACCTGACCTTTTGGTTATCGGCACACTCAGTCACTCGGAAGATCCTTTCGATCTCCTTCAACCACTTCTGAGCACCATCTGGATCGTATGCTCCCTTGAACATTGGAGGATTGTTTTTCTGGAACTCACTCAGTTGACGAGCAGCTCCCATTCCCACAACATTCGGATTCCCTCCAAGTACTCCAGCTAGCATACCCAGAGCCTCAGCAATCGCAGCATCGTCTCTACCTCTTCCAGCCATTCTATTCTGAAAACCCAACAAGCTAAAACAATAAGTACTGATAGGGTTACACAACACCTATCACGTACAGGGAAACAGAATAATTACGACTCGACTCGACCGACTATGCTCTGATACCACTAATGTAACACCCTTCTAAAAAACCCCAAATTTAAATTAAAACATCAAAACATAAATCAGAGTAGATATGCAATTTAAGGGTGTCACACTTGACACTTCACACCGTTTTCCAAAATATCCTGTCATGCTCATTTATTTAATCAAAATAAAACATTTGCATAATTCGCAGCGGATAAAGTCTAACAACAATGCAAAACATGTAACACATTACATGTAAACTTGTTCAACAATCATCAATGAAAAACAAGTAAAACATCCCGTCCCGATGTTACATCTACCAGAGCATGACCCACTAAGGAACTACACTAGACTCCAAGGACTAGCTTCTACTCAATCACTGCTCGTTACCTGAAACATAGTTGTAAGGGTGAGTTCCTCAATCGATATAATAAGCATTATAAATTATCATGAAATGTTAAGTAAGTTAACACATTCAATCACCCTAATCAGATCACACAATCAGTAACGGCAATCTCAACTCCAAAATCATACTCAACACAATCACCAAAACAACACGTATAATATTGGAATACATCCATTCATATTATACGCCATACATACATACATTATGCAATGAGACTCCATGCATGCGGTACCGACTATTCGTGAACATATAGTTCAAACTCACCGATCAAATCCAGATACGGCTACCAAGCTCACTAGTCCCACTCATTTAAGACCTAGTGACTCACTCACTAATTCCTCACCATGGGAATTAGCTACCACCCCAAGGGCTATGATATGCACGCTAATCACCTAGCATGCAAACATCAACAACAATTCCACAATAATTCACTCACTAATTCCTCACCATGGGAATTATCTACCACCATAAAGGCCATAATATGCACGCTAAATCAACTAGCATGCAAACATCAACAATCCACAATGGACATATGCTCACACTCTAAGCCATAAAACAGTCCATTCCACAATTGCATACATAATACATCATCAGCATATTATCACAAAAATCATATCATGTCATGCCAATTAATAATAACAGTATTAGCACACTCTACTAATACCTACACCGCTCAAAACAACGGGAAACGATCCCTACTATATCATACATCAGCTAAATTACATTACTCAGCTGAACAACCAAAAACTGCACAACAACAGCACAGAAAAATCATAATTCTGCCCATACGCGTATTGCCTAGTCCCATACGCGTATGGCCCATCTCCTGACCAAATCCCACACGCGTAACACCATCTCATACGCGTATGCTACGCGTAACACCTCTCCCATACGCGTACCAACAGAGACAAAACTACGTTAGAATTATCATCTTCTTCATCCATACGCGTATTGCCTAGTGCCATACGCGTACCAGACCATTTCATACGCGTATTGCCTAGTGCCATAAGCGTATGACCAGAAATCAGATTTCCAGATCTGCTATGGTTTTCTCTACCACGAGATTCCTCAGATCCAACCTCCCACAGTCCAATTTACACAGTATTCGTTCATATCATCTAACACGAATCATACCCTATTCGATTTCGCAAATTCTAACATTTTTACATCTAATTCCTACGAATTCCCTTCAATTATAATCCAAATTTCATTCATCCAATATTTCACAGATTCCAGCATACATCATTCTAATCAGAGTCAAATCAATGGTTTATCACTACCCATTACATGTTATCCCATAATACCCATTAAACGACGATAAACCCCCCTTACCTGAGTTAATCCGGCAATCCTTTAGCTTCGAGCTCTTCCTCTCCTCAACCCTTGTTCTCTGGCTCTTTGCCCTTTTTCCACTTTAGAGTGTTTTTCTGTATTCACGTGAAAGCTCTCTTTTACCAACTGGGACCTTTTCTAATTCCAACTTTTATTCCAATAATAATAATAATAATCCAATAATAATAATCCAATTATTTAATTAAATTAATAAATATACTATTAATTTAAATTAAATAATTATCCTTATTTCATCGGGGTGTTACAATTAGCACCCCTACGCATCCGTAGTACTCTACGGGATCCACTCTTGTTGTTCTTGCCTAAAGGGTGTGGGTTTATCTAATGTACTATTTACTAAAAGAAGGGTCAAAAGAAAATGACTCGCACGGATGTCGCATCCACTGCATATGTATCTCATCTGAATATGAGAATCAGAGTCTTCGTAGCTCGGCTACCTACGGGTTAAAGAGGAGTGTGCTCGCTAAGACATCGCGTCTTATGCCTACGTATCTCATCTGGAATGAGAATCAGAGCAAGCCGTAGTTCGGCTAACTACGGGTTAAAGGGGAGTGTGCTCGCTAAGACATCGCGTCTTATGCCTACGTATCTCATCTGGAATGAGAATCAGAGCAAGCCGTAGTTCGGCTAACTACGGGTTAAGGGTTGTGTTTTGGGGTGAACGACGTTACTGCGCAATCTACCGGATGCTCGACCTTTGGAGACTTACTCGCCTGTAGTAGAAGGAGTAAACGTGTTCTTAGGAGAAGAAAAATTAATGAGTTTGTTTGTGTTTTAGGGAGGCTCATGCAAAAAGGCAGTCCTAGACGAAGGAACCGCGCTACCTTAATTGACATGCAAACGAGAGACTATACGAAGCCTAGCAAACCTATGGGGAGACGGTCACACCATACAAAACAAACATGCATAAAGTAAACACGCCAACAAGGAGGCTCAAACACATGGGTAGGGCTTTAGTCAAGAGGGGTCATATCAACCTCGAAAAACAAGCCATGGAAAGATAATCTAATGGGCTCTTAACCACTGACATTGAACATCAGGGTGAGCAGATCAAAAGGGTAATGAGAATAAGACCTCATAGCTCTTAACCCTGGACAGGGTGAGCTCATGACAAAAAGTGGGGATTCAGAAAGGTGGAACCCTCTCCACTGACTGACCGGACAAAAGATCTTGGGCTTTTGCTCTGAAGCATCGACACGTAGTGTGAGCTTAAAGAACGACACATTGCATAACGGGGGATTGACTACTAATCCCTTTTATCTGTCAATTGCCTCTTTATGGAGGTCTTTAGCACTGGTGCCTCTTCTTGGGGGTCTTTGGGCACAAAAGTAAACACGCAAAAACATTGCCTCCTATCGAGGTCTTCCAGCTAAGAAAGCAGTAAAATGCGGGAAAAAATAAAGGGATCAAGAGATCTACCGTACGGATAAAGATCCGAAGTAATAGCAACTAACGAAGCAAGAAACCCGGTGATCTCTTAAGCTAGCACCATCAAAGAAAGCAAGTCAGCAAAGTAATCAGAATAAATCTCCAGATGGTATCCCACAAATAAAGTGGAATACCGAGCAAGCTGTCTCTTCAAAAGTCATGTGAGCCCTCACAAAAACTCAATAAACAGGTTAGAGTAACAGGATGTAATCAGGAGAAAACAATGCCATGACAATCACAAAACAGATTAGAGCAAACAGAAAAGCAACCGCTGTCGCGATCGCTGCTGCTTCGCTTAGCGAAGGCTTAACGAAGCTTCGCTGCAGGCTCGCCTAGCGAAGGTGCTAGCGAACACCTGCGGCTTATGGATTTCCCAATGGTAACAGTACGACTTCAGTGACTCCAAACCATATGGTATCCCTTCCAGAAATCAAGTGATCAAACATTCAAGGCATTGTTCTACATGTTCATGCACATCTAAACCCACATGTAACCTAACGATAAAATCTCATACATTCAGATCATTCAAATTGAAAACATAGAGTAAGGGGAATAGGGCAAACCTGATTGGAAAGATCAGTTAAAATCGAATGGCACAGCTGGGTTTGCGAAGCAATGTTAGGGTTTGCGTGAGATAGGGGTGAAAAAGTGTGTGAGTCAGAGTGAACTTTTCAGAGCTGTCTGGAGGCTGCTGCAGATTAGTTCACACTCTCTGTCTCTGCTTTTCTCTTTTCTTTTTTTTATTTCACTGAAACTCTAGTATTTATAGCCTGAATTCGTGGCTTGGTGGGCTCAAATGAGGGCAACTCAAGCCCATGACTTTCTGTTATATTCTGAAAACGTGTGGTCTTCGCCTAGCGAAGGATCTGCTCGCCTAGAGAGCATGACAATTCAGATCCGCTAGGCGAACCACTCTGCTCGCCTAGCGAGCGTGACAACTCAGGAACAGATTTTAGCTCCTTCAAGATTAGCGTTTTGAATGATGAATAGACCCCATTTGAACCTGTTGGAAGTAGCTCAAGTCTTTCCCTTGTGTTGACTGATCGCCCGGATAGAAACCCCAAAGTGTCTTGGATCTGATTCTGATTGACATGATGAAATGCAATATGAAATGTTAAATGACCTAAAAATGAATGCATGAATGAGGAGGGCAAATTTTGGGGTGTTACAGCTGCCCATCTTCAATCATCAGTTAACCCGAGCAGGATGAAAGCGAACAGCTTATCAGACAAACAGGGTGAGCTGTGATTGAATACCAAAGACAGGCCGAAAATTTGCGCTCTGAGAACACCACCAAAATGTTGAAATACACCGCGCTGTTTATTTTTCTTCCGATCCTCTGGCTGAATTCAAATCAGTCTTCTGACTTAATCTGGAGTTTCGATCCTCTGGCTGAATCTATACTCAATTTAATCCTCAGGCTGGATATGATTTTGATCTTCTGGCTAGATCTACTTCGATCTTCTGGCTAGATCTTCTTCGTTTCGATTCTCTGGCTGAATCTATTCTCTTTGATTCTCTGGCTGAATCTATTTTTCGGTCTTCGGGCTAGACCTGACTTTGATCTTCTGGCTAGATCTACTTCATTTTGATTCTCTGGCTGAATCTATTCTCGGTCTTCGGGCTAGACCTGACTTCGATCTTCTGACTAGATCTTCTTCATTTCGATTCTCTGGCTGAATCTATTCTCGGTCTTCGGGCTAGACCTGACTTTGATCTTCTGGCTAGATCTTCTTCGTTTTGATGATAAATTCCCATCATCAGGATCTCGCATCTGAGGCATGCGCCGGTTGACCCTCTACCGAAATCTACATCCAATCTTCATGTTAGATATGCAGCTTCAAGAATATTCCACTTTTTGGGCTTCGTACATATTCTTTAGGCTAGAACATGTTGTAACGACTCTTCAATTAGGCTTTTTTTAATCGCGATCCGCGGGCTGGATCCTTCTGTAGGTTGATTTTCTATTGAATTGTCAATCTACTCCTCTAGCTGGCTTGCTGGGGAAATAACGCTTGTAGGCGACTCTCTGGCCGAATCTTCAAATTGAACCTCAGGCTGGCTCATTGGAAAATGATTCTCAGGTTGAATCTTCGAAATGACCCTCATGCTGGATCACACGCACTTGATCCTCTGGCTGAATCTCATGACTTTGGTTGTAAAGCAATTCTTCAGTCTGACTTTGAAGAACCCGTTTATCAGGTTATGTGTATGCTTGATATGCATGCAAATGCAAATGTTATGCATGGTGCAAAAAGAAATCTGCTTGGGGAAGCAGACTCCGGTAGGGAACGGATCGCTGTATGAATCCTTGAATGCTCTGTGGGGAATGATCCGTCTGCCGGGACCGGGGAGCCACCGAAAATAAATCGGCTTCTTTTTTTGAAAAGTTGACCTTGCTGGGGGAGTATCAACTATGGGAACTTTGTTTGGCGAGGCTCTGTGAGGAGAGTCTGCGGGGAAAGCACTTCTTGGGGAAATGTCGTAGGAATCGACCTTTGCTGGGGATATGAACTTGCTAATCGTCATCAGGCTGAGGATCAAAACAAATCTGTTAAAATAAATATGCTGGGGAATGAGATGAACACTGAGGACACCACCCTCTTGTTTGTTAGGTATGCAACTACTTCGATGTTGCTGGGGATACAGGGTGCAACTCTACTGGGGGATATGTTCTGCTGAGGAGAGACTTTGTCAACCGCTTGGGGATGAGGATTCATGACTTGGCATCCAGTTCCTGTGACCTGCAAACACACACGTATGTCCTGGGGGAATTACTCGGTTTGAATCCACCGTCTGGGATTAAGCACATTCAAAGCAATTTTAAGTGTTTTCCTGTGCAAATCATCTGCAAAAGCCACCATTATGTTCAGATGCAATATATTTAATCAAGAATTCAGACATCTTTTGCAAACAAACTGATAAAAATAAAAAGGCTATTTAACTGAATTATTCGACTTTTATTGGTTGAAAAATTTGTGCTAGGAATAGGCGAGTACATCAGGAAGCTGATCACTGAAAAGAGGTGATCGCTATAAATTGAACAAAAGAAAACTATCCTAATGGCAATGTGGGTACGGGGTCCCACTGAGTTTCGACTCTGCTATGGCTTGTATGACCTCAAGACGCTCTGCTCATCTTGCCTTATGAAGTGGATGATTAGTCGATCTTTAACCTTCGAAGATTGCCGGATTGAATGAAACGGTGATATAACACGGATGAACTCAGATTGCAGTCATTCGTTTATTCCCTCTTTTGCGTCGACCGCCCTTCTGGGTTTTCGATCCACCGGGATACCCCTTTTTACCTGAGCCGCCCTTTCGGGTTTTCGACTCACCGGGTGTACATTTTTTTATTTTTATATCCCTAATTTTTGCCCAAACCTCTTTATTCTGTTTTTTGGTTCGTCGGGATGCCCTTTTTTTGTCTGGACTTTTTTTTTGTCCAGCGGGTCAGTTTATGCGAAGTATTTTTTGACTGCGTCTGAGTTGACAGGGGATGGGAAGTCTTCGCCATCCATGGTTGTTAGTATCAAACCTCCGCCAGAGAAAACCCTTTTAACCACGTATGGACCCTCATAGTTCGGTGTGCATTTGCCCCTGTGATCTGTGTTGGGAGGAAGAATTCTTTTGAGTACCAATTCACCAACTTGATACTCCCGAGGGCGCACTTTCTGATCAAATGCTCTCTTCATCCGTCTCTGATATAGTTGGCCATGGCATATAGCTGCCAGTCTCTTTTCCTCGACTAGGCTCAGCTGATTGTATCGGGAACGGACCAAATCTGCTTCGTCGAGCTTAACATCCATCAGGACCCGCAAAGAAGGGATTTCTACTTCAACCGGAAGAACTTCTTCCATGCCATATACAAGCTGATAAGGTGTTTCCCCGGTGGATGTTCTAATTGAAGTTCGATACCCATGTAATGCAAACGGTAACATCTCATGCCAGTCCTTGTATGTTACCACCATCTTTTGCACAATCTTCTTAATATTCTTGTTAGCTACTTCAATAGTGCCATTCATCTTTGGCCTGTAAGGAGAAGAATTGTGATGCTCGATTTTGAAGTCCCGGCAAAGCTCTGCCATCATTTTGTTATTGAGATTCGAGCCATTATCAGTAATGATCCGCTCGGGAACTCCGTATTTGTAGATGACATCTCTTTTCAGAAATCTGGCTACCACCTGCTTCGTAACATTCACATAGGATGCTGCTTCCACCCACTTAGTGAAGTAATCAATAGCGACCAAAATGAATCTATGGCCGTTGGAAGCAGTCGGTTCGATCTTGCCAATCATATCAATACCCCACATAGCAAAAGGCCACGGCGAAGACATCACATTAAAAGGATTTGGCGACACATGTACCTTATCAGCATAAATCTGGCATTTATGACACTTCCGAGCATATTTGAAACAATCAGATTCCATGGTCATCCAGTAATAACCTGCTCTTAACAATTTCTTAGCCATTGCATGTCCTCCCGCATGGGTACCGAAAGATCCCTCATGTACTTCTTGCATTAACATGTCCGCTTCCTGCTTGTCCACACATCTGAGCAAGACCATGTCGAAATTTCGCTTGTATAGAGTATCATCTGAGTTCAGAAAGAAGCTACCGACTAACCTCCTCAATGTTTTCTTATCATTCGAAGACGCCCCAGCTGGATACTCTTGACCCTTCAGGAAACGCTTGATGTCATGATACCACGGCTCATCATCAGATACTGCATCGGCAACAAACACATAGGCGGGTATATCAAGCCGGGATACATCAATTCTGGGTACGTAGTTCCAACATAGCACGTTAATCATCGAAGACAAGGTAGCCAAAGCATCAGCAAATTGGTTTTCTTCACGAGGAATGTAATGCAGCTCCACCGTCGTAAAGAAAGTCAACCATCTTCTCGTGTAGTCTCTGTAAGGAACCAAATGAGGCTGATGTGTATACCATTTCCCATTGGTTTGATTGATGACCAAAGCTGAATCCCCGTATACATCCAGGGTTTTAATCCGTAGGTTGATGGCTTCCTCAAGTCCTAGGATACAAGCTTCGTATTCGGCTTCATTGTTGGTGCAGGGAAAAGTTATTCTGGCATAAAATGGCATATGAACCCCCTCCGGCGTGATCAACACTGCACCAACTCCCCGACCATTGACGTTGACCGCCCCATCAAACATCATAATCCATTTGGATTCAGGGTCAGGCCCCTCCTCCGGGAGTGGTTCCTCGCAATCTTTCGATTTGAGAAACATGATGTCCTCATCAGGAAAGTCGAACCTCATAGGTTGGTAACCATCAATCGGTTGCTCTGCAAGATAGTCTGACAAGACACTTCCTTTGATGGCTTTTTGTGAAGTGTATTGGATGTCATACTCTGCCAGTATCATTTGCCACCTAGCAACCCTTCCGGTAAGCGCTGGCTTTTCAAAAATATACTTGACTGGATCCATCTTTGATATCAATAGAGTCGTGTGAGTCAACATATACTGTCTTAGTCGGCGAGTAGCCTATGCCAAAGCACAGCAAGTTTTCTCGAGCAGTGAGTATCTTTGTTCACAGTCGGTAAACTTTTTGCTAAGGTAGTATATTGCATGCTCTTTTCGACCTGACTTGTCATGCTGACCGAGCACACAACCCATCAACCTTTCTAACACAGTCAAGTACATGATCAACGGTCTTCCCTCTACTAGAGGCATTAGAATCGGAGGCTCCTGCAAATACTCTTTTATTCTTTCAAAGGCTTTCTGACAATCATCGTTCCACCTGACCTCTTGCTCTTTTCTCAGCATTTTGAACAATGGCTCGCATGTGGCTATAAAATTATATATGAACCTTGAAATGTAGTTCAATCTGCCCAGGAAGCCATGAACCTCTCTTTCTGTTTTAGGTGCAGGCATTTCTTGAATAACTTTTACTTTTTCAGGATCTACCTCTATTCCTCTTTCACTTACAATGAAACCTAACAGCTTACCAGTTCGCACTCCAAAAGTGCACTTGTTCGGATTCAGCCTTAACTTGAACTCTCTTAGATGTTCAAACAACTTTTGCAGATTGTCCAGATGTTCTTCTTCTGTCTGAGATTTGGCAATCATATCATCCACATAAACCTCGATTTCATGATGAATCATATCATGGAAAAGAGTTACCATAGCTCGTTGATATGTTGCCCCAGCGTTTTTCAGACCAAAAGGCATCACCTTGTAGCAGAAGGTACCCCACGGTGTGATGAATGTCGTCTTCTCCATGTCTTCCGGTGCCATCCTGATCTGATTATAACCGGAGAAACCATCCATGAAAGAATATACGGAGAACTGAGCTGTATTATCAACCAAAACATCGATGTGAGGTAATGGGAAGTCATCTTTCGGACTAGCTCTATTCAGATCTCTGTAATCGACGCACATCCGTACTTTGCCATCCTTCTTGGGTACTGGTACGATATTGGCAACCCATGGTGGGTAACTGGCCACAGCGAGAAACCCTACGTCCCACTGTTTCTGAACTTCTTCTTTGATTTTCATTGCCATGTCAGGATGAGTTCGGCGTAACTTCTGCTTCACCGGCGGCATATCTTCATTCAACGGTAACCTGTGCACAACGATGTCTGTATCCAAACCCGGCATATCTTGATAGGACCAAGCAAAGATGTCGACGTACTCATGAAGCAAACTGATCAACTGCTCTTTCACCTCGGCCTATAGGCTGACCCCGATCTTGATCTCTTTCTTGTCGTCTTCCGTACCAATGTTGACGGTCTCGATCACCTCCTGATAAGGTGTAATAGCTCGGTCCTCCTGTTTCAACAACCTGGCTAACTCTTCAGGCAATTCACAATCTTCCTCAACCCCTTCTCCGGTTTGATAGATAGGATTGTCGAAGTCATACTTTGCCATAGCAGTGTCGTTAGCAGTGAGATCCGGGTGATTATCTCTGCATGATGGAGGATCATGCTTTACTTTAGAACAAGATTTTTTTTGGAAAGAAAAACGAAAAAGAAATATTGCCATTTTTTTTTGTAAAAGTAAAAAAAACTGAAAGAAAGAGAACACAAAATTGTTTGCAAAAGCTGTCCTTTATTGATGATGAAAATAATTGCGAAATGCGACTAAGTGGATGGCCCTACAGATGAGTCATTACACCTTGGGCAAAGTGTAAGACTTTATTAGGCATGTAAATAAAGGAAAACAATAAAAATTACTCTTTCAGTAGAGTAACCCGGACGACTTTTTCAGACAACCAATTGTTGAGCTTTTCTCCCGGGACACACGGGCGAATCCAGCTATCTAAGTCACAGTCGCTGTCAGCCTTGTCTTCATCTGCAGCATTGACGATGTGGGGAGAAACCAAACCCCCGCTAGAGAAAGTACCGGCTTCATTCTTCTGAGACTCCGGAGTAAACCCCAATCCAAACTTGTCTTCTTTGATGATTGGCTCCACAAATTTGCCTCAGCCTTGGGCATTACCAGCTTTAACCACTTCAACAACTTGCTTGTATGAAGAGATAGAAGTCCCGACCTTCTCAGACTTAGGTGAAAAGACGGCTTTGGGTGCGACCTCACTGATGTTTATGGCTTCAAAGCCCTGACACAACATCTCATGCATCTCGCCATCCATCTCCACATACTTAAATGTAGACAGGTGGCTAACAAAAATATCCTCTTCACCACAGATAGTGATGACCTGACCTTCTAGTTCATATTTGAGCTTCTGGTGGAGAGTAGAAGTAACGGCATTGGCAGCATGAATCCAGGGCCGACCTAGCAGACAGCTATAGGCAGGCTGGATATCCATCACATAAAAGGTGCTCTTGAACACCCGTGGTCCAATCTTAACTGGCAACTCAATTTTGCCAAAGACAAATCTCTTAGAGCCATCAAAAGCCCTCACAACTAAGTTACTTGGCCTCAGGATGATGCCATCGCAATCCAACTTCATTAAGGCTTTCTTTGGGAGAACGTTCAGAGAAGAGCCTGTATAAACCAAAACATGGGAAAGCACCGCGCCTTTGCATTCCATTGTGATATGCAAAGCTTTGTTGTGATTCCTACCCTCAGATGTCAGGTCATAGTCGGTGAAACCTAGCCCATGGCTAGCGTTTACATTTGAAACTACCGACTCCAGCTGGTTAACAGTTATCTCTGGTGGAACATAGGCCATATTCAGTACTTTCAACAAGGCTGCTCTGTGCGCCTTAGAGCACATCAATAATGAGAGAATAGAGATCTTTGAGGGTGTCTGATTTAGCTGGTCGACTACCTTGTAGTCACTTTTCTTGATAATCCTCATAAACTCATCCACTTCCTTCTCGAATGCGGTCTTAGGAGGAGCTTCCTTCGTAGTAACCTCTTCGGTGGCTACCTGTTTTCCTTTAGCCTTGGCAGCTTCCTCAGCTTCAGTATTCGTGCGTAATGTTGATGGTGCAAATAGGCGTCCACTGCGAGTGAAGCCACCAACCCCTCCAACATTGTCTACAGCGGAGCTACCAATGTCAATGTCTTCCCTGTTAACTTTCTGTCCCTGGAAGTAGACGTCAGCCCCATAGTGCCACGGGATAGCACTGTCTTTCTCATATGGAACAGGTCCTGGTACCGTGATGGTGACCGGACTAACCAAAGCCGGTTGAGGGTTGTCAGAGTAAATTGTAACTGGTGCTGGACTTTCGATGTTCACCGTTGTTGGTTCTGTACTTTCTGGGAAATATATTGTTGTCGGAACGGGTCTCTCGGGAACATATATTTCTTCAGGAGTGAAATAAATTGTCACTGTCGACACATAATTCTTCACTGGACGGGTCTGATCGAGCTGAAGACAACCTTCATCTATCAGTTGCTGAATACCCCTTCTCAAACTGTCACATCCGTTCTCGGCAGCTTGACAATTTCTGCACTCTTCCCCACAGCCCGGGAAAATCTGTCCTTTCAAAAGTCGGTCTTTAACCACCGATAGCGAAGTCTTCACGTTAGTCACATCAGAAACCAAATTCAAAGTTTCCCCACTATCTATAGCATTAATCCTCTGCCCGCCGTGGGCTGGCATCGGGTTTTGGATAACATTAGGCACCAGAGAGAAATTGATAGCCTTGGCATCTCTTAAATCTTGTACCTTTAGCTGGAAAGCCTTGCAATTATCTGTAGTATGGCCAGGTGCGTTGGAGTGAAAAGCACATCTGGAGTTGACATCATAACCTCTAGGCAAATTATTGGGATCAATTGGTGGGGCCAGAGTTCTTAACGTAACCAGATTGAGGTCAATCAGCCTGCGAAGTAATACAGAATAAGGCATTGGGATTGGCTCAATGACCCGGTGTGTCTGCCTTGGACGTTGTTGATAGTGTCTTTGCTGACCCAGATTACCTCCTTGTTGTTGATTGTTGTACCTTGGTTGCTGTTGTGGATGATACTGCGGTTGCTGTTGTTGTTGAGGAGCAGGTGTAGGAATAGTGACTGCGACCACTTGATCTTGATAATAACTAGGGCGTCCTCTGCCCCTGCCTCGGCCGGCATACACAACGCTTGTCTCGTCTTCTCTTCTTCGTTGACCGTTACCAGCAAACAGTTTCTTGGGACCTGATGAGCTGGAAGCACTATTGTCTTGAATTCGGCCCATCTTCAACAGACTCTCGATTCTTTCTCCAGCAATTACTATTTCTGCAAAGCTGATTGACGGGCAAGCAGCCAATCTCTCAATATAATTGCCTTGAAGAGTGTTCATGAACATGTCCGCCATCTCCCTTTCAGACATAGGGGGTTGGACAGACGCATCAATTTGTCTCCAACGCTAAGCATATTCTCTAAAGGTCTCCTTGGCAGTCTAAGACATTCCTTGCAACAAGGTCCGATTTGGAGCCATGTCCAAGTTGTATTGATATTGCTTGACAAAAGCCTCTGCCAGGTCTTTCCAGCTTTTGATGGTAGTACGAGACAAATGAGAATACCATTCACGAGAAGCTCCAGTTAGACTGTCTTCAAAATAGTACATCCACAACTTTTCATCTTCCATGTAAGCTCCCAACCTTCCCAAATAAGATTGGAGATGAGTGCGTGGGCAAGAAGCCCCGTTGTATTTCTCAAAACTAGGGGGTTTGAAATTGTGAGGAATCCTTACTCCCTGAACCAGACCAAGATTTGTGACATCAAAACCTAAGGAATTTTGAGACTCCAAAGATTTGAGCTTCTCAGCAAGCTCATCCATACGGCGAGTGGTCTCGTGGGCTTCGTCGTGCAAAGAGAATTGATCATACTGATAATCTTCAGTAACGGGGCATGTAACACCCCAAATAAAGAAAAAGAATTATTTAATTAAGTTGATAATATAATTATTAATTTAATTAAATAAATTGGATTATTGGATTATTATTATTATTATTTTGGAATAATAATAATTGGAATATATATATAAGTGGGAATAAAGAAAAGGGTTTCATATTTTTGGAACAGAAGAGTTTTCACGTGAAACTCAGAGAAGCTGCAGAGGAGAGAAAAAGGGCAAAGAGCTGTAGAGCAGCGGTTGAAGAACGGAAAAACTAAAGCTTCGAGAATTGCCGGATTATCTCAGGTAAGGGGGGTTTATCGTCGTTTAATGGGTATTATAGAATAACATGTCATGGGTAGTGAGAAGCCGTTGATTTTAACCCTAATTGGAACTGTATATGCTGAAATTGACGTTGAATAAACCGTGTTAAAAACTGTAAATTGAATTGATAGTTGTGTGAGTCGAAAATGTTAGACCAGGGTACGAATTCCAATTAAAAACTTGAATCGGCGCTACCAATTTACCGGACGAATGGTTCTGTTTAGAGATGGTTGTAGTTGAGGAAACGGCCGGAAAACCTGTGAAACGTAAGCTAACGGAACCCTGGAAAACTCAGAAAAATCTGAGTCTGCGCGCGAGCGGTCGACCATAGGGTCGGCGTGCGCTGACCCGTGAGGCATGCGCTGACTGCATGCGTCGACGCATGGTAGTTTTGCGCCGACCAGTGAGCTAAGCGTCGACTGTATGCGTCGACGCATAAGGCTTTTGCGCCGACTCCCTCCAGTTGAGCAGAGTCTTTGCAGAATGGAAAAATAGTTGATTTTATGTTGTGAGTGCAAGTGGTAGCTGGCCTATCATAGTTAATTGTGAGGAATGAATTTATTAGGTTTATGGTTGTGAAATGTTGATGCAATAATGTTGAAAAGTTGATTTTTTTAGTTGCCTTGTTGAAATTATTAAGTTGTAGGCCGATGAGCCAACGTTGATTCTAAGTTGATTTGTTGAGCATTACTGAGTTGTAGGCTGAAGAGCCAAAGTTGATTATGAATTGTTCTGTTGAAAAGCTGTTATGTGGCTGTTGTTATTATGTTGTTGAGCTTTCAAGTCGTACATGACATATACATTCATATGCATTAAGTCGGGGCTTTTGCTCACACCACGTTGGCCTGGATTGGCAAAAATATGGGGCTTTTGCTCACACCACGTTGGCCTGGATTGGCAAAAATATGGGGCTTTTGCTCACACCACGTTGGCCTGGATTGGCAAATTTTTAAGTTGAAAGTTGAAGGCTTATGCCTTGATGCCCACTAAACTGGCAATGATTTTAAGTTGGGAGTTTTACTCCAAATGGTACCACATGCATGAAGAGTCGAGTCTCATTGAGTTGCATTTTATGTTGTTATTGAGTTGCCTTTACGTTGTGTTTGAATATGATAATTGAGTTGACTGTGCCGTTGCCTAATGCATGATATAATTAGGGTGATTAACGTGTAGAATTACTTAACATAACATGATAAATTATAATATTTGTTATATCGATTGAGGAACTCACCCTTACAGCTATATTTTTCAGGTAACGAGCAGTGAGTCGAATAGAAGCTAGTGCTTGAAGTCTAGTGTGGTTAGAGGGTCATGCTCTGATAGATGTAACATCGGGACGGGATGTTTGAATTGTTGAATAAATGTTAATTTTGATGAATTACAGATGTTGAAATATTTTATCCGCTGCGTATTGTTAAAGAAGATTTATGTTGAATAAAATTGAGCATGACTGATTTTATATTGACTTTTGTGAAGAAGTTGTTATGTGACACCCTTGGGTTGCAATATTTACTCTGATATGTATGATTTAATTGTTGTTGTTATTATTAAATATTTGGGGTATTTAGAAGGGTGTTACATTAGTGGTATCAGAGCAGGTCGGTCCGTCCGGCCAGTTGTCGTGTCGTTTTGTCTAACAATTGTGTATTGTTACCAATCTAACTTTAAGTTGTGTTGTATTGATAAGTTGAAATGGCTGGAAGGAATGACGCTGCAATGGCTGCCGCAATGCAAGCAATGGCACAAGCTGTGCAGAACTTGCCAAATGCTGGTGGGGATGCTGGATCACGTAGCTTGGCGACTTTTCAGAGAGAGAACCCGCCGGTGTTTAAAGGAAAGCATGATCCAGATGCAGCCTTGGGATGGTTGAAAGAGATTGAGAGAATCTTCCGTGTTATGGATTGTACTCCAGCTCAGAAGGTTCGGTATGGTACTCATATGCTAGCAGTCGAAGCTGATGACTGGTGGCTAGAGACTCACGAGAGGTTGACCGCGGCAGGTGAAGTCGTTACTTGGGATGTATTCCGTAGGGAATTTCTGAGGAAGTATTATCCAGAGGATGTCCGTGGTAAGAAGGAGATTGAATTCCTTGAGCTGAAGCAAGGAAACATGTCTGTCACGGATTATGCCGCGAAATTTGTGGAGTTGTCCAAATTTTATCCTCATTACACTGGTGCTGGTGCTGAATTTTCAAAGTGCATCAAGTTTGAAAATGGATTGCGCTCTGAAATTAAGAAGGCTGTTGGGTATCAGAAGATACGCATTTTTACTGAGTTGGTTGATAGCTGCAGGATATTTGAAGAGGACAATAATGCTCATTACAAGATTGTCAGTGATCGCAGAGGCAAGCAACATCAAAACCGTGGCAAGCCGTATGATGTTCCAGCTGGAAAAGGGAAGCAAGTAGCTGCTCCGGCTCAGAGGACTAGTAGGGGAGGTGCTCCTACTGGTATAGTTTGCTTCAAATGTGGTCAGGCTGGTCATAAGAGTAATGTATGTACTGCTGAAGTGAAGAGGTGTTTTCGCTGTGGTAAGACTGGGCATGCAATAGCTGATTGCAAGCACAAGGAAGTGATTTGTTTTAATTGCGGAGAAGAAGGGCATATTGGAAGTCAGTGTCAGAAGCCGAAGAAAGGGAATCAGTCAGGAGGCAAGGTCTTTGCTTTATCGGGTTCTGAGACTTCTGCAGATGATCGTTTGATCCGAGGTACGTGTTATATTAATGGCTTTCCTCTTGTAGCTATTATTGACACAGGTGCGACTCATTCCTTTATATCTTTGGATTGTGCTGTGAAACTTAAGTTAGAGATATCTGAGATGTTTGGAAGTATGGTAATTGATACTCCTGCGAAGGGTTCAGTGACTACTACTTCGGTTTGTTTAAATTGTCCTTTGAGTATTTTTGGTAGAGACTTTGGGATGGACCTAGTGTGCCTTCCACTAGTGCAGATTGATGTTATTCTGGGTATGAACTGGTTGGTGTTTAACCGAGTTTCTATCAATTGTTTTGATAAGACTGTGATATTTCCTGAGAGTGAGGAAGGAAAGAGTTTGTTTCTATCAGCGAGACAAGTGGATGAGGAAGTAGCTGATGGGGCAGAGTTGTTTATGCTGTTAGCGACTTTGGAGGCTAAAGATAAACTGATGATTTGCGATCTAGCTGTGGTGTGTGATTTTCCTGATGTGTTTCCGGAAGAAGTGAATGAATTACCACCAGAACGCGAAGTGGAGTTCTCGATTGATTTGGTACCTGGTACTAGACCGATATCGATGGCTCCGTACCGTATGTCTGCTGTTGAGTTAACTGAATTGAAGAGTCAGTTGGAAGATCTGTTGGATAAGAAATTTATTCGTCCGAGTGTGTCACCGTGGGGTGCACCAGTGCTATTGGTTAAGAAGAAAGAAGGTACTATGAGGTTGTGTGTGGACTACAGGCAACTGAATAAAGTGACGATCAAGAATCGGTATCCTTTACCGAGGATTGATGATTTGATGGATCAGTTGGTTGGTGCAAGTGTGTTCAGCAAGATAGATTTGAGATCTGGGTATCATCAGATACGTGTGAAGACTGAGGATATTCAGAAGACTGCTTTCAGGACAAGGTATGGACATTATGAGTATTCTGTAATGCCTTTTTGGTGTAACTAATGCACCTGGAGTATTTATGGAGTATATGAATAGGATTTTCCATCCATACCTAGACAAGTTTGTTGTGGTATTTATTGACGATATTTTGGTGTATTCGAAATCGGAAGAAAGGCATGCTGAGCATTTGAGAGTGGTTTTGGAAGTTCTACGAGAAAAGAAATTATTTGCTAAATTGTCCAAGTGTGAGTTTTGGTTAGAAGAGGTAAGTTTTCTTGGTCATGTGATTTCAAGAGGTGGTGTTGCTGTTGATCCTTCTAAGATAGAAGCGGTATCTAAGTGGGAAGCCCCGAAGTCTGTTGCTGAGATTCGAAGTTTTCTTGGTTTGGCTGGTTATTATAGGAAGTTCATTGAAGGGTTTTCTAAGTTGGCGTTACCGTTGACGATGTTGACTAGAAAGGGGCAAGCGTTTGGTTGGGACTCAAAATGTGAAGAAGGTTTCCAAGAGCTAAAGAGAAGGTTGACTACTGCTCCTATTCTGACATTACCGAGTTCGTCGGAACCATTTGAAGTTTACTGTGATGCTTCATTGTTGGGTTTGGGTGGCGTGTTGATGCAGAATAAGCAGGTTATAGCTTATGCTTCAAGACAGCTGAGGGTTCATGAGAGGAACTATCCGACGCACGATTTAGAGTTGGCGGCTGTAGTGTTTGTTCTGAAGTTATGGAGACATTACTTGTATGGGTCAAGATTTGAGGTTTTCAGTGACCATAAGAGTTTGAAGTATTTGTTTGATCAGAAAGAGCTGAATATGAGACAGAGGAGATGGTTAGAGTTTCTGAAGGATTATGACTTTGGTTTGAATTACCATCCGGGTAAAGCAAACGTAGTGGCTGATGCGTTGAGTCGGAAATCATTGCATATGTCTATGCTAATGGTTAAGGAGTTGGATTTAATTGAACAGTTTAGAGACTTGAGTTTGGTGTGTGAGAGTACTCACAATAGTGTTAAATTGGGAATGTTGAAGTTAACAAGTGGTATTCTGGATGAGATCAGAGAGGGTCAGAAATCTGATGTGCTTTTGGTTGATAAGTTGACTCTAGTGAGTCAAGGTCAAGGTGGCGAATTCAGAATTGATGAGAAAGGTATCTTGAAATTTGGTAGTCGGGTGTGTGTTCCGGATGTTACAGAACTTAAGAAGAGTATTCTTGAAGAAGGACATCGTAGTGGGTTGAGTATTCATCCTGGAGCTACGAAGATGTATCATGATTTAAAGAAGTTATTTTGGTGGCCGGGAATGAAAAGAGAAATTGCAAGTTTTGTCTATTCCTGTTTGACTTGTCAGAAGTCAAAGATTGAGCATCAGAAGCCGTCTGGGCTAATGCAACCGTTGGCGATTCCAGAGTGGAAATGGGATAGTATCAGTATGGATTTTGTTTCTGGTTTACCGAGGACAACTAAGAATTTTGAAGCCATTTGGGTGATTGTTGATAGATTGACGAAGTCGGCTCATTTTATTCCGATCAGAATGGATTATCCGTTAGAGAGATTAGCTGAGTTGTATATTGAGAAGATTGTAAGTCTGCATGGTATTCCGTCGAGTATTGTTTCGGACAGAGATCCTAGATTTACATCGAAGTTCTGGGAAGGTTTGCAGAAGGCCTTGGGAACTAAGCTGAGATTGAGTTCTGCATATCATCCGCAGACTGATGGTCAGACTGAGAGGACGATTCAGTCATTGGAGGATCTTTTGAGGGCTTGTGTTTTGGAAAAAGGAGGTGCTTAAGACTGTTATTTGCCTTTGATTGAGTTTACCTACAACAATAGTTTTCATTCGAGCATTGGTATGGCGCCGTTTGAAGCTTTGTATGGTAGGAGATGTCGGACACCGTTATGTTGGTATGAGTCCGGTGAGAGTGCTGTGATTGGACCGGAGATTATTCAACAAACTACGGAAAAGATTAAGATGATTCAGGAGAAGATGAGGATGGCTCAGAGTCGTCAGAAGAGTTATCATGACAAGAGGAGGAAGTCACTTGAGTTTCAAGAGGGAGATCATGTGTTTCTTCGTGTTACTCCGATAACTGGTGTTGGTCGAGCTTTGAAGTCGAAGAAGTTGACACCGCGATTTATTGGTCCTTATCAGATTTTAGAGAGGATAGGAGAAGTAGCCTATCGTATCGCTTTACCGCCGTCGCTTGCGAATTTGCATGATGTTTTCCATGTGTCCCAGTTGAGGAGATACATTCATGATCTGTCGCATGTGGTCCAAGTAGATGATGTACAGGTGAGAGATAACCTGACTGTTGAAATATCACCTATGAGGATTGAGGATCGAGAGTTGAAGCAGTTGCGGGGTAAAGAGATTGCCTTAGTGAAGGTAGCTTGGGGAAGACCAGCAGGTGGCAATGTGACTTGGGAGCTGGAGAGTCAGATGAAAGAATCTTATCCAGAGTTATTTGCTTGAGGTATGTTTTCGAGGACGAAAACTCTTTTAGTGGGGGAGAGTTGTAACACCCCAAATAAAGAAAAAGAATTATTTAATTAAGTTGATAATATAATTATTAATTTAATTAAATAAATTGGATTATTGGATTATTATTATTATTATTATTATTATTATTATTATTTTGGAATAATAATAATTGGAATATATATATAAGTGGGAATAAAGAAAAGGGTTTCATATTTTTGGAACAGAAGAGTTTTCACGTGAAACTCAGAGAAGCTGCAGAGGAGAGAAAAAGGGCAAAGAGCTGTAGAGCAGCGGTTGAAGAACGGAAAAACTAAAGCTTCGAGAATTGCCGGATTATCTCAGGTAAGGGGGGTTTATCGTCGTTTAATGGGTATTATAGAATAACATGTCATGGGTAGTGAGAAGCCGTTGATTTTAACCCTAATTGGAACTGTATATGCTGAAATTGACGTTGAATAAACCGTGTTAAAAACTGTAAATTGAATTGATAGTTGTGTGAGTCGAAAATGTTAGACCAGGGTACGAATTCCAATTAAAAACTTGAATCGGCGCTACCAATTTACCGGACGAATGGTTCTGTTTAGAGATGGTTGTAGTTGAGGAAACGGCCGGAAAACCTGTGAAACGTAAGCTAACGGAACCCTGGAAAACTCAGAAAAATCTGAGTCTGCGCGCGAGCGGTCGACCATAGGGTCGGCGTGCGCTGACCCGTGAGGCATGCGCTGACTGCATGCGTCGACGCATGGTAGTTTTGCGCCGACCAGTGAGCTAAGCGTCGACTGTATGCGTCGACGCATAAGGCTTTTGCGCCGACTCCCTCCAGTTGAGCAGAGTCTTTGCAGAATGGAAAAATAGTTGATTTTATGTTGTGAGTGCAAGTGGTAGCTGGCCTATCATAGTTAATTGTGAGGAATGAATTTATTAGGTTTATGGTTGTGAAATGTTGATGCAATAATGTTGAAAAGTTGATTTTTTTAGTTGCCTTGTTGAAATTATTAAGTTGTAGGCCGATGAGCCAACGTTGATTCTAAGTTGATTTGTTGAGCATTACTGAGTTGTAGGCTGAAGAGCCAAAGTTGATTATGAGTTGTTCTGTTGAAAAGCTGTTATGTGGCTGTTGTTATTATGTTGTTGAGCTTTCAAGTCGTACATGACATATACATTCATATGCATTAAGTCGGGGCTTTTGCTCACACCACGTTGGCCTGGATTGGCAAAAATATGGGGCTTTTGCTCACACCACGTTGGCCTGGATTGGCAAAAATATGGGGCTTTTGCTCACACCACGTTGGCCTGGATTGGCAAATTTTTAAGTTGAAAGTTGAAGGCTTATGCCTTGATGCCCACTAAACTGGCAATGATTTTAAGTTGGGAGTTTTACTCCAAATGGTACCACATGCATGAAGAGTCGAGTCTCATTGAGTTGCATTTTATGTTGTTATTGAGTTGCCTTTACGTTGTGTTTGAATATGATAATTGAGTTGACTGTGCCGTTGCCTAATGCATGATATAATTAGGGTGATTAACGTGTAGAATTACTTAACATAACATGATAAATTATAATATTTGTTATATCGATTGAGGAACTCACCCTTACAGCTATATTTTTCAGGTAACGAGCAGTGAGTCGAATAGAAGCTAGTGCTTGAAGTCTAGTGTGGTTAGAGGGTCATGCTCTGATAGATGTAACATCGGGACGGGATGTTTGAATTGTTGAATAAATGTTAATTTTGATGAATTACAGATGTTGAAATATTTTATCCGCTGCGTATTGTTAAAGAAGATTTATGTTGAATAAAATTGAGCATGACTGATTTTATATTGACTTTTGTGAAGAAGTTGTTATGTGACACCCTTGGGTTGCAATATTTACTCTGATATGTATGATTTAATTGTTGTTGTTATTATTAAATATTTGGGGTATTTAGAAGGGTGTTACAGGGCACCCATTAATCCGAATTCCTTGATTCACATTGTACCTTCCGCCAATACCATTTCCATCATTCCCCGTGTTGCCAACATTACCCGGGTTTCCATCAGCATTTGCGTTACCCGCGTTACCAGTGTTCACAGGGTTATCAGCGTTCCCAGGGTTACCAGGGTTTCCCTCAGCATTTGGTATCTCCACCTCTGGATCGGGCCTCGATTGCTCAACCAATTCCCTCAGCTTTTCCTGGCCTTCTGCCATACCAGTCATCAATGTCATGAACTGATCCATCCTTTCACGCATATCAGCCAGCTCTTTCTGTACCTGGTCCATTGCTAGCTGCGGACGATTTTCCTTTGTCGGGTACCTGTGGACTCGCTTGGGACCAATAATGCCTGAAACAGGGAACAAACGTTAGACGCTACGGTAACACCTGCAAAATAAACAAGGGTTAGTATGCATGGTATGCGATGCACTACTTATTCAATTTCAAGGCACCCCCTTCTCAATTCCGGTTTGACCTTCTAGAACAACGTGTACACCTGCAATCGAACGTGCAAAAAACAATACCGAAATAATCAAATAGAATGAAACATTCGAAAGGTGTCGTAGTCAAAATACAAACTGTTCTGAGAGTGGCGAACAAAGAAATGAGAACCCATGTACAAGCCTGAAGGTGAACTCTACAAAAACAAAAGGAATCAAACATCTAGCCCAAACGAGTCTTCTCGAACTTCCTTAAGAAGCGCCTCTGTAACTGGGTCATTAGGGTGTTCTGTAAGGCCTTGAATCAACAAATTCCTCGTTTTGACCGATGTCGCATCCGCGAAAAAACAACCGGCGGGCTAAAATAAAAAACACAAACACAGAGCCGCCACTGCGCGTTATTTATCCCAAAATAGGGAAAGGAAACGCTCAGAGAAACCTGGAAAAAGCATGGTCTCGCGACCAAAGAGAAAGGGTAAGGGAGTCGGTTACGCAAGGGGAAGGTATTAGCACCCCTCACGTCCGTCGTACTCTACGGGATCCACGTTCTAAAAAAGAAAAGGTTGCTAAAACATCACACACACACACAAGGAACGCAGGTGGGGTTAAGAGAAAGGGGGCTCGATAGGACGTCGCATCCTATGCCTACATATCTCGTCTGGAACGAGAATCAGAGCTGCTGTAGTTCGGCTTACGCACGCCAAACAACACACGCACCCAAACAGGCAAACATGGAGCCTGAATGCCAATCACTGGGCTTACATCAGCATCCGAACCAAAACACACGCACACTGGAACCCAGATGCCACTTGATGGACTTACACCAGCTTCCAAGCACACTACAAGCACAATCAAACATAATCAGGATACAGACAGCCAATCGCTGGGCTTACGTCCATATCCTGACACACAAGTTCAACAAGCAAACACACGCAAAAAAGGAAAAAAAGTGCCCGGAGAGACCTCGCACGGTCTCCTGCCTACATACCTCGTCTGGAACAAGGATCAGGGCGATGTAGTTCCCCCTCAAGGGAAAGAAAATCTAGCCAGAAACCAAGGGAAGACACACTACCAGGGAGCTGTACTCGAGCCTAGTGTTGTCATGCATCATTGCCCTACGTTGAGGTTTCTACCTACTTGCACAACTGCAAGCTAATCCTATCCAGGAAAACAAGCATACAAGCATACAGAGCAAACAAATATTCACAAAGCACACACTATAACCAGTCAAGTGGGCTCAAACAATGGGTTTGACTGCCGAAGCAAGTCATATGTACATGGGTAGTATTCGCTCTTAACCTTGCCATCGCGAGGCTAAGGTGAAGCAGATGAAAGATGAGTGAAGATTAGACTTCACAGCTCTTATCCCTGACCAGGGAGAGCTTCAGACAAAGGAGCGTGGGTCCAAAATGGAGGGACCCTTCTACGCTCAAAGACTCTGACACAACTGTACAAAGTACAAGATCCTGGGTTTGTGCCCCAATGCATCAACACACAGCCGTGTGAGCAGAGGGACGACTCAACAGAATAGTGGGGGATAGATTGCATATCCCTTGGCTTCCACCAATTGCCTTAATCAAGGACTTTACCTGTTTGGGCACAATATTAAACAATCACAAACATCGCCTCTTAAGGAGGACTTCAGACAGTTGCCTGGCCAAGTAACAGGCCAGGTCTTCCAGACTACATGGAGAATAGAAGTCCTACCTCAATTAGTTTAAAAACCAAGCAACAGCAAGCAAGTTCTCAAGGAACTGTAAGCAACTTAATGTACCTGAAATCAATCAAGTATCATCAGTACTCAGACAAACAAACAATAAACAGCAAATGTTAATCTATACAGACAACACAGGTTAATGCACATAAGTGCCAGCTATAAGCCCAAGCTCAAGCATCAATCCCTACAACACAAAGCCAATGTTAGTTCACAACATCAAACAAATTCAATTTAAATTGCCTTGAAGCAACCTCCTTAAGCATTATGCATTTCATCCTGAAAATCCAAACCAAATGTGAGAACCAAGACCACTAGGCCAAGCCTAGGGTCCAAAAGGGATAAAAAGTTCCAAACAGCAAGTGCAACCCAATCCAAAATCACATTCAAACAAATCAAAATCAAATGCAATTGGTCCCATGCTTATATCAATCACCATTATCATTTCATGCACAATTTAACATCAATCATGCAATTTGCAACTCCAAATGACCAAACAGAACTATCTCACTCAAAAGCATACCAAATCAATTCAATTAATTCCACAAAAATTCACACCTAAACAGGACATATTCAATGTATAGCATGTCAATTTTCAGCTCAATTGGACAAAAGAAAGTAGGTCAATGAAAATCAAGAAATCCAGACACAATTATACAAGCCAATTCAAGGCATCCAAGCAAGCATCCACTTCAATAATTCATAAAACAGTGACAACATATTAGAAATGAATGGGATCAAAAGCAGGATGTCCTACAATGTGTCTACTATGCTCATGTCAAATTTCATCTTCATCCAATACCATATGAGAATTTCACAAGCAAAATGCTAACATGTGTCACACAAGGTTACCAAATGAGCATACAGAGAAGAAAATTATCAATCAATTTGAAAATGCAACCAAAAATTCCAGCAAAATTCACATGTTATCTTGACATACCAATGATCATTCATGCAAAACATTGGAGCAATTCAACAATCCTAGGTCATGCAAATAAAATCAGAAAGTTGACCTAGCTTGGTGTGACACAAATTGTCACACCTTACTTCAAAAAATCATATCTCCATCACCAAGTATCCAAAAATTGCAAACTCTACATGGAAATCACTATCAATGAATCCAGAATAAGCACAAAAATTTTCATTCATTTCTTTGGAAGTATGAGCATTTCATGATAGATATGGTGAAACATGCAAAAAATGTACACAAGTCAAAGATCAATAGGCCAAGTCAAAATTTCTCCAAGCACAACTTATGTTATCATGCCTATAAAAAACTAGACAAAATTATGAATCCAACAAAAAAAGTCTCACTAATTTTGGATTAGAAATGAATTTTTTATGATTTTTGTAAGTTTTGTTAGTTTATGAAATAATTATTCAAAATGAATTATGATATAATTAATTATCAGTGGCAGTATGGTAAATAAGAGATCCAAGGCCAAAACGACTGTGTAGCGCATTAATGCGTTGGACGCTCGCTATTGGTTGTCACAGGCGGGAAACATGATTTCAAATTGCCAATCCAGCGAAACGGATCAAACAGGGAAACAATTCCAGAAAATGTTGAAGTTCTTGGCCGTGTTCTTCGAGCCAAATTCCAGAAAAATGAAAACACGCAAATCTCAACCAAAATTAATAAATCATATATCATTCTCTTCGTCCTTCCACGTACATTCAAGATATGCTAACGAAATCTCCTAATTTCTACTATATCTCACGGATCGAGCGGTTTAAGATATGACATCAAAACAAAAAATCAAGATATCTCATTCATCAACTCACCAAATCAAAAACCAATCACATCCTGTTAATCTACAATGAACGCACTACAAAAGCCCTAGCATGGTTTGAGCAATGAGGAGGTTCGAAAATTTACCTTAGATTGAAGACAATGATGAATTTGTGGGTATTTGGATGTGATTCTTCAAAACAGATGAAGAAGAAGGTTGAGGAAGGTGAATAGAACTCGTATTTCAGCTCAAGCACGATCCAGATGTGAGAACTTTCCAAATGCCATTGATGAGCACACTTTGAACAGTGGAGATTCAGAAGCTTTCTTGCACCAATTCGATGAAACAGTCCAAGCTTATGGTTTGTAGAGCATGAATCATCAAGAATCTTGCAATTTCATTGAGAATTGATGGAGTTTTGGCCAAAAATGTGATGAAGGTTTTTGATGAATTTTGGAGAAAAATGGAGGGAAAAGTGGTTACACCTTGAGAATTGTGATTGTCATCAACATTTCAGTTATAATTAGAGCTTTATACTCTTGCTTAATCATCCTCTTGATCACCAATTAACCAAATGAAATGTAATTAGCATAATGTGCAATTTTCAATGCAAGGGCAAAATTGGCATTTCACATAAGGGCTCATGACAGCTGTATGACAGCTCAGACATCTTCTAATTATTATTTGTGATGTGTTGGCTTTGATCCCATGTTGATTGGCCTTGTACAATTCATTTTCCATATGTCATGCCAAATTTTGCATTTTAAATGATAGTTCAAAAATGGCCTAGCCAAATATTGCACCTTGAACACTCATGACAATTCAAACCATTTCTAATTGGCATATGTGATGTGTTGCAAAAACTCCCATTCCAAAATTCCAATTATTTCTCCATTTGGACCATTTTGCCCTTGGATCTTTAATTGTACACTTGAAAATTGACCTTTTGCATTGACCATTTTTGATGAATTTCAATTATGCACCATGAAAGTACATGTCAAATGGAGTTTGCTCATAAAAAGATCACTCAATTTGGACACTCCATGTGAAAGTTATGCCACTTTGATTATGGGTCATTTTTGAAATTGAATGGATCATAACTTGTCAACCATACATGGGAATTTCAAGTTCTTGGACTTTTTGGAAAGGTGAGACCAAGATCTACAACTTTCATGTTGAACAAAGTTTCATTTGAAGCTTCCTTGGACATGTAATTTTGTGATGAAAAACTTTCCATTTTTGGAAACTTCCATTACAAGTCACTTTCTATTTTTGGCAGTTTTTGTCCTGACTTTATTTTCTTCATTCTTGAGCTTTGACATGTCAAATAACACTTGTTCCAACATGAATGAAGTGTATCCAACTCTCTCCCACCTCCAAATCCATAAAATCAAGCACAGTTGACCACAGTTGACTTTTCAACTGATAGATGAATTTGGCAATGCACTAATCAATCTGAGCCCCAATTCTCTGATGAAATGGCTCAAGGATGAAACCCTAGCCTCCATAAGCTCAATAAAATCATGGAATGATCCTCAGATCCACTGTAGACCCCATCTCCTAGCTATGCCCTGATTGGCCCAATACAACTGATTAGGGTTGACCAATGGTCAAAACCCTAATCTCAAGGAATAAACTCAATCTCTTGATGATGATGATGAATCATTTCAAACAAGATGAAGACCAATCTCCTTGAGAACCACAAAACCCTAATTTGGACCTCCACATCCTCAGATGATTAATGACCAGTCCAATGAAACCCTAGCTTGCACATGACCTCCTTTCTTCTGATCAAGACTTGGGAGGATAACTTCGCACAATGTAACCATATGATATGCAATATGCAATGCCTAATGACCTAAAAATGCAATGCAATATGTTATGCTAGTCCCAAGAGAGGAGGGCAAATTTTGAGGTGTTACAGCTGCCCCTATTCAATCCACTGTGAACCTGTCGATATGAATAGCCTCGGCTTTCAGATGATCAGGATGAAGAGTGATTGAATACCAAGAACAGACGAACAATTTGCACTCTGATGGGAAAATAATTAATCACGCCTGTCAGAATCGGCAAAGACACAATCTCTGAAACAAAAATCCGTCTGGTACGGAAAAAGTCGGCCTGAATACCGAAACAGCAACATCAACCTGGATACCAAAATAAATGGTAACGCAGGGATAACCACGGCCTGAACACCACTCATCCGCTCGGGATTATTATTCTTTTTCTTTTTATGCTTTTCTTGAACCCCGAAATTTTCTTTATTTTTATTTTCTTGAACCCCGAAATTTTTCTGCGCAAATGATCCTCAAATCACTACATTTGAACCCCATTCTCCTGTTTGCCAAAATAATGAACCCCATTCTCCAGTTTGAACCCCAGTCGCCTGACGATAACTCACGATCGCCAATGTGAACCCCATCTCCAGAAAATGCCGCAACATCTCCCTTTCTCCATTTGAACCCCGATCTCCAGAAAATGCCTCAACACTTCCCTTTCTCCATTTGAACCCCGATCTCCCATCTCTCGCGATAATTCCGCTGGCAACGACGGAAATAACACCAAACCACTCTGAGGGCGACATGTCAGAGGGTATACCTTCACAAAAGGAAGGTAGCATGTGCATCTCTTCCTCAGAAGACACCTATAACGACCTCCATTGACCTCAACCAGAGTCTAAGGCGACACATGAACAGAAGATAATCCCGAGGACCTCATCCCGGATGTAATCTTCAACTCCAATCTCCATATGAAGCCCAGAAAATGCCTCAACATTTCCTTTTCTCCGGTTGAACCCCGAAAATCGCGCTGATCGCGTAACATCCTTCGATTTCACTTCCATCTCCGTTCGACGGAAAAAGTCATCCAGTATCGCACTACTAGAGAGCCTTGCTGATCTGACATCATGATGCTAAACTCCTCAGAGTAACATCTTCACCATCTGGAAAAACAAAACTCCAAGCGGTAACCACGGCTTAAACTGCGCTGATCGCAAAACACTTCCCATCTCTGTCCGACAGAAAAGTAAATCTCCTCCAGTATCGCACTACTGGGGAATATCTTCGATTCAATCATACGGCTAAACTCCTCGGAGTAACACCTTCACTGTCTGGCAAAAACCACTTCTCAAACGGTAACCACGGCTTGAGACTAGCTTATGCTTGCAATATGATGCATGATTGATTTTTCTGCGTAATGCTCCATAATCATGGAAATGCTACGCGATTTTATTTTTCTATGCAACATGCTATGCTATTTTTCATGATGAATGTATAAAAAGGTATCCCCCTCAAGGGACTCTTCTGGGGAGCACGAGACACTCTGCCGAGGAACTCGTCAATACTCCGATCTCCACCATGCTGGGGAATAAGCACTGCTGCTGGGAATAAGGCAACCCTTGCTGGGGAAAACCTCCTTTGCACCCAATCCGCTCGAGAAACTGCTGGGGATAACCACCACCAACACTCTGTGGGGATACAACAGTCCTTGACTTGCTGGGGATATCAATCCCGAATCTGCTTCGGGGAACCCTCACAGATACCTGACGACTTTACTGGGGAAGTGCTCACAGATAGCTCCGCTGGGAAACAGCCACCTCCAGGCTTGGCAACTGGGGAAACATCGATCTGACACCTGCTGGGGATAACCATCCTGACCCTGCTAGGGAAAGCGAATGCCACTCCGCTGGGAACAACCCACGCAATCCATAGGTAGAATCAACTCAGCTAGGGATGCAGATATCAGTCTGCCACAGAAACTCATCCCATCCACTGGTAGGATGAACACTGCTGGAGATATATTTCATTGAAACCCGCTCCACTCGGGGATAACAACCTTCTGACTTGGCTGCTGAGGAAACACCGTTTTACCTCTGCCGGGGATAACCATCCTGACTCGGCTGGGGAATCCACAGACCTTGATCTGCTAGGGATTTGTCCTCTAATTCTACTTGGGGATCTCGCTGGGGAAACGAGAAAAGTTGGTACAGAACACCCGTCGACTCGTCGAACCATGGTATCCACCTCCCAATCTCGCATCAGCTTTCCACTTTTGAGAATTCCCAGACTCGTCTGGACCTTTTCTGCTCCATCATCTTGTATTCCAAGTCGCTTCGCGCTCGACGAAGAGCGAACTCCTGGGGACTATACAGACTTTTCAATCTTCCGACTTTGAAGAGTCTTCTTGATTAATTCCAAGGGTCGTCGTACGCCTCGACGTCTCTCATCGCTTCTCTACCCATTCATTCGTCCCTGATTGGACCCTGCGGGGAATTTCTACAGACTTTCCAATCTTCCGATTTTGAAGAGTCTTCTTGATTAAAATCAAAGATCATCGTACGTCTCAACGTCTCTTCGTCATCCCTTCACATATTCGTTCCTGAGCGAACTCTCTGGGGATCTGTTACAAAGCTTCCACATCACAACCTGCAAGTGAGTGAAAATATCTAACAATTCCTGCAAAACAGACCGTCAGATAAAACCGTGCCCCAGGCGTGTCAAGATTTCAACACTTGGGTCACTCAACCTTCCGAATAAGATTTCAAGCTTTCAATCTTATAAACATGCATGGGAAGGGACCTGTATGTCTTAAAATGCAAGATTTTTTATCAAAATAATCGGATGTTTTTGCAATCAAAGCGGTAATGAAAACAAAAAACAAAATTATTTGACTGAATATGCATTTTATTGATTGAAAAAGGGTGGCTCAAATTGAGCAATACAAAAGGAAGCAATTCCTGAAAAGAGGTAATTGCGCACAAAAGGAAAAATCTATCCTAATGGCAATGTGAAACCCGTGATCTCATCGAGTTCCAACTCGGTTACACCCCATATATCCTCAGACTCTCCATGCTTTCTGCCTTCTGAACAAGACGCTTCTGATCGACCCCTACCGGGTATTATCCATGATGCTTTAACCAAAGCGCAAACGATTATGCCGGACGCAGTTGTTCGTTTCAATCCCTCTTTTGCCTGGACCGCCCTTTCGGGTTTTCAGTCCACCGGGATACCCTTTTTTGCCCAAGTCGCCTTTTCAGGTTTTCGACTTGCCGGGTGTACATTTTTCTTTTTATCCCTAATTTTTGCCCGAACCTTTTTCTGTTTTTGGTTCGCCGGGATGCCCATTTTTTGCCTGGACTATTTTGTTCTTTTTGTCCAGCGGGTCTCTTTATACGAAGTATTTTTTAACTGCGTCCGCATTCACAGGGGATGGAAAATCCTCGCCATCCATGGTCGTTAACAACAAGGCTCCGCCAGAGAAAACCTTCTTGACCACGAATGGACCTTCATAATTCGGTGTCCATTTGCCCCTACGATCGTTTTGAGGAGGAAGGATCCTTTTCAGCACCATATCACCCACGTGATACACCCGAGGTCGTACCTTCTTATCAAAAGCACGTTTCATCCTCTGCTGGTACAACTGCCCATGACAGATGGCCGCTAGCCTCTTTTCCTCAATCAGGCTCAACTCCTCGTACCGGGTCCTCACCCATTCAGCCTCTTGCAATTTCACGTCCATCATGACTCTCAAAGAGGGAATCTGAACCTCAACTGGTAGCACGACTTCCATCCCATATACCAACGAGAAAGGAGTTGCCCCAGTAGATGTGCGCACCGACGTTCGATACCCATGCAATGCAAACGGCAACATCTCATGCCAGTCTTTGTAGGTTACCACCATTTTCTGCACAATCTTCTTTATATTCTTATTGGCTGCCTCAACCGCCCCATTCATCTTCGGACGATAGGGAGAAGAATTGTGATGCTCGATCTTGAATTCCCGGCACAGCTCTGCCATCATCTTATTGTTCAAGTTAGAACCATTATCAGTAATGATTCTCTCGGGAACCCCATATCTGCAAATGATGTCTCTCATGAGAAATCTGGCAACGACCTGCTTCGTCACATTCGTATAAGAGGCTGCTTCAACCCACTTGGTGAAGTAATCAATAGCCACTAATATGAATCGATGCCCATTCGAAGCTGTAGGCTCAATCTTTCCGATCATATCAATGCCCCACATAGCAAACGGCCATGGAGACGACATTAAACTCAACGGATTTGGAGGCACGTGCACCTTGTCAGCATAAATCTGGCATTTATGACACTTCCGCACAAAATTGAAACATTGGGCCTCCATTGTCATCCAATAATAACCTGCCCTCAGCAGCTTCTTTACCATTGCATTCCCACTGGAATGGGTACCGAACGAGCCCTCATGAACCTCTTTCATCAATTGGCTTGCTTCTTTATCATCAACGCATCTGAGCAAGACCCAATCAAAATTTCTCTTATACAAAACCCCATCCTTATTCAGATAGAACACCATGGCCAACCTCCACAGAGTCTTTCGGTCCTTTTTCGATGCTCCCTCAGGATACTCTTGAGTCTCTAGATAGCGCTTGATATCGTAATACCACGGCTTCTCATCATCAGATGCTGTATCAACAGCAAACACATAAGCCGGTCTATCCAGACGACCTACTTCCACACTGGGGAACTGATTCCACCACTGCACCTTAATCAAGGCGGCCAGAGTAGCCAAAGCATCTGCCAACGGATTCTCCTCTCTGGGCACATGATGCAACTTCACCCTGGTGAAAAACGTCAACAACCTCCTCGTATAATCTCGATACGGAACCAAATGAGATTGATGCGTATACCATTTCCCGTTAACCTGATTTATCACCAGAGCTGAATCTCCATATATGACAAGGTTCTTGATCCTCAAATCAATCGCCTCTTCAATCCCCAATATACAAGCTTCATATTCAGCCACGTTGTTGGTGCACTCAAATGTTAGCCGGGCAGCAAAAGGAATGTGGGATCCTTTCGGCGTAACCAAAACAGCACCAATACCGCTTCCATTCACGTTAACGGCCCCATCAAACATCAGAATCCATTCGGATTCAGGGTCAGGCCCCTCCTCCAGGATTGGTTCCTCACAATCTTTCGATTTGAGAAACATGATGTCCTCATCAGGGAATTCAAACTTCATCGGTTGATAATCATCAATAGGTTGCTGGGCGAGGTAATCAGACAATACACTCCCCTTGATCGCCTTCTGAGAGGTATACTGTATATCATATTCCGTCAAAATCATTTGCCACCTCGCAACCCGTCCGGTCAATGCTGGCTTCTCAAAAATGTACTTGATTGGATCCATCTTGGAAATCAATAAAGTGGTATGAACCAGCATGTACTGCCTTAGTCGGCGAGCAGCCCAGACCAAAGCATAGCAAGTTTTCTCGAGCAGTGAATATCTTGTTTCACAGTCGGTAAACTTTTTGCTAAGGTAGTATATGGCATGCTCTTTTCGACCAGACTCGTCATGCTGCCCCAATACACACCCCATTGACCCCTCGAGGACTGTCAGGTACAGAATTAACGGTCTTCCCTCCACAGGAGGCATCAGAATCGGAGGCTCCTGCAAATATTCTTTTATCTTTTCAAATGCCGCTTGGCAATCCTCATTCCACCTGACCGTTTGATCTTTTCTTAACAATTTGAAAATCGGTTCACACGTGGCTGTTAGATGAGATATGAACCGTGAAATGTAGTTCAATCTACCTAAGAAACCACGAACCTCCTTCTCCGTTCTCGGTTCAGGCATTTCTCTTATTGCTTTTACTTTAGCAGGATCAACCTCGATTCCTTTCTCGCTTACAATGAACCCCAGCAATTTACCGGACCGCACTCCGAACGTGCACTTGTTCGGATTCAACCTCAGTCTGAATTGTCTCAACCGGTCAAACAACTTGGCCAGATCTACCAAATGCCCCTCTTCTGTTTGGGACTTTGCTATCATGTCATCAACATAGCATTCTATTTCATGATGAATCATATCATGAAACAAAGTCACCATGGCTCTCTGATAAGTAGCACCAGCGTTCTTGAGACCGAATGGCATCACCTTGTAACAAAAGGTGCCCCACGGTGTAATGAACGTTGTTTTCTCCATATCATCTGGCGACATTTTGATTTGATTATATCCAGAAAAGCCATCCATGAAGGAAAACACCGAGAATTGAGCTGTATTGTCTACCAACACGTCAATGTGAGGTAATGGAAAATCATCCTTCGGACTAGCTCTATTCAGATCTCGGTAGTCCACACACATCCTCACTTTCCCATCCTTCTTCGGGACTGGCACAATGTTCGCGACCCATGGCGGATAATTAGTGACAGCAAGGAAACCGGCATCCCACTGCTTCTGCACTTCTTCTTTAATTTTCATCGCCATGTCAGGTCGGGTCCTGCGCAACTTCTGCTTCACTGGAGGACAATCTGATCTCAACGGTAGTTTGTGCACAACAATATCGGTATCCAACCCTGACATATCTTGATAAGACCAGGCAAAGATGTCGACATACTCTTTCAACAATACTACCAATCTGCTCTTTACGCTTTCCTCCAAAGCAGCCCCGATTTTCACCTCTCTCTTGACCTCGTCGGTACCCAAGTTCACAACCTCAATCGGCTCTTCATGCGGCTGAATCACCTTCTCCTCTTGTTTCCACAATCTGGCTAATTCCCCTGGCAGTTCACAATCTTCTTCGTCTTCTTCTTCAGCAAGATAGATTGGATTGTCGAAGTCATACAAGGGTGTAACAGGATTGTTATCAATGAGATCCGGAGAAGAATCGCATCTGCATGAATGTTGATTCATGCATTGCTTTAGAACCGGTGTGAGAAAATTGAAAAAAAAGAAAAATGAAAACATTGCCATTTTTATTTTGTTTTTATTATTTTTAAACTGCAAAAATAAATGAAAAACAGGGAACACCGCTTTTAATTGAAAAACACCCTTTTATTAATGATGCGAACTTGCAAATATGAACATGAGGTGACCCTTACAATGAACCATTACGTGTCGGGCAACACGTATGGCTTTCATGCATATAAGACTAAAACAGGAAAAATATTACTCTTCCAGCAGAGTGACCCGGATGATCTTTTCAGCCTTCCAGTTCTGGATTCCCATCCCTGGTGCGCACGGCTTTATCCACCGGTCCATGTCACAATCGCTATCAGCATCTTCGCCCATCATGCAGATGTGATCCGGATCCAGCATTCCGGCACTTGTGAAGGTGACTGACGTACGACGTCCTCTGCCTTGCCCTGAGCCTCGGCCCGGCTGGTACCCCACTCCAAAGCGATCTTTCTTCGCAGGGACATCCATCATTCTGCCCCAACCAGGAGCCTCTCCACTCTTCACCACCTCAATGGCCTGCTTGGATGAAGATATGGACGGTTTCTCTTCCTCCTTGGCAAAAAGAGCATTCTCCACCTTAACGGTTTCAAATGCCTGACTGGGCGTCTCCCAGATCTCGCCATTCATTTCAACATATTTAAATGAGGACAGGTGGCTGACAAAGATGTCCTCTTCTCCGCACACAGTGACAACCTGTCCCTCCCAGATGTACTTCAGTTTCTGGTGCAAAGTCGAAGTTACTGCCCCAGCAGCATGAATCCACGGCCTACCCAACAAGCAACTGTATGCCGGCTGAATATCCATGACGTAGAAAGTCGACTTAAACACCTCTGGGCCAATCTTCACTGGCAGCTCAACCTCTCCAAACACGGCCCGCTTCGACCCATCGAAAGCCCGCACAATCAAATCAGTCGGAGTCAAAATCAGCCCATCACAGTTCAGCTTAGCCAGAGCCTTCTTCGGCAACACATTCAAGGAGGAGCCGGTATCAACCAGCACATGCGAAAGCACGGCTCCTTTACATTCCATAGCGATGTGTAACGCCTGGTTATGATTCCTTCCATCCACCGTCAGGTCCATGTCTGTAAAGCCCAGCCCATGACTGGCATGCACATTAGACACGACCGTCTCTAATTGGTTTATCGTTATCTCTTGAGGAACATAGGCTTTCTTCAAGATTTTCAGCAAAGCCTCCCTGTGCCCCTCAGAGCTTAACAGCAACGATAAGATCGATATTTTGGAGGGAGTCTGCTGCAAATGGTCAACCAATTTGTACTCAGACTTCTTGATGATTCTTAAAAATTCCTCTGCATCATCATCAAGTTTTTCATCCGACCCCACAGGCGCCGGTGTCACCACGGGAGTACTCTCATTCACCACAGCTTTTCCTTTTGCCCTGGCTAAAGCCTCGGCCTTTTCCTTTTTCTCTTTTTCTCCCTCTCCTCCCCTCAGGGCCTCTGGAGCGAATAATCTACCACTGCGAGTGAAACCACTGGTACCGGCATTATCCACCTTTGAAACGATGGTTTCACTAACAGCCTGATCTTCCAACTTTTCCCCATTACAATAAACTTCTCCACCATAATGCCAGGGCACGACATCATCTTTGTCGTATGGAATTGGTCCAGGTACCGTGATAGTAACTGGAGCCGCTTCAGCAAGATTAGACAAATCCACCGGATCAAAGTAGATTGTTATGGTGGAGACCTCCATCTTCCCCTCATCAGCCTTCTTCTCAATCACAATATCCCCATTGTCCATCAGACCCTGGACAGTCTTCCTCAGAAGCTCGCACCCATTAACAGAATTAATGCACTCAGCACAATCATCTTCACAGCCCGGATGAACCCCATTCTTCAACAACAGCCCCTTGACCTCAGCCAACGGAGTCTTCAATTGATCAACAGACAACAGCCCGATCTTGTTCTCTTCAGAAATGGCATTCACCCCCCTCTAACCATGCGCGGGCATGGGATTAGCATTGACGTTGGAGATGGTGCGAAGTTGATTGCTTTTGAATCCACCAGGTCTTGAACTGTGTGCTTAAAAGCTTTACAGTTCTCAATGTTATGTCCGGGCGCACCTGAGTGGAATTCACACTTTGCGTTCTCATCATAGCTGGCTGGCCTTTGATCAGATCTCAAAGGTGCCAGAGTTCTGGTCTGTACCAACCCCAGATCCATCAACTTCTTGAACAGGAAAGAATAGGTCACCGAAGGCCTATCAAACTGCCTGTCCACTGCTTTACCCCTTACCTGATAACCAGCCCTCTGAGGCCTCTGCTGGAAGGGTTGCCTTTGCTGCTGCTGCTGTTGTGGTTGCGGTTGCTGTTCAGCAGGAATAGTTACCGCAGCGGTGTGCTGGAAGTAACGATCCCTACTGGGTCCTCGTTGAGCATACACAGCGCTAGTATCGCCCTCTTTCTTCCTCTGGCCACCATTACCAAACGGCTTTTTCGATCCTGAAGAAGAGGCTGCACCCTGAATCTTACCAAGCTTTAACCAGCTCTCAATCCTCTCCCCTGCCACGACAATATCAGAAAAGTTGGTCACCGGACAACCAACCATTCTCTCAGCAAATGCCCCCTGCAGGGTTCCCATGAACAGATCCGACATTTCTCTGTCAACAAGAGGAGGTTGCACTCTGACAGCCAACTCTCTCCACCGTTGGGCATATTCCTTAAACCCCTCATTATTCTTCTGAGACATACCCTGCAGCTGGGTACGACTCGGAGCCATGTCAGCATTGAACTGATATTGCTTGAAGAACGCGTCCCCAAGATCCTGCCAGTTTTTTATATCTGAGGACTTTAGCTTGGTGTACCATTCCAGGGAGCCTCCGGACAGGCTGTCCTGAAAGAAGTACATCCACAGCTTCTGATCCATGGTGTACGCAGAGATCTTGCGGACAAAAGCTTGAAGATGGGTCTCTGGACAAGAACTTCCGTTGTAACGGTCAAACGCGGACGCTTTAAACTTCTGCGGGATCACAATCCCCTCAACAAGCCCCATATTCGACATGTTAACCACCCCAGGAGTGGCATAACTTTCCAGCACCTTAATCTTCTCAGCCAACAGCTGAATCTCCTTGTTCTGAGGCTGGACCCCATACTGACCCAACGGCTCATTATGCATTGAAAACTGATCTGCTTCCCTGTCTTCCTCTCTGTCGTCATCAAACCCGTAGAATGGAGGCAACAGACCGTCCTTCAGATTCTGACCCGGCCCAGGCTGACCACCGGCACCACCAAAACCAGCAGCATTATTCACAACACCAACAGTCGTCCTCTTACCGCCGTCACGAGACCCCAGCCCCTGGTTGGAGACACCATCCAGGTTAACACCACTGTTTGCTGCAGAAGCCCGCTCGAGCTTTTCAACTTTATCAGCCAACGCCTTCTGACCAACTGCAAAGCCTTGCATGATGTTGATCAGCTCATTCATTTTGTCCTTCAGCTCGAGGATGTCTGTATTGGGAAGATCCATGAGTCTGGGAGTATTGCGCCTGGTAAAATATCTGTGAGGGCGTGTTGAGTGCAAAGGTACAGTTCTGCGAGCACGAGCAATGATTCCTGTCACAATCACGCACGTTAGTAACAGATACCTGCAAAATAAAACACAAGTTATTATGATCAATGCATGAATGCAGTGTTTATCCACATGAGGAACACTTTGTCTCTCGATCCTGGCATCATCGAGACAAATAATAATCCGACATCAATATTCTTCAGCATTTGATTTCATCGTACAGATCAGAGATATATGATTTAGCAAAAATACCCCCAACCATGTGTGTGCTTGTGTGAATGCATACGGTAAAGAAAATAAAGCTTGAAGATCAATCACTGAAGGAAAAATAACCATCACATGACAAAAATGCACAATAAGTGCCATAGTCATACATCAAACCAGATAAAATTCAGATACAATCCTCTAGAATCAGGAAAGAAATACAAGCAAATGGATTCCGTCAACAAGCCTGACGGTAATCCACAACAAATGAAAGATCTAGCTGGATGAGGGTCCCACAGATGGCCCTATCTCATCTTCCATCCTTGCGAACTCTGCGGCGAACCTGAGCTCGGTATTCTCCTGCTGTAATCTCCCCACCTCTTTCTGGTGAATCTTCATCTGCCTGAAGTAATGATCTCGCTCAGCAATGTAATGATCCCTCTCGGCGGTGATCCTCGCTTTCTCTGCTTCCCACTCTGCAGCGAGGACTCTGGCTCTGTCATCCCTCTGATCCCTCACCAAGATTTGCCTTCTCTTCTGATCCTCAATGATCTGTGAAGCTCTAGCCAATCTCTCTTTGGTGACGTCATGCTCCTTTGCTGAAGATGCCAAGGCTTGACTGACCTTCCCATAGTAAGCAGTATCCATCTCAAAACGCTTTGCTTCCAGGGCATGTCGCTTGTCTTGATCTTCCATCTTCACTCTGATCTCCTGATTAGCCTTCCGAACCCGAGCAACACTCATCTCCAATTCCGCTTTCTCCGCAAGCAACTGATCTCTTTCCCGCTTCATCTCCAAGAACTCGTCCATACTAACAGTAGAAGAAGTCTCTTCAACCAACGGATACCAAGGATCAACCATAGGAAATGGTAGACAAGTAAGCTCCACTCTCTTACTGAGCCAATCATCGAACGGAGGAAAAGATCTGTTATTAGCTCTACCCCAAGAAACCTTGCCTCTCCTCTGAATGCCGCGCCACGCCTCAGATACTTGCTTCACCCTGGCATGATTGCCCTCAACTGGGAAGTACACAGATTCCTGAACCTCACTTTTGTACGGAGGAAGCTCCATAGCAAAGCCCATCTGCCTCTTAAGAAGTGTCAGGTTATAATTGATGCAACCCTGAACTCCTATAAGTGGTACATTGGGAATACCCCTGCAGCTGCAGATAAAATCTTGTCTAACCCCACTACTGTGAGTCCAATCTATGTCTTTGGCCCTCAAACCCATCAGCTTGGTCGCCCAATTAACATTCTGACCAAGAAGAACAAAAGCACCCTTAGACGGCAAATAACCCATAAACCACTTGTATAGCAACTGAGCACAACATCAAATCAAACCCCCACGCCTCTTCTCGTTCCGGTTATGAACCGAGTAATATAGATCTCCAATCAAAGTGGGAATAGGATTTCCTTGAACAAACAAGCGAATGGCATTAACATCCACGAAGTTCTTCTGGTTAGGAAACAGAATGACCCCATAAATGCCCGCAGCAATCAAAGCACAGACAGCTTTCCAGTTACCCAACTCTGCCTGCTCCTTAGCCTTAGCCTCTAGGAAACTGAGATGAAAACCAGGCAACTTCCCCTTCTCTTTCAGATTACCCCTCACCGTCTCCAGACTCAAATAAAGAGCACGGGAAATCCCTCCAATATCGGGTTCCTCCTTAGTAGCATAGAAAGGAACCTGATCTCTGATCTGAAGGCCCAAAATATCAGCATAATCCTCCATCAACGGCCCGAGTAAGTAGTATGGGAAAACAAAACACCTCAGCTCAGGATCATAGAACTGGAGAAGAGTATGAATGGCACTCCTGTCTCTGTCAGTGAGTCTGAAAACCATCTTCAGAATCCCCCCATACGTCTCACGAAACAACCCCACATGGTCGGGTGCAATCAAAGCTATCATATCTTTCAGCACACTGATCTCTGGGTCAAAGAAGCTATAGGCAACATCATCCTTCAAGCCGGGTCTTCTCATATCTGGGCAGAAAGTCTCTCAACCAGGATCTCGATCAAAAGGTCCCTGCATATGTATAAACATGTGTTAGATGCAGGTAAATGCAAGATGTAATGATGTTGATGAATGAATGCAATGCATTGTGCCATCCTCCAAGCCTTTTGATCATCTGCACTGAAACCTGGTCTCTGAACTGATCATAACCATCCGAGGGAACAAGTAACCACCAATCCGACTCAAGGGTTCCGAAATAAACGGAAGAAAGATACATCATCATCATCACCAAACCATCTCTGAGCAGATACCCAACAACCTCTGAATCGGCCTGGGGAATCCTGAAATAAACGGATCCCCACAGATAAATAACACGGACAGCACTCCGGCGTCTCTGAAATAAATGGCCATAAATCCGACTTATAAATATGACTCTGATCCACGGAACAAAAAGTCACCATCTGAGCAATGCATCTGAAAGAATCACCCTCCCCTCACAGGTAAATTCTAATCAGGTCATCCTAAGGCGGATAATAGTCTCTACAATAGGGTAGAGATACTCAATGGGTTTGCCCTTTCGGGCGTGCCATTGTAGCTCCCTTAAGATCGTCTAAACCAAAGATCCGGGAAATGATCGGTCACCAGAGTCAACAGCCCAAATGAGATAACCCAACCAAAGTGGAAAACCCCACTGGAAGAGCACTTCTCAGATGAACCTCGTCCGGCTTGTGGTATGTCACGTCGCAACAATGTGCCCAACCGACATGTGAGCGACGTGAGACCACGCTAATCCTAGGTGTATACTCGGGCCTGGGTTTTATCCCCACTCAGAATACCCACCCCAAACAGAGGAACCACCTGCACAGAGGACGGCAACATGATAGTATGATGCATGCAAATATTTATGCAAATATATATAGTGGTTAGAATAATAAATGCAATAAATCAAGCAAAACAAGCAACCTAAACTATCCTAGAATGCTAGGAAAGACTCGCTTAGGGAAGATGGACCAGCACAGGTCAATATCTTTTGTCCCCAGCAGAGTCGCCAGCTGTCGCATCCGCGAAAAAACAACCGGCGGGCTAAAACAAAAAACACAAACACAGAGCCGCCACTGCGCGTTATTTATCCCAAAATAGGGAAAGGAAACGCTCAGAGAAACCTGGAAAAAGCATGGTCTCGCGACCAAAGAGAAAGGGTAAGGGAGTCGGTTACGCAAGGGGAAGGTATTAGCACCCCTCACGTCCGTCGTACTCGACGGGATCCACGTTCTAAAAAAGAAAAGGTTGCTAAAACATCACACACACACAAGGAACGCAGGTGGGGTTAAGAGAAAGGGGGCTCGATAGGACGTCGCATCCTATGCCTACATATCTCGTCTGGAACGAGAATCAGAGCTGCTGTAGTTCGGCTTACGCACGCCAAACAACACACGCACCCAAACAGGCAAACATGGAGCCTGAATGCCAATCACTGGGCTTACATCAGCATCCGAACCAAAACACACGCACACTGGAACCCAGATGCCACTTGATGGACTTACACCAGCTTCCAAGCACACTACAAGCACAATCAAACATAATCAGGATACGGACAGCCAATCGCTGGGCTTACGTCCATATCCTGACACACAAGTTCAACAAGCAAACACACGCAAAAAAGGAAAAAAAGTGCCCGGAGAGACCTCGCACGGTCTCCTGCCTACATACCTCGTCTGGAACAAGGATCAGGGCGATGTAGTTCCCCCTCAAGGGAAAGAAAATCTAGCCAGAAACCAAGGGAAGACACACTACCAGGGAGCTGTACTCGAGCCTAGTGTTGTCATGCATCATTGCCCTACGTTGAGGTTTCTACCTACTTGCACAACTGCAAGCTAATCCTATCCAGGAAAACAAGCATACAAGCATACAGAGCAAACAAATATTCACAAAGCACACACTATAACCAGTCAAGTGGGCTCTGTCGCATCGCGCGAAAAACCGGCGGGAAAAGAAAGAAACAACAGAGCCGCCACCGTGCGTTATTTATCCCAAAAGAGGGAAAGGAAACGCTCAGAGTAAACCTGGGAAAGAACATGGTCTCGCGACCAAAGAGAATGGGTTCGGGAGTCGGTTATGCGAAGGGAAGGTATTAGCACCCCTACGCATCCGTAGTACTCTACGGGATCCACGCACAATAGAAAGGAAAATTGGTTGCTAAACACTGCTTAAATACTCACACACACTGGCTGAAAGAGACAAAAGAAACTGACTGAAACTGACTCGGCAGGACATCGTATCCTGGGCCTACTTAGTCTATCAGGCATAGACATCAGAGTCGAAGTAGTTCGGACTGGGGAAACGACACATGCTCGCTAGGATGTCGCATCCTATGCATACGTATCTTCTCGGACGAGAGAAGAATCAGAGCATTCGTAGCTCGGCTGACACGCGCACAAACAAACAGACAAAGGCAAACGTGGAGCCCGAATGCCAATCACTGGACTTACATCAGCATCCGAACCAAAACACACACAAGAAGGCAAACATGGAGCCTGAATGCCAATTGCTGGACTTACATCAGCATCCGGACCAAAACGCACGCACACTGGAACCCAAATGCCACTCGATGGACTTACATCAGCTTCCAAGCACACAACAACAAAACAAGTTAGTAGGGAGTCGGGGACTCGAGCCTATAACTGTCAAGCACACACTCAAACAGACAGACAACAAATTGCTAAGGAGTCAGGCACTCGAGCCTAGCAACTGTCAAACAACACACACACAAAAGAAAAAAAAGGGCGCCCGGAGAGATCAGCTCAATCTCCTGCCTACATACTTCATCTGGTATGAAGATCAGGGCGATGTAGTTCCCCTACAGAGGGATAAAGGACTAGCCTAACCAGATAACAGAGGGAGACACAACACTAGGGAGACTACGACTCGAGCCTAGATGTTATCATGCAAAATCAACCTTAAGTTAAGGTTTCTAGCTAACTGGCACAGGGAGCCAACCTACCCTAAACATGACTTGCACAGGAAGCAAGCCACACACACACTTAACTTGCACAGGAAGCAAGCCAAGCAAAACCTAACTTGCACAGGAAGCAAGTCTAAACTAATCCTAACTTGCACAGGAAGCAAGTCAAACAATCCTAACTTGCACGGGAAGCAAGTCAAACAATCCTAACTTGCACAGGAAGCAAGTCAAACAATCCTAACTTGCACAGGAAGCAAGTCAAACAATCCTAACTTGCACAGGAAGCAAGTCAAACAATCCTACAAGCACAGATAGCACACACTATACACAAGCAAGTGGCTCAAACAAGGGTTAGGTTTTAGTCGAGGGGTCATATCAACCTCAACAAACAAACCTCTGGAATGGGGTGAGTGTTGCTCTTAACCTTGCCATTGAGGGGCTAAGGTGAAGCAGATGAAAGGAGATGAGGGGTGTGCCTCATTGCTTCTATCCCTGACCTGGGAGAGCATTTGACAAGAATGTGTGGGTTCAGAAAGTGGGAACCCTTCTACACATTTAAAACTGACTCAACTGTACAATTGCACAAGATCTTGGGTTTTTATCTGTAATGCATCAACACAGTGGTGTGAGCAAAGCAGATGACACACTGAATAGTGGGGGATAGATTGCATATCCCTACCTTCCACCAATTGCCTCTTCACTTAGGAGGACTTTGACTCTATGCAAGGACAAAAGTAAACAGTCACAAACATTGCCTCTTAAGGAGGACTTCAGACAGTTGCCTGGCCAAGTAACAGGCCAGGTCTTCCAGACTACATGAAGTAAAAGAGATTATACCTCAAGCAAGTTGCTAAAAAGCAAAGCAAATCAAGTTCAGAGAACTTAAGCAACTAAAGTACCTGAAAAAAGTCAAAACAATCAGCAAACAGTTCAAAAGTTTAAATCAAAAGGAATTGGTAAACAGTCAACACAGATGGTCAACTGTGCAAGGCACAAGACTCAAACACATGAGTCAAACCTACAAAACAAAGGTTAGCATATGGTAAACAATCAAGTTCAAACAAGTTTGAATGATCTTTGAGGCATTGGTGCTTAACCTGAAACAAGAACTCAATTGTAAGCTCAAAAGACCACTAGGACTAGCCTAGGGTCAAGGATGAAAGAAAAAGTCAAAACAGCAAAGAAAAGTCAAACAAAGTCAAGGTCAAACATTTAGTAAGCAATCACAATTGGGCCCACATTCAAATCATGCATTATTATCATTTCATGAACATTTGAAGTCAAAGTAAGGCAAATGAAAGCACAAAAAAGTCAACAGAATGACTTGCATCAAAAGTCAACCCAAACAATCTCAAAAATCATCAAATAAATCACATTCAATCCTAACATCTAGCATGGCAAGCATGTCAAATTTCATGGCATTTGGATGAGAGGAAGGCAGTCAATGAAAATCAAGAAGTCAAACCAAATTTAAGCATGCACAATGAAGGTCAACAAACATGGGTCAACTTTAGAAAATCATATCAGATTGAAAACAGGTGAGAAATGAATGAGATTAACACCAATGCAAATCTCAATATGTCTAGTTATCACATATGAAATTTCATGATCATATAATATGGTATGAGAATTTCCCAAAGGATATGGCAATGTGTAGCACAAAAAGTCAACATTTGACTAGGCAGGGAAGAAAATTCTCAAATAAATGGAAAACAGCACAATCAAATCCAGGAAAAATCACACATGAACTAGACATGTAAGGGAGGGATCATGCAAAATTTGGGGTCATTTGGATGTAAGAAAGCATGCCATTGAAAATCAAGAAAATGCATATCATTATTGTGACACCAAATGCAACCTCTAACTTCAAAAAATCAAAGCTCACACACCACATATGATAAATGCACAAACTTTATACCAAAACAAAGGTGAATCTGTCTAGTTTCTCCACAAAAAATTTCAGAACCAATGGATGCAACATGAGTATTTCACAATTGTTTTGGCAATATGTATCACTTGGGCATACATGACAAGAAAACTTATACCATTTAAAATCCAGCCACACAAAAAATTATTAAAAATCATAATAAAATGCTAGACATTCTTGTGAACATTATGCAAAAATTTTCATGAATTTTGGAGTTAAATCGAATGAGTTGTGAATTTTAGAAGATGAGTGAATAATTGGAGCAAAACATGAACACATAATGTGATTTAATGAGTCAACATTGGTCAGCGTGGCAAAATGGTAAATAGGCGTATCACTAAACCAAACGCACCGTTTCAATGGGGACATGTGAAATGTTGTGATTGGTGGCTCAACAGAACAGTGAACAAAACGCAGTAAAATGCCAAGTTTTCTGGAAATTCTCTAGGGTTTGTGAATGGAACAGTAACACTCATCATCTCCAACAAACATGGAATACTGACACGCCCAGAAACAGCACACAAGCATGGCAATGATATGGTGGTTCATACAGCATCCAGACAACAATAAAACCAAACACTAATCGAGCAAAATTCTGGGCAGACATTCTTTATGGTTTGTACAGCAGCTCATATTCATATGACCAGCATCATGAGAAAAATAATTCCAACCAAGAGGCCCAATCAGTCTGGCAACTAAACATCATCATCAAATAACATCAAACAGAAACAACAAACACGGTTCATGGAAATATTCTGGGCAGGTTTAATGGTTTTAAGACGACAGCAGTGCATCATCATCACCATACAAAAATCGACCACAAAAAATTCACCCAGAAACAGAAATTGAGTACACCAATCTCTTCAGCATTCAACATACATTAATAATCCAAGCATTGTTTTCCTTAAGACACAATAACCATCATGAATCGAAGACAAATACATTCATACATCAGTTTTCAAATCAAGAAATCTCCCAGCATACTCAACCATTTTATGTGTTCTAAAGCTCAAAATGCTCAGCATGTAAAGATATATTAAACCTATAGCATGGATTAGAGAATGAAGAGAGTTGAAATCTTACTTGGCTGTGAAGAAAATCGAGGAACAGTGCTTGTTTGGATGATGTAGCTTGAAACAGGTGCAGATTATGGTTTGGAATGATGAAACCTTGAAGAACTCGGCTCAGTAATGCTTGCAAGTGTCCAAATCAAAAACTGCCATTGTTAACCCATGAAGAAAAACAGAATATGAAATGGAATTCCAGCTGGGATTTGTTGGCTGTAAGGAGCTCCAAATGAAGTTCAAGTGATGATATGACCAAAGGATGCTCAAGGGTTGAAGCTCTTTGACAGAAATTCGATTTTGGCCCAAAATGCAATTTTAGAGAGAAAAGAGTATTCTGTGGTTTTTAGGTTGTGGCTGCTGTCTCTGGTTTTCTAAATGACAGGAAAATGGTGGAATGGATGTTGTGTCAATGCAGGGCCAGGCTAGGTTCATTGGTGTTTTGGACAGAAATTTGAAAATGGCCAAAAGTGAAGTGTTTTGTGAATGAGAGCACATGACTGAATCCTGGTTTGATGGATGCAGCTAGCAAGGTTTCACATGACAGGAGAATGGTGTTTCTAATGTGCTGTGCTATGTTGCTTTGTGGTTTGACAGCCAATCCTGAAAATCCAATAGCCAGGTCAGTTAGGCCTTTTTTAGTTTGAGTGAAGTTCTATGGTTCTTTTTCTGTTGGATGTTGTGACAGGATTCTTTGAAATGCAAAGCCAATAGCCAGGTCAGGTTTGAGAGAGTGTATGCACTTGGTTCTGTTGGCAAGGCTTTTTTAGCATGGTGAAAATTCTATATGTTTGTCATGTCTTGCCAAGAGTTTGTAGTATGACAGAAAATGAACAAGACTGCTATGTGCAGTACCAAGCATGGCCAGTTTTTTGTTCTTTTTAAATTCTTTTGACAGCTCTTTGAAATGTAACAGCAAGGTGAGTTTTTTGAGAGAGTGGACCATGCTTCTTCTGCTGTCAAATGGCTGCTATTACTGACTTCTCATGACAGAAAATCATGGACAATTCTGCTGCCTTTGTGGTAAAAGCATGGCTTATGGGATGTGGTTTGGTGAAACTTGTACTTTCTTTCCAAAAATCAAGCAAACTAGCATGGGCTGTATGTACTTCATAATTTGACTTGGCAAACATGTTTTAAATGATATTTCTGAGCTGTTCCAATTGGCCAAATGTTAGAAAAATGTTTATATCAAAAAGTCAAACATTGGTCAAACTTGCATTTAAATGAGATAGGTCAAAAAATGCCATTTTGATTGGTGAAGTTTTGGCTCATGAAATTTATATTTTTGGAAAGAGGGGATCAAATGTGACTTGTAGGAAAAAACCCCACCAAATTTGGCCAAACGGTTTGAGAGATATGCCCCTTTGAAGTTCAAGATTTTCTGAAATCGATTCGATCATAACTTGCCAACCACACATGGGAATTGAGAGTTCTTGGACTTTTTGGAAATGGGAGAACAAGATCTTCAACTTTCATGTTGGGAAAAAATTCATTTGAAGCTTGTATCATGATGTAAGTTTGAGGATCAAGACTTTCCATTTTTGGTAAGTTTCAGTTACAGGTCCAGTTTCCGTTTTGGGAAATTTCTGCTCTGGCTTCAAATTCTTCCATGATGGTGTTTGGCATGATATATGAGGACTATTTGGACATGAATGAGCTCTCACAAACCAATTCCAATCATCAAATCACTGATTAAATGGACAGTTGACCAACAGTTGACTTTTAGGGTTTTTGACTGACTGAGCCTCTTCTGATGAATTCCAAACCCTAATTCCTTGAGAACTTGACTTCAAATGATGTCCCAAGTTGTATGAACTCTTGATTATTGATCGTGGTGCCCAAATTCCACAAGAATGGCCACCATCCACTGCTTTGACTGACTGTTGACTTTCTAGGGTTTTTGACTGTCTGTGTATGAACTGATGACCTCTGAGCCTTCAACCCTTGACTTGAACACTTCAAATGGACCTCCAAGTCATGTGAACTTGTTGGACAAACCCTAGGGCCTTGGCTCCTTGAGAAATGCACTTGCTTGCTTGGTTGACTGATCTCCTGATCAGTTTGACCTAATTCCTTGATCGGCTTGCACTTGAGGCAAAAGAGGCAATGCAATGCTATGCAATGGACCATGATATGCTATGACCTAATATGAAAATGTATGTACAATGATAGGTGCAAATTTGAGGTGCTACAGCTGCCCCTATTCAATCAGCTGGGAACCCGAATGGATGAGAGCAACGGCTGTCAGACTTTCAGGGTAAACAGGGATTGAATACCAAGAACCGTAGAATTTGCACAACAGGGATCCACCAATGGAAACGTCCACTGGGATTTGATGTTTATTGCTGGGTATATACTTTTTGGTTTTCAAAGGGTACAGCCACATCCAGACATCGCAACGACGATGAATGGGAAAAGAAATCACAACTAGATGTCAACGGACAACTAGGAAAAACTCGACGTTTACCAAGACCAACGGAGAGGTAACCAGACATTAATGAATGACCGGAAGGGATACAACCATACGTCAACGGACGAAATGGGAAAAACTCAACGTTTACCAAGACCAACGAAGAGGTAACCAACTGGGGACGACCAGGAAAAACTCGACGTTTATCGAAACCAACGGAGAGGTAACCGGACATTAATGAATGACTGGAAGGGAGGACTCGACCAGACATCGACGGATGCATGGGAGAAGACTCGACGTTTACAGACATCGCAAGATGATGTTTACAGACACCAAAAAGATCGACCAGACATTTACAGATGAATGGGAATACTCGACGTTTACAGACATCGAAAGATGATGTTTACAGACACCAAAAAGATCGACCAGACATTTACAGATGAATGGGAATACTCGACGTTTACAGACATCGAAAGATGATGTTTACAGACACCAAAAAGATTGACCAGACATTTACAGATGAATGGGAATACTCGACGTTTACAGACATCGAAAGATGATGTTTACAGACACCAAAAAGATTGACCAGACATTTACAGATGAATGGGAATAAGAGAAACACAACCAGACGTCAACGGACGAATGGGAAAAACTCGTCGTTTATCGAAACCAACGGAGAGGTAAGTCCACATGGGGAGGGTACAACTAGACATCACCGGATGACTAGGAAAAACTCGACGTTTATCGACACCAACGGAGAGGAGTAATTTTCACTAGGGAAGGGAGGCCGACGTTACGAACATCGAGAGATGATGTTTACAGACATCAAAGAAGACCAGACACTTACGCATGACTGGGAAATCACCGAAAGATGGTGTTTACCGACACCAAAGAAGACCAGACACTTACGCATGACTGGAAATCACCGAAAGATGGTGTTTACCGACACCAAAGAAGACCAGACACTTACGCATGACTGGAAATCACCGAAAGATGGTGTTTACCGACACCAAGGAAACAACACACACGGGTGCTGACAGGGTACTGACATCCACAAGATGACCGGGCAAGGCTGAACACTTGCAGGGGGGTCTCACTGGGGAGAAGCAGGATTTCCTTTCACCAACGGATGAGGAAATAAACCTCTATGGGGATTATCAACACCAAATGTTGACTGGAGCAACTGTAACAAATGCGTTGCACAGGTTGAACAAAAATCCGTCTCTGCAGGGAATACGGTCTGATGGGGTTTCGAACATATGAATGCATATGTTTGATTTTTTTCCATGGCGTAATGCTCCATCTATGAATGGAAATGCTACGCAATTTTTGAGAATGCAATGATTACTACATGCAAAATGCAAATGAACCCTGGCTAGTGAGCCGAAATGATCAGATACTCTGACTCTGTGGGGAGATTCCTCTTGGGGAAATACTCTGCGGGGAACTCTGCTTGGGGAATGGTAAAGCGACTTCACACTCATGTTGAAGAATAGCACTGCTGCTGGGAAAAGGTAAACTTCGCTGGGGATAACCTTCAGTCCACAGATAGGATAAATGCTGGAGATAAATTTCAATGAACCTGCCTCGCTCGGGGAGGAAATCAGCAAATACAGGCCTGCCGGGGATAGGCAATCCTCAGATCTGTTGGGGAATAGAAGGCACTATCCACAGACGTCTTCGCGGGGGAACATAGCTCTGGTAGCTTCCAAACTTGCTTGGGGAAAATATTTGCTGAGGAAACATCCTCACAGATGCCAATCTGAAAAACATCGCAAATAAATGCCCCCAGGGGATACATGGACAAGATACGCTCAAGTGTCCTCAACATTCAAAATGATTTTCAAATGTTTTATCTTTCTGCACGTTATTGTGTAGCCTCCATGTTCTTATATGCAATGCTTATCAAAAATTCGGACATTTTTGCAAACAAAACAGTAAAAATAAAAACAGAAAAGCTATTTATCTGAATAACGACTTTTATTGATTGAAAATGTGCCTGAAGAGGCAAAGTACATTGGGAAGCAATTCCTAGAAAGAGGTAATTGCGCACAAAAGGAAAAATCTATCCTGATGGCAATGTGAACACGGCATCCACTATTTCCCAATTCTGTTATAACTCACAGATCATCATTTTTCCTCCCAACTCCTTGCTTTCTGAGAAGAATGAATGGACGGATCACATCTTTCGAGATGGCAGACGACAAAGCTTGATGAAGTACAGACAACTCAGACTGTAGTCTTCGCTTTAATCCCTAACTTTTGCCTGGATCGCCCTTTCGGGTTTTCAATCCACCGGGATACCCTTTTTTGCCTAAGCCGCCCTTGCGGGTTTTCGACTTACCGGGTGTACAAATTCTTTTCATTTTATCCCTAATTTTTGCCCGAACCTTTTCTTTCTGTTTTTTGGTTCGTCGGGATGCCCTTTTTTTGTCTGGACTCTTTTTTTCTTTTTGTCCAGCGGGTCAATTTATGCGAAGTATTTTTTGACTACATCTGAGTTAACAGGAGACGGAAAATCTTCACCATCCATAGTTGTAAGCATCAAGGCTCCACCGGAGAAGACCTTCTTCACAACATACGGACCTTCGTAGTTAGGAGTCCACTTGCCCCTGTTATCTGCACCGGGAGGGAGGATCCTCTTCAAAACTAGATCACCGATCTGATAGCTTCGAGGACGCACTTTCTGATCAAAGGCTTGCTTCATCCTTCGCTGATACAACTGTCCATGGCATACAGCTGCTAACCGTCTCTCCTCGATAAGGCTCAACTCGTTAAACCTTGTTTGAATCCACTCAGCTTCGTCCAGCTTGACATCCAATAAAACTCTTAGAGAAGGAATCTCCACTTCAACAGGTAGGACAACTTCCATACCATACACAAGGGAGTAAGGGGTTGCCCCGGTCGACGTACGTACTGAGGTACGGTACCCGTGCAAAGCGAAAGGCAGCATCTCATGCCAATCCTTGTACGTAACGACCATCTTCTGCACAATCTTCTTGATATTCTTGTTTGCCGCTTCTACGGCACCATTCATCTTCGGTCTGTAAGGAGAAGAATTGTGATGTTCAATCTTGAAATCTTTACAAAGCTCTTTCATCATCTTGTTGTTGAGATTCGAACCATTGTCAGTGATGATTCTCTCAGGAACTCCATAACGACAGATGATTTCTTTCTTGATGAACCGGGTAACCACTTGTTTGGTAACGTTAGTATAGGAGGCTGCTTCTACCCACTTGGTGAAATAGTCAATCGCAACCAAGATGAAGCGATGTCCATTCGAAGCAGTAGGCTCGATCTTCCCAATCATATCAATTCCCCACATGGCAAACGGCCAAGGCGAATTCATGACATTCAAAGGGCTTGGTGGTACATGCACCTTATCAGCATAGATTTGACACTTATGGCACTTCCGAGCATACTTGAAACAATCGGATTCCATAGTCATCCAGTAATAACCCGCTCTCAACAGTTTCTTAGCCATTGCATGTCCGCCGGCATGAGTACCGAAGGAACCTTCATGAACTTCCTGCATTAACATGTCTGCCTCGGGTCTGTCCACGCATCTGAGCAAGACCATGTCAAAGTTTCTCTTATACAACACATCATCCTGATTCAAATAGAAGCTTCCAGCTAGCCTCCTCAGGGTTTTCTTGTCATTCTTCGACGCACCTTCAGGATACTCCTGAGTCTTGAGGAAGTTCTTGATGTCGTAATACCACGGCTTCTCATCAATCACAACAGACTCGGCTGCAAACACATACGCAGGCCTCTCGAGTCGATTCACCGCAACATGTGGCACATGATTCCACCAATGAACTTTGATCATAGATGACAAAGTAGCCAAGGCATCAGCCATTTGATTCTCATCCCGGGGGACATGATACAACTTCACCTTCTTGAAGAACGTCAGTATTCTTCTGGTGTAATCTCTATACGGAATCAAATGCGGCTGATTCGTATTCCAATCTCCATTGACTTGATTGACCACTAGAGCTGAATCTCCAAATATATCAAGAGTTTTGATCCTCAGATCAATGGCTTCTTCTATCCCCATGATACAAGCCTCATACTCAGCTTCATTGTTGGTGACGTCAAACATCAATCTGGCGGAAAAAGGTATATGAGCACCTTTAGGATTGATCAATACTGCACCCACACCGTTACCGTTCATATTCACAGCCCCATCAAACATCAGTGTCCATTTGTCATCCGGATCCGGTCCTTCCTCGACAAGAGGCTCTTCGCAATCTTTCATCTTAAGATACATGATGTCTTCATCAGGGAATTCAAACATCATAGGCTGATAATCTTCAATCGGTTGTTCGGCGAGGTAGTCTGACAGAATACTACCTTTGATGGCCTTCTGTGACGTGTACTGAATGTCATATTCTGTTAGAATCATCTGCCAACGAGCAACGCGTCCGGTGAGAGCCGGTTTCTCAAAGATGTACTTCACTGGATCCATCTTAGAAATCAATAAGGTAGTATGGTTCAACATATACTGCCTCAGTCGGCGAGCAGCCCAGGCCAAAGCACAGCAAGTTTTCTCGAGCAGTGAATATCTTGTTTCACAGTCGGTAAACTTTTTGCTAAGGTAGTATATGGCATGCTCTTTTCGACCAGACTCGTCATGCTGTCCCAATACACACCCCATCGAATTCTCAGTCACTGACAGGTACATTATCAGAGGTCTCCCTGGAACTGGAGGTATAAGGATTGGAGGTTTCTGTAAATACTCTTTTATCTTGTCAAATGCTTTCTGACAATCATCATTCCACTTGATCGCCTGATTCTTTCTTAGCAATTTGAAAATTGGTTCGCACGTGGCTGTTAGATGAGATATGAACCTTGCAATGTAGTTCAACCTCCCTAAAAACCCACGGACTTGCTTCTCCGTTTTCGGTTCAGGCATCTCTTGAATAGCTTTGACTTTTGCTGGATCAACCTCAATCCCTTTCTCGCTGACAATGAAGCCTAAAAGCTTCCCTGATCTCACCCCAAACGTACACTTGTTCGGATTCAACCTCAGCTTGAACTTTCTCAACCGGTCAAACAACTTCTGCAAATTAACCAGGTGCTCCTCTTCTGTCTGCGACTTCGCAATCATATCATCTACGTACACTTCAATTTCTTTGTGCATCATGTCGTGAAAAAGAGTCGTCATTGCCCTCTGATAGGTAGCACCAGCATTCTTTATCCCAAATGGCATCACCTTATAACAGAACGTGCCCCAAGGTGTAATGAATGTCGTCTTTTCCATGTCCTCTGGCGCCATCTTGATCTGATTATACCCGGAGAAACCATCCATGAAAGAGAATACCGAGGATTGAGCCGTATTATCAACCAATACATCAATGTGAGGTAAAGGGAAATCATCTTTCGGACTCGCTCTATTCAAATCTCGGTAATCGACACACATTCTGACTTTACCATCCTTCTTCGGCACAGGAACGATGTTGGCCACCCACGGTGGATAACTGGTAACAGCCAGAAAACCCGCATCCCACTGCTTCTGAACCTCTTCCTTGATCTTAGTTGCCATGTCAGGACTCGTTCTACGAAGCTTCTGCTTGACCGAAGGACATCCTTCTCTAAGAGGTAATCGGTGCATCACAATATCTGTATCTAAACCAGGCATATCTTGGTATGACCAGGCGAATACCTCCACATATTCTCTCAGCATCTCAATCAGCCTCCTCTTGACAGAGTCCTCTAAAGCAGCCCCAATCTTGATTTCTCTTTTGGCGTCCTCAGTACCCAAATTAATAGTTTCCAACTCCTCCTGATGAGGTTGGATGACCCTTTCCTCCTGCTTCAGCAACCTGGCCAATTCTGCAGGGAGTTCACAGTCTTCCTCACTCTCCTCTTCAGCTTGGTAGATGGGATTGTCGAAGTCATACTGAGCCATAACAGAACTGTTCATAGTGAATGCCATAAGATCGCTTCTGCATGTTTAATGCTTTGTTTTTAGAAAAAGAGTTCAAGAAGTCACAAAAACAAAAAAACATTGCCATTTTTATTGTTTTTGAAAAAGAAAAATGAAAACAAAAATAGAAAGACAGGGATCACAAAGTTTGATTTCAAAAAATGTCCTTCATTAATGATAATCATTAAAACATGATGAGGCCCTACAAAATGAATCACTACGCCTTGGGCAGAACGTAGGATTTTCATGCAAAATGACAAAACAACAGAAAATTACTCTGTCAGAAGAGTAACTTGAACCACTTCTTCAGCCGTCCAGTTGTTGATAGACCCCCCTGGTGCACACGGACGAACCCAGTTGTCCAAATCACAATCGCTGTCACAGTCTTCACTACCGGTTGCAGAGACGTCGCCATGATTCATCAGCCCAACGCTGGTAAAGGTACTCGGACCTGCTTGACCATTCTGCTCTGCTCGGAGAGGCTCGTAACCAACACCGAATTTGTCTTCTTTAACCGGCAAATCCACCATCTTGCCCCAGCCTTCAGCTTTGCCAGAATCAACAACCTCCTTAGCCTGCTTGTAAGAAGTAATTGAAGCACCTGGCTTCCTCTGCTCAGCGTACGCCACTTTCTCAAGAGCCACAGTCTCAAACGCCTGGCATAAGGTTTCGTGGATCTCGCCATCCACCTCAACATATTTGAACGAGGATAGATGACTCACCAGAATCTCTTCTTCACCGCACACAGTCACAATCTGACCGTTCCAGACATACTTGAGCTTTTGATGGAGAGTCGACGAGACTGCCCCTGCTGCATGAATCCATGGACGCCCCAATAGACAGCTATAGGCGGGCTGGATGTCCATAACATAGAAGATGATATCGAATACCTCAGGACCTATCTTCACAGGCAAGGTAACTTCTCCACACACAGAACGTTTGGATCCGTCGAAAGCACGAACGATCAGGTCACTGGGATTAAGCACAGACCCTTCCGCATCAATCTTCTTCAGAATCTGCTTAGGCAGCACATTCAACGACGACCCGGTGTCTACCAATACGTGAGACAATACTGCCCCCTTGCACTCCATGGTGATGTGCAAGGCTTTGTTATGGTTTCGCCCTTCAGGCGGTAAGTCCAGGTTGGTGAAACCTACACCATGTCTGGTGCTCACATTGGCCATCACACCCTCCAGTTGATTGACAGAAATCTCTTGAGGTACGTAAGCCAGATTCAACATCTTCAGCAAGGCATTACGGTGTGCCTCAGAGCACAACAAAAGTGAAAGTATAGAAATCTTGGACGGAGTTTGATTCAACTGATCTACAATCTTGTAGTCACTCTTCTTGATTATCTTCATAAACTCCTCCACGTCCTTCTCAAATGACCCCTCAGGCGCTTCCTTCTGGACAGGCTCTTCCTCAACCACAACTTGTTTACCCTTTGCTCTGGCGAGAGCCTCAGCGTTATTGTCCCTCAAAGGCTGCGGTGCGAACAGACGACCGCTTCTGGTAAAACCTCCTGGACCCCCTACATTATCCACAGCCGGACCAACAGTTGCAGGAACTCTATTCGGTCAACCAATTGTCACTGGAGTTTGACTCACTGGTCTCGTCTGACTTTCAGCCCTTCTGTAACTGCGGTGAGCATTATCATACTTCCACGGCACGGCTCTACTATTCTCAACATCCCTTCTTCCAGACGCAACGGTAGTAGTTGGAACACTGATGGTTACAGGCACGGGTATGGTAACTGGGGTACCATTTGTTGCAGGTGCACTAACGACCCTTTGTCCACGTTCTTCAGACGGTTTAAAGTAAATGGTGATAGTTGACACTGTCCCACGATCTTTTACAGCCCTACTGAATTGCAAACAACCTTCATCCATCATACCCTGGATACCGGCCCTTAACTGGTCGCAACCATTCTCAGATTCTGCACAGCCCAAACAATTCTCATCACAGCCTGAGTAGACACCCCCATTCAGCAGACGGCCCTTCACAACTAGCAGAGAAGTCTGAACATCATCAACACTAACAACCAGATCTTCAGCTTCTTTCCCTTCAATATTGTTCACTCTATGCCCACCATGCTGAGGCATAGGGTTGTTTACGACGTTAGGCACTGGAGCGAAGTTGATTGCCTTGGCATCGATCAAATCTTGAACCTTGTGCTGGAGAGCCCGACACTTCTCAGTATGATGCCCTGGTGCCCCAGAGTGAAAGTCACATCTAACATTGGCATCATAGCCAGGAGGCAGCACTGTTGGAGTGGCCATCGTACGCAACTCTACAAACCCTAACCGGAGTAGTTCGGGTAGTAGCTCTGCGTAAGACATAGGCAGAGGATCAAATCTTCTATCAGCCTGTAACTTCTGCCTAGGCTGGAAAGGACGTTGCTGTTGTTGTTGTTGTTGCGGTTGTTGAACTCTTTGTTGTTGTTGCTGACGAGGTTGAGGTGTCGGAATGGTTACTGCAGCAGCTTGACGGTATTCACTTCTATTCTGATCTCTGCGGTGTTGAACAGCATTAGTTTCACCCTCTCTTCGACGAGGTGCCCCAGCAAACGGCTTCTTAGAGGAAGAGGAACCAGCATCTTGGATCTTCCCAGTTTTAATCAAACTCTCAGTCCTCTCTCCACAAATGACAACATCAGAAAAACTACCGAATGGGCAGCTCCCCATCCGGTCCATAAACACACCTTGAAGAGTACCGATAAACATATCTGTCAACTCCCTTTCCAGCATAGGGGGTTGAACTCTAGCAGCCAGTTCACGCCACCTCTGGGCATACTCCTTGAAGCTTTCATTGGATTTCTGACATAGACTCTGCAGCTGAGTCCGGCTCGGTGCCATGTCCATGTTGTGTTTGTATTGCCTCAAAAAGGCCTCACCCAGATCTCTCCAGCATCGGATCGAATCTCTCTCTTCAATTCCATGTACCAGTCCAAAGAAGCCCCAGATAGACTATCTTGGAAAAAATACATCCACATCTTTTCATCATCGGTATATGCAGAGATCTTTCGATAATAAGCCTGCACATGGGTGCGAGGGCAAGAAGTACCGTTGTATTTGTCGAATGACGGTGCTTTGAACTTGTGAGGGATTCTCAAACCTTCAACCAATCCCATATTAGTAACATCAAAACCGAGAGAATTCTGACTTTCCATAGCACGGATCTTCTCAGCAAGAGCTTCAACTTTACGGTCTCTCTCGTTAACCCTTCCCAGAACGTCTTCGCCTTCACTGAGCAGAGAGAACATATCCTCTTGTCTGTCAACAATCGGAACAGGATTACGGGCCGGAGCACGGACTACTCTGGCATTAGCGGCATCTGGAACAATAGGTTGACCGTTGATTCGAATACCCCCCAACTCATCACCTACAGCATAGTTGTTGATGGGTACAGCAGCAGCAGCATTGTTATCATTAACCGGGCCTCCCTCTGGCGGAGCATGGTTGACCAGTGGATTTGCAGCCTCTTGTCTCTGAACCATGGCTCGGAGTTCTTCTTGCCCTTGCGCAACCCCTTGCATCATATTCATAAACTGGGCCATGCTAGCCTTCATCTCAGCCAACTCAGCTTGAAATTGATCCATACTTCTCTGTTGATTCAGTCTTGTTGAGTAGCGGTGCGGACGTTGATCAACTATCCTGCCTCAACAGGAACCAAGAGTGAGAAGTCACGACCAAGAACACCTGTTATGCAAAAATGATATGAGTATGATGCTAATGATGCGTATGATGCACATGATATGCTCATTTCTCAGGCATTCAAAGAGCCTGACCCATCCTGAAAAGATGGCAACCTGCAGCAACAAGAGAACAAACAGATACAAGGAAATGCTGACATCCTTATATATACATAAGGGTAAAAAGGCATACAACCAATGTCAACAGAATATCTGAATAAACAACGTACAAAGAAAAAGAATCCCATCCAACAAGCCTGGAGGTGATTCTTAACAAAAGATCTAAGAGATGTCTTACACGCAAATGAATCCCATCCAACAAGCCTGGAGGTGATTCTCAACAAAATACAATCAGAGACACAAACTAAGACAGACGGTCTTCCGGAATGAGGGTCTTCAGGTAATGGCACTGGTCTATCAACAGTGTGCATTCTGAACATTCTGGTAGAGGGGTAATCTTCTCCTTCAACTGCCGTCTAAGCTCTACCACTTCTCCTCCAAGGTGGTTCTCTGATGCCTGTCTCAAGTCTACTTCCTTCTTCAACTGGATGTCTTTATCTCTGAGTTGCTTCTCCAAGTCTCTGATCTTCTTCTGATAGCTGGCCTCAACCCTCTGCAGCCTCAAGCGCTCCCGATGTTCTGCGTCTAACATGCTCTCCATCTCCTCGTAGGATCTCTTCTTGTTCCTTGCTCTGCTAGCATCCTCTCCTTGCACTTCCCTGAGTTGATGGGCCAAGTGCAGCTTATCAGCTTTAGCTTTGTACAGCTCCATCTGGGTATCTTGCTCCTTCTCTCTCAAATGGCGATTCTCCATCAAGGCTTGCTTGTAGTGCTCTGCAGGCACACTATCAGCAAGGACCAAAGGTGGTTGCTCTTGCAACGGCTCCATCCTATCATAGGGTAGCAGCAAAGTTTCCACTCTCTTCTTTACCCAATCGGTGTAATCGGGCATTGCAATGGCAAACTTCTTCCCTAAGACGGATCCATCCTTCACTCCCACATCTCTCCAGGCTTTCCCTATCTGCTCCAACTTAGCAGGGTCATCCTTCTTCTCAAAACAAAAACTTTCGGCCATCTCAGCTTCGAGCGGTCTTTCACTCATAACAAACCCTAGCTGGCGAAGAGAAAGAACTGGATTGTAGTTGATGCAACCTTTGGTCCCTATGAGTGGCACGCTCCGGAATTCACCACAACTTATGATGACATCCTTCACATCCATCCGGTACGACTGCCACCTGATGTCATAGGAAGTGAGCGACATGACCCTCTGAGTCCACTTCAAAGTGCTCTGGGTATCCACAAATGGTCCACTGGCTGGCAGAAGAGACATGAACCATTTGAACAGAAGAGGCAGGCAGCACCTGATGGCTCCTCCCTTACCATGCCTGCTGTGAATGGCATAGTAAGTATCTGCTAGAAGAGTAGGGATTGGATTCCCTCTGATGAAAATGCTGATAGCAGTGAAGTCAATGAAATTTGGCATACTGGGAAATAGGATGACCCCATAGATCATGGCAGCTAGCTGTGCGTGAAAAACTTCCCAATTCCCCTTTTCTGCTTCAACTCTGGCTACTCTCAACAGGAACTTCAATGGCAGACCTACAACCTCTCCACAGGGCTTCCAATTCTCACCAACTTCCTCAACACTCAACCGGAGAGCTCTGGCAATCAATCTGAAGTCGACCTCCTTTGGGACGTCCAAGAAGGGAGTCTGATGCTGAATAGGGATACTCAATAGGATAGAATACTCTTCGAGAGTGGGTGCAAGCTGATAATCCTGGAAAGTGAAGCACCTGAGCTCTGGGTCATAAAACTGAAGTAGTGTCTGCAGAGGCACCAGGTCAACTACTGTCTTCAATACTGTCAAGATATCTCCGTACCGCCCAACAAAACTCTTCAGTCGGTCATCTATCACGAGGCTACCCAACTCAACTAGCGGAGTCAACGGCTCACGGTGGAAACTGTAGGAACAGGTTTTCCGCTTCGGCTCGGGAACTGTTGTCATCTCTATCAGTAGACAGACTCTGGAATGTACCTGAGAAATGATATGCATGCAGAGATTAGTTTTTTCTTTTTTCTTTTTTTTTTTTTTTTGATGATTTTTTTTGATTTTTTTTTTCAATGCGTTTCTTTTGAAAAATAAATATGCTATGATGCACATGATGCAGACTGGACTGGCTGGTTGTGCAAACTCTGATACTAGGTCGAAGCTTCAGTCAAAATCGGAACATAAATCCCACTTAAGGTTAACTGAACACTGTCTGAACACAAAGTCACCATCAGAACCAAGTCACCAACAGAACCGAGTCACCAACGGTACCTGTAATGAAATAACCCTTCCCCATTCACGGGTGCAGTCTAGGCCAGGGTAAAGCTGAGAGAAACGCAACATAAATAACCTTTCGCAGAAATACTATCATATACACACCCGAAGTATGTAACGACAGTATCCCACCAGGGTCTGAACTGCTCGTGATATCAATGTTCCGCTAAGTGGCGCCATACCACCCGCTTCCCATGAATCACTCTATTCCTAATCATCCTAGATTTTCACTCATGGTCTGGGTATTGGACCTTTTACCTCAACTGACTCCCCCCCCACACAGAGAAAAACAGACAGCCAGCCAGTAATGAATAATGAATATGAATGCAAACATCAATGCACACAATCAATGCAAACAATAAATGTACATATATACAATGAATGCAATAAAATACAACAAGCAGAAAGCAACCAAAACCCTAATCCTAGAGAGCGCTAGGAGAGACTCGCTCAGGGAAGATGGACCAGCAGAGGTCAACTTCTCTATATCCCCAGCAGAGTCGCCAGCTGTCGCATCGCGCGAAAAACCGGCGGGAAAAGAAAGAAACAACAGAGCCGCCACCGTGCGTTATTTATCCCAAAAGAGGGAAAGGAAACGCTCAGAGTAAACCTGGGAAAGAACATGGTCTCGCGACCAAAGAGAATGGGTTCGGGAGTCGGTTATGCGAAGGGAAGGTATTAGCACCCCTACGCATCCGTAGTACTCTACGGGATCCACGCACAATAGAAAGGAAAATTGGTTGCTAAACACTGCTTAAATACTCACACACACTGGCTGAAAGAGACAAAAGAAACTGACTGAAACTGACTCGGCAGGACATCGTATCCTGGGCCTACTTAGTCTATCAGGCATAGACATCAGAGTCGAAGTAGTTCGGACTGGGGAAACGACACATGCTCGCTAGGATGTCGCATCCTATGCATACGTATCTTCTCGGACGAGAGAAGAATCAGAGCATTCGTAGCTCGGCTGACACGCGCACAAACAAACAGACAAAGGCAAACGTGGAGCCCGAATGCCAATCACTGGACTTACATCAGCATCCGAACCAAAACACACACAAGAAGGCAAACATGGAGCCTGAATGCCAATTGCTGGACTTACATCAACATCCAGACCAAAACGCACGCACACTGGAACCCAAATGCCACTCGATGGACTTACATCAGCTTCCAAGCACACAACAACAAAACAAGTTAGTAGGGAGTCGGGGACTCGAGCCTATAACTGTCAAGCACACACTCAAACAGACAGACAACAAATTGCTAAGGAGTCAGGCACTCGAGCCTAGCAACTGTCAAACAACACACACAAAAGAAAAAAAAGGGCGCCCGGAGAGATCAGCTCAATCTCCTGCCTACATACTTCATCTGGTATGAAGATCAGGGCGATGTAGTTCCCCTACAGAGGGATAAAGGACTAGCCTAACCAGATAACAGAGGGAGACACAACACTAGGGAGACTACGACTCGAGCCTAGATGTTATCATGCAAAATCAACCTTAAGTTAAGGTTTCTAGCTAACTGGCACAGGGAGCCAACCTACCCTAAACATGACTTGCACAGGAAGCAAGCCACACACACACTTAACTTGCACAGGAAGCAAGCCAAGCAAAACCTAACTTGCACAGGAAGCAAGTCTAAACTAATCCTAACTTGCACAGGAAGCAAGTCAAACAATCCTAACTTGCACGGGAAGCAAGTCAAACAATCCTAACTTGCACAGGAAGCAAGTCAAACAATCCTAACTTGCACAGGAAGCAAGTCAAACAATCCTAACTTGCACAGGAAGCAAGTCAAACAATCCTACAAGCACAGATAGCACACACTATACACAAGCAAGTGGCTCAAACAAGGGTTAGGTTTTAGTCGAGGGGTCATATCAACCTCAACAAACAAACCTCTGGAATGGGGTGAGTGTTGCTCTTAACCTTGCCATTGAGGGGCTAAGGTGAAGCAGATGAAAGGAGATGAGGGGTGTGCCTCATTGCTTCTATCCCTGACCTGGGAGAGCATTTGACAAGAATGTGTGGGTTCAGAAAGTGGGAACCCTTCTACACATTTAAAACTGACTCAACTGTACAATTGCACAAGATCTTGGGTTTTTATCTGTAATGCATCAACACAGTGGTGTGAGCAAAGCAGATGACACACTGAATAGTGGGGGATAGATTGCATATCCCTACCTTCCACCAATTGCCTCTTCACTTAGGAGGACTTTGACTCTATGCAAGGACAAAAGTAAACAGTCACAAACATTGCCTCTTAAGGAGGACTTCAGACAGTTGCCTGGCCAAGTAACAGGCCAGGTCTTCCAGACTACATGAAGTAAAAGAGATTATACCTCAAGCAAGTTGCTAAAAAGCAAAGCAAATCAAGTTCAGAGAACTTAAGCAACTAAAGTACCTGAAAAAAGTCAAAACAATCAGCAAACAGTTCAAAAGTTTAAATCAAAAGGAATTGGTAAACAGTCAACACAGATGGTCAACTGTGCAAGGCACAAGACTCAAACACATGAGTCAAACCTACAAAACAAAGGTTAGCATATGGTAAACAATCAAGTTCAAACAAGTTTGAATGATCTTTGAGGCATTGGTGCTTAACCTGAAACAAGAACTCAATTGTAAGCTCAAAAGACCACTAGGACTAGCCTAGGGTCAAGGATGAAAGAAAAAGTCAAAACAGCAAAGAAAAGTCAAACAAAGTCAAGGTCAAACATTTAGTAAGCAATCACAATTGGGCCCACATTCAAATCATGCATTATTATCATTTCATGAACATTTGAAGTCAAAGTAAGGCAAATGAAAGCACAAAAAAGTCAACAGAATGACTTGCATCAAAAGTCAACCCAAACAATCTCAAAAATCATCAAATAAATCACATTCAATCCTAACATCTAGCATGGCAAGCATGTCAAATTTCATGGCATTTGGATGAGAGGAAGGCAGTCAATGAAAATCAAGAAGTCAAACCAAATTTAAGCATGCACAATGAAGGTCAACAAACATGGGTCAACTTTAGAAAATCATATCAGATTGAAAACAGGTGAGAAATGAATGAGATTAACACCAATGCAAAGCTCAATATGTCTAGTTATCACATATGAAATTTCATGATCATATAATATGGTATGAGAATTTCCCAAAGGATATGGCAATGTGTAGCACAAAAAGTCAACATTTGACTAGGCAGGGAAGAAAATTCTCAAATAAATGGAAAACAGCACAATCAAATCCAGGAAAAATCACACATGAACTAGACATGTAAGGGAGGGATCATGCAAAATTTGGGGTCATTTGGATGTAAGAAAGCATGCCATTGAAAATCAAGAAAATGCATATCATTATTGTGACACCAAATGCAACCTCTAACTTCAAAAAATCAAAGCTCACACACCACATATGATAAATGCACAAACTTTATACCAAAACAAAGGTGAATGTGTCTAGTTTCTCCACAAAAAATTTCAGAACCAATGGATGCAACATGAGTATTTCACAATTGTTTTGGCAATATGTATCACTTGGGCATACATGACAAGAAAACTTATACCATTTAAAATCCAGCCACACAAAAAATTATTAAAAATCATAATAAAATGCTAGACATTCTTGTGAACATTATGCAAAAATTTTCATGAATTTTGGAGTTAAATCGAATGAGTTGTGAATTTTAGAAGATGAGTGAATAATTGGAGCAAAACATGAACACATAATGTGATTTAATGAGTCAACATTGGTCAGCGTGGCAAAATGGTAAATAGGCGTATCACTAAACCAAACGCACCGTTTCAATGGGGACATGTGAAATGTTGTGATTGGTGGCTCAACAGAACAGTGAACAAAACGCAGTAAAATGCCAAGTTTTCTGGAAATTCTCTAGGGTTTGTGAATGGAACAGTAACACTCATCATCTCCAACAAACATGGAATACTGACACGCCCAGAAACAGCACACAAGCATGGCAATGATATGGTGGTTCATACAGCATCCAGACAACAATAAAACCAAACACTAATCGAGCAAAATTCTGGGCAGACATTCTTTATGGTTTGTACAGCAGCTCATATTCATATGACCAGCATCATGAGAAAAATAATTCCAACCAAGAGGCCCAATCAGTCTGGCAACTAAACATCATCATCAAATAACATCAAACAGAAACAACAAACACGGTTCATGGAAATATTCTGGGCAGGTTTAATGGTTTTAAGACGACAGCAGTGCATCATCATCACCATACAAAAATCGACCACAAAAAATTCACCCAGAAACAGAAATTGAGTACACCAATCTCTTCAGCATTCAACATACATTAATAATCCAAGCATTGTTTTCCTTAAGACACAATAACCATCATGAATCGAAGACAAATACATTCATACATCAGTTTTCAAATCAAGAAATCTCCCAGCATACTCAACCATTTTATGTGTTCTAAAGCTCAAAATGCTCAGCATGTAAAGATATATTAAACCTATAGCATGGATTAGAGAATGAAGAGAGTTGAAATCTTACTTGGCTGTGAAGAAAATCGAGGAACAGTGCTTGTTTGGATGATGTAGCTTGAAACAGGTGCAGATTATGGTTTGGAATGATGAAACCTTGAAGAACTCGGCTCAGTAATGCTTGCAAGTGTCCAAATCAAAAACTGCCATTGTTAACCCATGAAGAAAAACAGAATATGAAATGGAATTCCAGCTGGGATTTGTTGGCTGTAAGGAGCTCCAAATGAAGTTCAAGTGATGATATGACCAAAGGATGCTCAAGGGTTGAAGCTCTTTGACAGAAATTCGATTTTGGCCCAAAATGCAATTTTAGAGAGAAAAGAGTATTCTGTGGTTTTTAGGTTGTGGCTGCTGTCTCTGGTTTTCTAAATGACAGGAAAATGGTGGAATGGATGTTGTGTCAATGCAGGGCCAGGCTAGGTTCATTGGTGTTTTGGACAGAAATTTGAAAATGGCCAAAAGTGAAGTGTTTTGTGAATGAGAGCACATGACTGAATCCTGGTTTGATGGATGCAGCTAGCAAGGTTTCACATGACAGGAGAATGGTGTTTCTAATGTGCTGTGCTATGTTGCTTTGTGGTTTGACAGCCAATCCTGAAAATCCAATAGCCAGGTCAGTTAGGCCTTTTTTAGTTTGAGTGAAGTTCTATGGTTCTTTTTCTGTTGGATGTTGTGACAGGATTCTTTGAAATGCAAAGCCAATAGCCAGGTCAGGTTTGAGAGAGTGTATGCACTTGGTTCTGTTGGCAAGGCTTTTTTAGCATGGTGAAAATTCTATATGTTTGTCATGTCTTGCCAAGAGTTTGTAGTATGACAGAAAATGAACAAGACTGCTATGTGCAGTACCAAGCATGGCCAGTTTTTTGTTCTTTTTAAATTCTTTTGACAGCTCTTTGAAATGTAACAGCAAGGTGAGTTTTTTGAGAGAGTGGACCATGCTTCTTCTGCTGTCAAATGGCTGCTATTACTGACTTCTCATGACAGAAAATCATGGACAATTCTGCTGCCTTTGTGGTAAAAGCATGGCTTATGGGATGTGGTTTGGTGAAACTTGTACTTTCTTTCCAAAAATCAAGCAAACTAGCATGGGCTGTATGTACTTCATAATTTGACTTGGCAAACATGTTTTAAATGATATTTCTGAGCTGTTCCAATTGGCCAAATGTTAGAAAAATGTTTATATCAAAAAGTCAAACATTGGTCAAACTTGCATTTAAATGAGATAGGTCAAAAAATGCCATTTTGATTGGTGAAGTTTTGGCTCATGAAATTTATATTTTTGGAAAGAGGGGATCAAATGTGACTTGTAGGAAAAAACCCCACCAAATTTGGCCAAACGGTTTGAGAGATATGCCCCTTTGAAGTTCAAGATTTTCTGAAATCGATTCGATCATAACTTGCCAACCACACATGGGAATTGAGAGTTCTTGGACTTTTTGGAAATGGGAGAACAAGATCTTCAACTTTCATGTTGGGAAAAAATTCATTTGAAGCTTGTATCATGATGTAAGTTTGAGGATCAAGACTTTCCATTTTTGGTAAGTTTCAGTTACAGGTCCAGTTTCCGTTTTGGGAAATTTCTGCTCTGGCTTCAAATTCTTCCATGATGGTGTTTGGCATGATATATGAGGACTATTTGGACATGAATGAGCTCTCACAAACCAATTCCAATCATCAAATCACTGATTAAATGGACAGTTGACCAACAGTTGACTTTTAGGGTTTTTGACTGACTGAGCCTCTTCTGATGAATTCCAAACCCTAATTCCTTGAGAACTTGACTTCAAATGATGTCCCAAGTTGTATGAACTCTTGATTATTGATCGTGGTGCCCAAATTCCACAAGAATGGCCACCATCCACTGCTTTGACTGACTGTTGACTTTCTAGGGTTTTTGACTGTCTGTGTATGAACTGATGACCTCTGAGCCTTCAACCCTTGACTTGAACACTTCAAATGGACCTCCAAGTCATGTGAACTTGTTGGACAAACCCTAGGGCCTTGGCTCCTTGAGAAATGCACTTGCTTGCTTGGTTGACTGATCTCCTGATCAGTTTGACCTAATTCCTTGATCGGCTTGCACTTGAGGCAAAAGAGGCAATGCAATGCTATGCAATGGACCATGATATGCTATGACCTAATATGAAAATGTATGTACAATGATAGGTGCAAATTTGAGGTGCTACAGGCTCAAACAATGGGTTTGACTGCCGAAGCAAGTCATCTGTACATGGGTAGTATTCGCTCTTAACCTTGCCATCGCGAGGCTAAGGTGAAGCAGATGAAAGATGAGTGAAGATTAGACTTCACAGCTCTTATCCCTGACCAGGGAGAGCTTCAGACAAAGGAGCGTGGGTCCAGAATGGAGGGACCCTTCTACGCTCAAAGACTCTGACACAACTGTACAAAGTACAAGATCCTGGGTTTGTGCCCCAATGCATCAACACACAGCCGTGTGAGCAGAGGGACGACTCAACAGAATAGTGGGGGATAGATTGCATATCCCTTGGCTTCCACCAATTGCCTTAATCAAGGACTTTACCTGCTTGGGCACAATATTAAACAATCACAAACATCGCCTCTTAAGGAGGACTTCGGACAGTTGCCTGGCCAAGTAACAGGCCAGGTCTTCCAGACTACATGGAGAATAGAAGTCCTACCTCAATTGGTTTAAAAACCAAGCAACAGCAAGCAAGTTCTCAAGGAACTGTAAGCAACTTAATGTACCTGAAATCAATCAAGTATCATCAGTACTCAGACAAACAAACAATAAACAACAAATGTTAATCTATACAGACAACACAGGTTAATGCACATAAGTGCCAGCTATAAGCCCAAGCTCAAGCATCAATCCCTACAACACAAAGCCAATGTTAGTTCACAATATCAAACAAATTCAATTTAAATTGCCTTGAAGCAACCTCCTTAAGCATTATGCATTTCATCCTGAAAATCCAAACCAAATGTGAGAAACAAGACCACTAGGCCAAGCCTAGGGTCCAAAAGGGATAAAAAGTTCCAAACAGCAAGTGCAACCCAATCCAAAATCACATTCAAACAAATCAAAAGCAAATGCAATTGGTCCCATGCTTATATCAATCACCATTATCATTTCATGCACAATTTAACATCAATCATGCAATTTGCAACTCCAAATGACCAAACAGAACTATCTCACTCAAAAGCATACCAAATCAATTCAATTAATTCCACAAAAATTCACACCTAAACAGGACATATTCAATGTATAGCATGTCAATTTTCAGCTCAATTGGACAAAAGAAAGTAGGTCAATGAAAATCAAGAAATCCAGACACAATTATACAAGCCAATTCAAGGCATCCAAGCAAGCATCCACTTCAATAATTCATAAAACAGTGACAACATATTAGAAATGAATGGGATCAAAAGCAGGATGTCCTACAATGTGTCTACTATGCTCATGTCAAATTTCATCTTCATCCAATACCATATGAGAATTTCACAAGCAAAATGCTAACATGTGTCACACAAGGTTACCAAATGAGCATACAGAGAAGAAAATTATCAATCAATTTGAAAATGCAACCAAAAATTCCAGCAAAATTCACATGTTATCTTGACATACCAATGATCATTCATGCAAAAAATTGGAGCAATTCAACAATCCTAGGTCATGCAAATAAAATCAGAAAGTTGACCTAGCTTGGTGTGACACAAATTGTCACACCTTACTTCAAAAAATCATATCTCCATCACCAAGTATCCAAAAATTGCAAACTCTACATGGAAATCACTATCAATGAATCCAGAATAAGCACAAAATTTTTTATTCATTTCTTTGGAAGTATGAGCATTTCATGATAGATATGGTGAAACATGCAAAAAATGTACACAAGTCAAAGATCAATAGGCCAAGTCAAAATTTCTCCAAGCACAACTTATGTTATCATGCCTATAAAAAACTAGACAAAATTATGAATCCAACAAAAAAAGTCTCACTAATTTTGGATTAGAAATGAATTTTTTATGATTTTTGTAAGTTTTGTTAGTTTATGAAATAATTATTCAAAAGGAATTATGATATAATTAATTATCAGTGGCAGTATGGTAAATAAGAGATCCAAGGCCAAAACGACTGTGTAGCGCATTAATGCGTTGGACGCTCGCTATTGGTTGTCACAGGCGGGAAACATGATTTCAAATTGCCAATCCAGCGAAACGGATCAAACAGGGAAATAATTCTAGAAAATGTTGAAGTTCTTGGCCGTGTTCTTCGAGCCAAATTCCAGAAAAATGAAAACACGCAAATCTCAACCAAAATTAATAAATCATATATCATTCTCTTCGTCCTTCCACGTACATTCAAGATATGCTAACAAAATCTCCTAATTTCTACTATATCTCACGGATCGAGCGGTTTAAGATATGACATCAAAACAAAAAATCAAGATATCTCATTCATCAACTCACCAAATCAAAAACCAATCACATCCTGTTAATCTACAATGAACGCACTACAAAAGCCCTAGCATGGTTTGAGCAATGAGGAGGTTCGAAAATTTACCTTAGATTGAAGACAGTGATGAATTTGTGTGTATTTGGATGTGATTCTTCAAAACAGATGAAGAAGAAGGTTGAGGAAGGTGAATAGAACTCGTATTTCAGCTCAAGCACGATCCAGATGTGAGAACTTTCCAAATGCCATTGATGAGCACACTTTGAACAGTGGAGATTCAGAAGCTTTCTTGCACCAATTCGATGAAACAGTCCAAGCTTATGGTTTGTAGAGCATGAATCATCAAGAATCTTGCAATTTCATTGAGAATTGATGGAGTTTTGGCCAAAAATGTGATGAAGGTTTTTGATGAATTTTGGAGAAAAATGGAGGGAAAAGTGGTTACACCTTGAGAATTGTGATTGTCATCAACATTTCAGTTATAATTAGAGCTTTATACTCTTGCTTAATCATCCTCTTGATCACCAATTAACCAAATGAAATGTAATTAGCATAATGTGCAATTTTCAATGCAAGGGCAAAATTGGCATTTCACATAAGGGCTCATGACAGCTGTATGACAGCTCAGACATCTTCTAATTATCATTTGTGATATGTTGGCTTTGATCCCATGTTGATTGGCCTTGTACAATTCATTTTCCATATGTCATGCCAAATTTTGCATTTTAAATGATAGTTCAAAAATGGCCTAGCCAAATATTGCACCTTGAACACTCATGACAATTCAAACCATTTCTAATTGGCATATGTGATATGTTGCAAAAACTCCCATTCCAAAATTCCAATTATTTCTCCATTTGGACCATTTTGCCCTTGGATCTTTAATTGTACACTTGAAAATTGACCTTTTGCATTGACCATTTTTGATGAATTTCAATTATGCACCATGAAAGTACATGTCAAATGGAGTTTGCTCATAAAAAAATCACTCAATTTGGACACTCCATGTGAAAGTTATGCCACTTTGATTATGGGTCATTTTTGAAATTGAATGGATCATAACTTGTCAACCATACATGGGAATTTCAAGTTCTTGGACTTTTTGGAAAGGTGAGACCAAGATCTACAACTTTCATGTTGAACAAATTTTCATTTGAAGCTTCCTTGGACATGTAATTTTGTGATGAAAAACTTTCCATTTTTGGAAACTTCCATTACAAGTCACTTTCTATTTTTGGCAGTTTTTGTCCTGACTTTATTTTCTTCATTCTTGAGCTTTGACATGTCAAATAACACTTGTTCCAACATGAATGAAGTGTATCCAACTCTCTCCCACCTCCAAATCCATAAAATCAAGCACAGTTGACCACAGTTGACTTTTCAACTGATAGATGAATTTGGCAATGCACTAATCAATCTGAGCCCCAATTCTCTGATGAAATAGCTCAAGGATGAAACCCTAGCCTCCATAAGCTCAATAAAATCATGGAATGATCCTCAGATCCACTGTAGACCCCATCTCCTAGCTATGCCCTGATTGGCCCAATACAACTGATTAGGGTTGACCAGTGGTCAAAACCCTAATCTCAAGGAATAAACTCAATCTCTTGATGATGATGATGAATCATTTCAAACAAGATGAAGACCAATCTCCTTGAGTACCACAAAACCCTAATTTGGACCTCCACATCCTCAGATGATTAATGACCAGTCCAATGAAACCCTAGCTTGCACATGACCTCCTTTCTTCTGATCAAGACTTGGGAGGATAACTTCGCACAATGTAACCATATGATATGCAATATGCAATGCCTAATGACCTAAAAATGCAATGCAATATGTTATGCTAGTCCCAAGAGAGGAGGGCAAATTTTGAGGTGTTACAACCGCTTCTTCCAATTTCTTGTACTTGTCTTGTTCTTTTGTTCTCTTGACCCCTGCTCGAATCTTTAGTTCGACGATCTCTTATTCAGCTAATCGAAGTGCTTCATGCTGCTCGTTTTCCTTACTCTTCAACTGCTCATTTTCTGCTCTGATTTCTATCTCAACCTGTCTTCAGCGATCACACAATTCTTGCCACCTTTGCTGGCGCTCAATAAGCCTATATTCAGCTATTCCTAACTGCTCCTTAGCAGCCTTGCAAGCTTTCTTCAGTATATCCTCACCTGAACAGACTTTACGGATGTAATCAGCATTTTCAGCAATCATTTCATTGCTTTGTTTTTGAAGCTCATTCAACCTTTGAACTTCTCTCTCAGCTTTTTTCTTAGCGCACAAAGTTTTCCTGAGGCCTTCACTCAGCTTCGCTTTCAACTTATCGGCTTTTCCCTTTTCTTGCTTCAAACTGTTGTACTCAACCATGCTGACAGACTCAACCATAACCGGATCACATGGTTCTCCCATAGAGAAAGGTAGACGAGTAATCCAAGCTCTTTCTCGCAACCAACTATCATACTGGGAAGACGATATGTTGTTACATTTTCCATAGACAGTAGCACCTTTAGTCTGAATATTCCTCCAAGCTCCAACAACTTGCTTAACCAGTTCTAGATTATCTTGCACTGGGAAGTAGAAAGATTCCACCAGGTCTTGATCCTTAGGAGCGTGAGTCAAGGCATACGCTAATTGTCTTCTCGAAAGAATCAGGTTATAGTTGATACAACCCTTCATACCCAATAATGGTACATAAGGGTATTTCCCACAACTAACCACAAAATCGCCACCCTTGGTATTCTGATTACACCATCTGATGTCTTTAGCAGTCAAGACAACCAACCTTCTAGCCCAATTCCTGGCTTGATGCGGATTCCGGAAAGCATCGTCATTTGGCAAATGCCCCGCAAGCCACTTATGGAACAATGGAGCGCAACATCTGACTAATCTCCCTCGTCTCTTCTCATTCTTATTGTGCACCGAAAAATAAAAATCACCAAGAAGGGTGGGAACCGGGTTCTTTAGCAGAAAGATATGAATAACACTCATACTCACAAACTTCGGTTCATCGGCGAATAGCATAATACCATAGACACTCAATGCTAACAGAGCATACACAGCCTCCCAATTGCCTCGAGCAGCACACTCTTCGGCTTTGTCTACCACAAAATCCAGATGAAAACCAGACAGACCTCCCTTAGAAGAGAGATTTTCCTTCACAACAAACACTTCCAGATGAAGAGCCTTAGCAATATCCTTATGCTCTGGTGGAGGAATATCGGAGTTGAAAGGGACACAATGCTGTAGAGGAACACCCAAGATCATAGCATACCCTTCCAATAAAGGAGCCAATTGGAAATCCTGAAAAGTGAAGCAACGCAACTGAGGATCATAAAACTGCAAGCAAGTATGTATCAGACTCCTCTGAGAAGCATCCAAGTCTTCAACCATAGGCAAGATGTTGTCATAAGTATCCCGGAATAAACCCACATGGTTAGGAGTAATCAAAGCTTTTATCTGACACAGTGGGTCGATCTTGGTATCGAAGAAATGATATGTCACATTACTCTTCCTGGGAGCCTCCATAATAAGCACAGATCAGCCAAACCAAACCGAGAAAGGGAATACCCTGCAAATGAATAAGCATGAGATGTTGGATGCAAATATGCAGATGATGTTATGCAATGCAAAGGACATGTGACCGGTTCCGGCCATATACTGAACCACGAGCTGTTCTCTATGAAGAAGTCCTCAAAGATTCAAATCCACAAATAAAACCAGTGCCAGAAGTTCGGATCCAGGAAAAAAAACCATGACGATCAGGTACCAGGTATCAGATATCAGGGTATGATGAGGTCAAGGGTTCCTGCACACCTGTAAACAACCCGCCCAGCTCACATGCGGAGGCTAAAGGGTAGAGACATTGATATCACGGACTCTCAGGCCGAATAGTAATAACGTCCACCGTTTCCAGTTTGGCATTACCACTATAAGAGGAGTGTCTCAGCCAAGTTCCCATGCAAGTAAGGTAAAGGTCATCCTAAAGGTCATCCAGACTTAACGGTTCTCCCAGATAGCTCTAGCACTGTAGGAGATCCACAACACAGAATTCTCTAGAAAGATCCACATCTGAATTATGTTTTCACATTCCAACATCGGACCGAGATGGAACGTGAGGGCATGTGAAACCACGCTAATCCTAAGTGCACTCAGGCCTGTGTATTGGGCCTATCTCACGCAGAACATCCCACTCCCACAAACAAACAAACCAACAGAGCCAACAGACACGGTAATGATATGTACACAAGTGCTAAAAAATAAATAACTGTACAAAAGAATAAACACCCAACAAACAAGAAACCTACAAAAGCTAGGAGGGACTCGCTTAGGGAAACCTATTATCCCCAGCAGAGTCGCCAACTATCGCAACCTGAAAAATAGGAATGCGAAAAAAACAACTGGTGAGAAAGAAATGACAGAAGAGTCGCCATCGTGCGTTATTTATCCCAAAGGAGGGAAAGGAAACGCTCGAAGTAAACCTAGAAAAAGGAAAGGAAAAGACAAGGTCTCGCAACCAAATCTTGGGTTCGGGAGTCGATTATGCGAAGGGAAGGTATTAGCACCCCTACGCATCCGTAGTACTCTACGGGATCCACTCTTGTTGTTCTTGCCTAAAGGGTGTGGGTTTATCTAATGTACTATTTACTAAAAGAAGGGTCAAAAGAAAATGACTCGCACGGATGTCGCATCCACTGCATACGTATCTCATCTGAATATGAGAATCAGAGTCTTCGTAGCTCGGCTACCTACGGGTTAAAGAGGAGTGTGCTCGCTAAGACATCGCGTCTTATGCCTATGTATCTCATCTGGAATGAGAATCAGAGCAAGCCGTAGTTCGGCTAACTACGGGTTAAAGGGGAGTGTGCTCGCTAAGACATCGAGTCTTATGCCTACGTATCTCATCTGGAATGAGAATCAGAGCAAGCCGTAGTTCGGCTAACTACGGGTTAAGGGTTGTGTTTTGGGGTGAACGACGATACTGCGCAATCTACCAGATGCTCGACCTTTGGAGACTTACTCGCCTGTAGTAGAAGGAGTAAACGTGTTCTTAGGAGAAGAAAAATCAATGAGTTTGTTTGTGTTTTAGGGAGGCTCATGCAAAAAGGAAGTCCTAGACGAAGGAACCGCGCTACCTTAATTGACATGCAAACGAGAGACTATACGAAGCCTAGCAAACCTATGGGGAGACAATCACACCATACAAAACAAACATGCATAAAGTAAACACGCCAACAAGGAGGCTCAAACACATGGGTAGGGCTTTAGTCAAGAGAGGTCATATCAACCTCGACAAACAAGCCATGGAAAGATAATCAAATAGGCTCTTAACCACTGACATTGAACGTCAGGGTGAGCAGATCAAAAGGGTAATGAGAATAAGACCTCATAGCTCTTAACCCTGGACAGGGTGACCTCATGACAAAAAGTGGGGATTCAGAAAGGTGGAACCCTCTCCACTGACTGACCGGACAAAAGATCTTGGGCTTTTGCTTTGAAGCATCGACATGTAGTGTGAGGTTAAAGAACGACACACTGCATAACGGGGGATTGACTACTAATCTCTTTTATCCGTCAATTGCCTCTTTATGGAGGTCTTTGGCACTGGTGCCTCTTCTTGGGGGTCTTTGGGCACAAAAGTAAACACGCAAAAACATTGCCTCCTATCGAGGTCTTCCAGCTAAGAAAGCAGTAAAATGCGGGAAAAAATAAAGGGATCAAGAGATCTACCGGTCGGATAAAGATCCGAAGTAATAGCAACTAACGAAGCAAGAAACCCGGTGATCTCTTAGACTAGCACCATCGAAGAAAGCAAGTCAGCAAAGTAATCAGAATAAATCTCCAGATGGTATCCCACAAATAAAGTGGAATACCGAGCAAGCTGTCTCTTCAAAAGTCATGTGAGCCCTCACAAAAACTCAACAAACAGGTTAGAGTAACAGGATGAAATCAGGAGAAAACAATGCCATGACAAACACAAAACAGATTAGAGCAAACAGAAAAGCAACCGTTGTCGCGATCGCTGCTGCTTCGCTTAGCGAAGGCTTAGCGAAGCTTCGCTGCAGGCTCGCCTAGCGAAGGTGCTAGCGAACACCTGCGGGTTTAGGATTTCCCAATGGTAATAGTACGACTTCAGGGACTCCAAACCCTATGGTATCCCTTCCAGAAATCAAGTGATCAAACATTCAAGGCATTGTTCTACATGTTCATGCACATCTAAACCCACATGTAACCTAACGATAAAATCTCATACATTCAGATCATTCAAATTGAAAGCATAGAGTAAGGGGAATAGGGCAAACCTGATTGGAAAGATTGATTAAAATTGAATGGCACAGCTGGGTTTGCGAAGCAATGTTAGGGTTTGCGTGAGATGGGGGTGAAAAAGTGTGTGAGTCAGAGTGAACTTTTCAGAGCTGTCTGGAGGCTGCTGCAGATTAGTTCACACTCTCTGTCTCTGCTTTTCTCTTTTCTTTTTTTGTTTCACTGAAACTCTAGTATTTATAGCCTGACTTCGTGGCTTGGTGGGCTCAAATGAGGGCAACCCAAGCCCATGACTTTCTGTTATATTCTGAAAACGCGTGGTCTTCGCCTAGCGAAGGATCTGCTCGCCTAACGAGCATGACAGTTCAGATCCGCTAGGCGAACCACTCTGCTCGCCTTGCGAGCGTGACAGCTCAGGAACATATTTTTGCTCCTTCAAGATTAGCGTTTTGAATGATGAATAGACCCCATTTGAACCTATTGGAAGTAGCTCAAGTCTTTCCCTTGTGTTGACTAATCGCCCGGATAGAAACCACAAAGTGTCTTGGATCTGATTCTGATTGACATGATGAAATGCAATATGAAATGTTAAATGACCTAAAAATGAATGCATGAATGAGGAGGGAAAATTTTGGGGTGTTACAACAATAGTTTACATTTGAGTATCAGAATGACACCGTTTGAGGCATTGTATGGTAAAAGGTGTAGTAAACCTTTGTGTTGGTATGAATAGGGAGATAGTGTTGTAATTGGGGATGCGATTATCTAATAGACGACAGAGAAGATCAAAGTGATTCAAGAGAAGATGAGAGCTTCTTAGAGTCGCCAAAATAGTTACCATGATAATAGAAGGAAAACACTTGAGTTCCAAGAGGGAGATCATGTGTTTCTTAGAGTTACTATGGTAAATGGTGTTGGTCGAACTTTGAAGTCTTGAAAGCTCACACCGCATTTCATTGGTCCATACCAGATTTTGCGGAGGATATGAGAAGTGAACTATCAGATTGCTTTGTCGCCATAACTGTGTAATATTCACAATGTATTTCACGTGTCTCAATTGAGGAGATACATTCTGGATCCGCCTCATATGATCCAAGTGGATGATGTGTAGGTGAGAGATAACCTGACTATTGAGGCATCACCCATGAGGATGGAAAATTATGAAGTGAAGCAGTTGCGTGGTAAAGAGATTTCCTTGGTGAAGTAGCTTGGGGAGGACCAGCTGGTGAAAACATGACTTAGGAGCTGGAGAGCCAAATGATAGATTCGTATCTGACTCTGTTTGCTTAAGGTAATTTTCGAGGGCGGAAATTCTTTAAGAGGGAGAGAGTTGTAACACCCTAATTCTTGAATTATAAGATTATTTGAATTATTACGTTTTGCGTATTTATTTAATTATGAGTGATTAATTAAATATGGGAGTGAGGGTGTGTACCCTTGAGTTAAGGGTATAGAGGTAGTTGTAGGTGAGAGTAAAAGTGGTCCAGAATTACTAAAAATTATTTTAGTAATAATAGTTTACTATATTTAATTTGAAGAAAAATTGCGATCCAAAATGCAACAGAAATTAAAAAATTTCCTTTAGGCATCCTTACGAATGGGCATGATCAGTGATAGAAGTCGTTATCTCTTGTGGCAATTGAAACCTTTGATGCAGATCTAAGGGGTGATCATGAGCGTTGAATGGTGACAACACCTCTACTCAGTCCACACGAACGGATAGTGGTAGCTACTACGAATGAAGGCTTTGAGTGAGAGAGAGAAATAAAATTTCATCAAGTCAAATGCTTCTGCACAAGGGTTATATTTATAGAACCACTTATGTGGGCTGCAGGCTAAAAAGTCCACTTAAGTGTATGTGGCACATATCTTATGGTATACCGAAAATCACTTAAGCGCGTGGTATCTTACCACATTTTGTATTCTACTTAAGTGCATCGTACCTTATGATGTTCTAAAATTCACTTAAGTGAACCGTACCTTACGGTATTCCTTATTTACTCTATCTCTCATCAATCTTTCCTTTTATGTGTGACCCTATAGCTTTTCGCGACATTGGAAATTATATTAAATCACATATTTAACATAATAAATAGTGAGCGGTATCTAGCAACACATCACTGCTACCCAAGACACGAAAAATGTCATGTGATCTGACAAATCCCTTTTTTGTGATAATACTTGTGTGTACAATTACCCTTTTTTCCCTTATGTCTATATTGAACACAAGGCATAGATCGTGTCATCCTTGTCCAGTTCAATATTGGACCCTTAGACATTTATCCTGTTACGCAGAATGGGCAAATTCCATCTAGGTCACTCATGTCCCTCAGCCTACTCCGTGGAGTACCCATCAACTGTCTTTATGGTCATCCAGTTACGGACAATGTTTGATCAACAAGAAAACACTTGACTCTACATCTAGGGTCCATAGTGGTTTCAGGTTGAAGGGTGGTATACACCACTATCACCATGAGAATAACTTATGACACTTTGCATAACATTCTATGTAGTATTCTCATAGCGGGTCAATCTAGTATAAATATTACTCCTAATATTCATACCTATGTTTAAGACTTGATAACTCCTTATCCATGATCCATGAGATGTGATCATCAGTCTATATACATAATAGTCTAAATTCTTTAATGTTATCCACTTCACAACAAAGCTCGACTACAGATACTTTAAGAATAATGTCCTTATGTTTAATGGGATCTCATGATCAAGTCACACTTTATACATTAAATGAACTAGCTATTCTAGGGACTTTATTAAACAAATATAATAAATAAAAAACCTTTTATTATTAATAAATAATTCGATACAAGGACCAAAAGTATTGGCCTCTAGGGCTTACACCAACATAATTAATTAAAAGGAAAACATAGCTTTTGGGTTGAAAGTGAGAATTGAGGAAAAATTAATGGGAGGAAGGAGCAATTATTTTGTTAGTAGGAGAGTAAGATATAATTAAAAGTTATTTTGCCCTAACTATAACGAGAGAAACCTAACAATAGCCTATTTTTTAGTACGTAGAAACCAGAGAAAAGAGAAAAAGACCAAAGGGCTAAGAAGAGGAAGAGACTTGGAGTGGCGAAAAAGAAGTTCTACCAAAAATCAGAATTTTACTGCTAGGATTATCTGGTAAGGGGGGAGAATAGCTTTCAATAGCGCTTATGAATGAGGGGTATGGTAGAGGAGTCCATAACCTCCAATAAGGTGTATGTTATGGATGAATTATGATTGTACGATGAAAACTATCTGTAATTGTTGATGAATCCGCACACTATTCATGATTGTTTTTTTGTTTTGATACTTAATGTTTTTCCACCATTATTGCACTGTCGAAGGTTCTGAAAATCAATGATTTTTATGAAAATAATGGAGTTTATATGTTAAGTTGAGTTTTAATCATGGGATAATCTTAGTATGTCTAATTCTTAGCGTCTGGGTTTTTACAGAATCGATATCAGAGTTCCGGAGGTTCTCCAATGGTGAAAATTGAATTCTATTTTTTGCAGGTCTTTACGCAGTTGCTTAGAGAGGGAAGCGTCGCTTAGTGAGCCTTCACCTAGTGAGAGAGGTCCTCACGTAGTGAGACACTCCAGCGACAAAATTCTTTTATTTTTGTTTTTATCATAGCTTGAGTTTCGTACCTCAGAATGAGACGCAATTTGAAGCGTTGGAAAGCTAACATGAATTAATATCAATTAGTAATTATTTAAGAGGTTGAATGTGTTTTTGTAACATAATTAATTGATGAGAATGATTATTAAAAGTCATTTGATCGAGTAAATATTTAGTCGTGTGAGTTTGATGAATATGTTTTTTGAGTTGTGGAAATGTTTGAATAGCTTGCTATGGCGAGATGTTAAGCGTTGAGAATAAGTATAAAATATGGGAATGTTATGAATATGGATTATTTTGATTTATGTTTGTTTTATTGTTGCATGTTTGAAATATAATTTTGTAAAGATGAATTATTAGCATGCTTGTGTTGCACTATTGATTGATAATATGCATTTTGTGATTTTGGTGTGATGTAATCTAGAGAGGGGATTACTTGAGTTATCAATGCATTTATGTTAGGATCAAAGAGGGGTCTTAATGCATTGGTTTGATGATATGATCATGCATCATAAGAGTTATGTCAAGAGGCATATCTGCTAGTTCAGAGTAGGGACTAACGGCTCGTCCCAAGCTTAGAGAGGGAGCTTAGAGCTCAGAGAAGGGGCTCGGGGTTCACAGAGATTAGAACCTGATTCATATGAAGAACTAAATGTTGAGTTGGTACCACATGCATATGCATAGAGTTTCATAGTTGAGTTTCGTTGCATAATGAATTATATGCATTTTGTTTAGTTGTGAATGATTGATGAGTTTGGGTGTGAATGATATTGTGTAAATATCCTACCTTATAGTATAATGACTATTATTGTTGGTTGTGATTTCTCACCCCTTTGTGTTGTTGTTGTGGTATGTGCTCCTTTTTGGGATATAGGTAAGTAGGTAACTGAGTAGCTGCTTAGAGTGGAGGATGACATGGGGTTGTTTCTTCTTTTTCTTTCTGCATTTAGGTTACGTGCTCTGATATGTAACACTGGGAAATGTTTGTGAGTTTTTGTCTAATATTTCGTTAGAGTGTTCTTGTATACTCTTATGGTTGATGTTTTGAGGTTTTGAAGATATTGCATTTATGAACTCATTTATGTTTTAAAGTATTTAAAATTAAATGATTTATTGATTGCATTTTTTGCTGATGAGAACTTTCGCTGCGAAGATACCCTAAGTGAAGGTGAGCATGCGAAGACACCCTAAGAAAAGGTGTTTATTATTGTTACTATATGTTAAAGTGTTACATGACATGTATGTTTGGATTCGAGAATATGTGACATCCTATTTTTGTGTTGATGAATACTCTGATTTTTGTATATTTATGCGCGGGGAGAATAGGGTGTTACATAGTTGGTTTTAGAGCGGGTTATTTGGTCCGGCTAGATTTTCATGTGTTGTTTGTTCCGTAGTACGCGATATGTGTGTGAAACATTGTTGGATCTTGCTTGTTTTTCTATCCGCTTAGGAGCGGGAATAAAATAAGTGGAGGATAAGCTTCTGCTTCTCGATGTTACTACAGGTGTGAAGAGTTGGTTCAATGAGCCGCTGATTTCAAGAGTCCAAATGATGTCAAAGTTGTGTTATTCCCGAAACTAAAGAGGTTGTGGAGTCGAGATTCTTGTCTTTCGGTCAAGTTGGGATGTCTTTGAGGGAGAAAAATCAGAAATTATTGAGGGTTGCTTTTTGGAGAGTGAAGAGCAATGTGACGGCTAGTAATGTTCTAGTGGTGTAACATGTCTGCTATCCCTTGAGAAGTAGGAATCCTTTCCAAGCCACTGAACGACAACTGATCCAGAATAGGTATACCCACAAGATAGGCATACTCCTCAAGTGTAGGTAAAAGCTGAAAGTCTGGAAACGTGAAGCAACGGTACAAAGGATCATAAAACTGCACCAATCCGCTCATCAATCCTTCATCCACCTGAGTAGTCAGAAGAGGAAGAAGCTTCCCAAAATGAGCTTTGAAACCCAAGGGATCCAATACATAGGATGTCAGATTCCTTAACTCTTTCAAGTCTGGTTGTCTGAAACTGTACTTCTTTGTATTCCTTCTTTGTCTTTCCATTATCTGAAAATTTGCAAATAGACCTCTTAAGTTCCTTGAAAATTTTCTCATTGTTTTGATGATATGAATGCAAATGGGTGCATGAATGCATGAATGCAACAATCACACTCAAGGATCAAGCAAAGCACACCAAACAAAGGTCATGGGATGGATCATGTTATCCTTAATATCAACCATCCATTTTGGTGGATTATGGTTTACACCTTATCAACACCCAAGTTCCATTGATATTAAGGATACCTGAACGGATCAACCATGAATCAAGGGTTTGTTGCAAGTCACGAGCACAGAGTCTTGGTTAAGAACCACCCAAAGGGAGTGTACTAAGGTTTAAACCTGCCAAACATGTTCTACAAAAGGTTCCCATAGTCATCATCCCATCTTTTGGATATTATCGGAGGAACGACTACTCGTATTCCAAAAATATTCTCAAGAGAGACTCTTATGAGTGTAGTATCGCGTAACAATCGTATCAAATCTTACACTTGAACGACTTTCGCACTACATCCTACGAATGGGCCAAGATGGGCTTGGTAAACTAAGGTCCCTGGCTTCTAAGGTCTATATTGGAAAGAGTAATGTCTAACCACAACTTACTTGTGTGACATTATTGATCCCATCATGACCTCCACCAAGTGAATGGACTTGCAAGTCAACTTGCTAAGGAATAACTCCACACAAGTCAACAAGACTATGCCATTCTCCTATCCTAGGTGCACTCGAGTCCGGATATAGAACTCATCTCACAAAGACCACCAAGCATACAAGGAATTAATATCAAGCAAATCAATCATTACATACAATACAGTAATCCCAAATTGCACAAAAATGTGTCACAAAACAAATATACAATATAATACAACAAAAATGAAAGGTAGGAAAAACCCACTAGGCATTTATTATCCCCAGCAGAGTCGCCACTTTTCTGTAGCGGGGTATTCGTTACCATTAGAGATATTGACTAAATCCAAGGTAAATCATACAAGTCGAGTCGCCACCGCACTTCTATTTATCCAAAGGAATGGTTAGAAAGCGAACAAAAACCTAAAAGTTTTATCGAATCAAAAACTAGTAAAAATGTCTGAGATCTGGGTAAGGGGGTTAGTTATGCAATGGGAAGGTGTTAGGCACCCAAAACATCCTAGGTACTCCTAGGGAGCCCTTTTCACATTTGTTGCAAAGGTTATTGTCTTGTGAAAATTTTATTTGTGCAAACATGATTGAAGGGATGAGAAAAGCATGTATGTTTATCTAATATACTACTTACTAAAGGAAGGGTCAAAAGAAGAGGACTCGCACGGATGTCGCATCCACTGCATACGTATCTCATCTGAATCTGAGAATCAGAGTCTTTGTAGCTCAGCTACCTATGGGTTAAAGAGGAGTGTGCTCGTTAAGACATCGCGTCTTATGCCTACGTATCTCATCTGGGATGAAAATCAGAGCAAAACGTAGTTCGACTAACTACGGGTTAAGGGTTTTGGGTGAACGACGTTACTACGCAATCTACCGGATGCTCGACCTTTGGAGACTTACTCGCTTGTAGTAGAAGGAGTAAACGTGTTCTTAGGAGAAGAAAAATCAATGAGTTGGTTTGGGTTTTAGGGATGCTTATGCAAAAGGACAGTCCTAGGCTAGGGAACCGCGCTACCTTACTAGACCTGCAACGAGGGAATACAAAACAAACATGCATATGGTAAACACGCCAACGGAGGACAGGTCAGTATAGGTGATCGGAATAAACCTCCAGGTGGTATCCCACAAATAAAGTGGAATACCAAAAAAGCCGTCTCTTCTAAGGTCATGTGAGCCCTCACAAAAACTCAACAAACAGGTCAGAGTAACAGGGAAAACAAAGCCATGACAAACACAAAACAGATCAGAGCAAACAGAAAAAACAAATGTTGTCGCGATCGCTGCTGCGTCGCCTAGCGAAAGCTTAGCGAAGCTTCGCCGCATGCTCGCCTAGCAAAGGTGCTAGCGAGCGCCTGCGGGTTTTGGGTTCTTCATGGATAACAGTACGATCTCAGAAACCCCAAACCCTATGGCATCCATCTCAGAAATGAAACGGTTAAACATTCAAGGTATTGTTTACACATTCATGCATATCTAAACCCGGGGGCAAAACTGAACGATACCTCATACATTCAGAGCATTCAAATTGAAAGTAATGGGAATAAGGGGAAACCTGATTAGGGAGATTGATAAAAATCGAATGGCACAGCTGGGTTTGCAAGGCAATGTTAGGGTTTACGTGAGGCGGAGGTGAAAAAGTGTGTGAGTCAGAGTGAACTTCTCAGAGCTGCTTGGAGGTTGCTGCAGATTAATTCGCCTCTCTCCTTCTCTCCCTTTTTCTACTCTTTCTGTCCAGGTCTTGTTTCAATGAAAACTCTAGTATTTATAACTGATTTCCTGACTTTGTGGGGTCAAATGAGGGCAACTCAAGCCCAAAACTTTCTGTTATTTCCTGAAAACGCGTGCCCTTCGCCTAGCGAGCATGACAGTTCAGTTCGCTTAGCGAACCATGCTGCTCGCCTAGCGAGCATGACAGCTCAGAAACATATTTTTACTCTTTCAAGATTAGCATTCTGAATGATGAATAGATCCCATTGGAACATGTTGGAAGTAACCCATGTCATTCCCCTATATTGACTGATCACCCGAATAGAATCCACAAAGTGTCTTGGATGATACTCAAGCTTCAAACAAAAGATGGTAGTGACACCTTTTTGTGCTTTTGGTTAGTAAACAAAAATAAGAGAAACAATGATATATAACTCAAGCATGCTTGGTGATCTCAAACCAATCACAATGAGTCCCACCCAAAGGCAAAGGGAACCAAGATGCTTATGATCCTTGAGGCTATGTAAATGCAATGTTATGATGCCATGGGGGATCTTAGGGCCAAAATTGGGGTCTTACAGATGCCCCTATTTAAGGTCATTCTAGCCGGAGAAGTGAAGGTTGAAATCTTTATCTCGACAGGGTAGAATAGGCTTAAATAATAACAAAGAGACGAATTTTGTTCCCTAAGAGACCTCATGATGCAAATGTAGGTATGAACAATGGTAACACTCTGTGGAGATATGTATCCACAAAAGCAAAGAAATCAGAAGCCACTGATAATCCATATGAGCAGTTCACTCCATGGGACCAAGACCCTGGGGACTCTCCTGGGGATAGAAAAGGGATAAAAGTGCGCGAGCAGGTCACGACTCAAAGCTTGGGGAACAGAATCCCAAAGGGAATAAATCCATTGGAAAGACTCGAGCTGGCTCGAAGACGCCCATATTAGGGAATATGCCAATACAGCAAAAATTATCCACAACGGATACTTCGGATAAAAATCCGGATGAGGACAATCCACTAAGGGACTTCGCTGGGGATGTCCAAAAAGACTCTCCTGGGGAAGTAGTGGTGACGAGGTATTACCGGTTACTGGGTAATAAGCTCAAAGAGAAATCATGTGATTCCATCGGTTAGGGTGAGGGAAAAACATGCTCTGGGAGAATGAATATCTAAGACCGGTATAAGGGTGAGAGATATCAAAACCTCCAAAACGTCTGAGGAAGACCTAAGTATACTTCAACTCATGGATTCTGACTCCACAGGAGACTAAAAAGTCATAATAGGGAGCAGAGAGGAAGGAACACCAGGGATACCGATTACTGGGCATATAATAGGTGACCCACCAAGTCGTGAATTGGGGAATATTCCCAAGACACTCATCATCCACAAGAGGGCTAAAAAGAAAACTCGATTATAGGATGGATATTCGACTCCGTAAAGGGGATACGACTCTTACTCGACTGGGGAAGAACAAAGCTTCGACCAAAGAGTGCATGAGATACATCATCTATTACCGTCAGAACGTAGATAATATACTCGCATGGGCGATTATCCACAACCGGTTACTGGGTTAATAAAGGGTAAATCGACCGAAGAGGAAAGGCATCGGGATACCGAAACTAGGTATATAATGATGACCAATTCAGGAGAGAAACAATCGTCACTAACAACAACAGGGTAGACGAGAGATGACCCGCTGGGGATAAATTGCATAATCAGGGCAATTATCCAAGTAGATGAGGGGATATCATCACCGAATATTGGATGAAGATAACTGTCACCAATTGAAGATGAGCAAAAAATAGTTACTCTGTAAAAAGGGAAGAAATATGGTTTACAACTACCAGTATGAGGGTAGAGAACCACAGACTCCGCCGGGGATAATAATTACTAAATATTGAGTAATTATTCGTTTACCCCGGGGAAACAGGAAGAGAGTATCAAGAGACCGATCTAGGATCAAACTAGATAGGCACACCAAATCAAGACTTGTCCCGGTGAGGATATAACTCAATGGGGAAAACCATCCCAATATATGTGTTGGGAAGGAACAAAAACAATCAACATCCACGAGGATATAACCCGATGGGGAATATGGAAGAAAGGATAGACGCTTTCTGCCTATGGAGCTGACTCTATATGGAGAGATCAGACACACACATCTGCTTGGGGAAATATATCACCAAATAGCATGAGACAACAAACAACGATATATGGCAGAGAATGCAACATGAATATCTGAATGTTATAATTATGCATGTATATGCGTGGTTTATGTATGATGTATGCTGACAAACAGACATATCTAACACAACCAGGTCCAGGAATCAACCACCCGGTACTACATCTCAAGAGGGAAAGCCAAGTCCCCTAAGGGCGACTGTCCTTGCGGGGATGAACATCAGTCGTTCTAGCTGGGGACGAGAGTTATCACAGACAAGGTCTACCACACCAACAACTCTACTGGGGAATTTATCCGAGGAGATAAAGGATTTATCGGGATCAACCACCAAATATCGCTCTTGCCCAAAGAGATCCAAGCTGATGAGGAAGAAAGATTGCTACTCTGCTGAAGGGAAGAGAGGTGACTCTCAACAAGCAATCCACTTGGTAGGATAAACCACAGAAGGTTCCGGAGGGAGGAGGTACAGTCATGCCAGGAATATGGACAAAAATCTTACCCTGTTGGGGATCGTACCATTCTTGGGAGAGCACTGAGGATCTCCTAAGTATCCTTTCGTCATTGTGAATGTTCACTTTGTTTAAAAACAAATTATGAAAAATTTGATTGTTTAAAACGATGATATTTTCTTAATCAAAACATGCAAAACATTTGTTGAATAGAAACAGATAAGAGTGCCAATAATTGGATAAAAGGCTCAAATTTATTTGATAGAATGGTAGTCTGCGAATGGCAAGACTCCATAGATCTTTACAAATTTGAAATTGGTGATATATATTGGAAAAGGGCTACATTGAACATAATGACCATTTCTCCACCAATTCTAAATCCTATGTATTTGAAGCTTTGGTTGATAATGAGCAAGAATCTCTGACGGACGACAGTTGTAGAACAAAGTCTTGTCAGGATGCAGTTACTTGCCAAATCCCTAATTTTTGCCTAGATGGCCCCAGGATGAGGTACTCAATCTAGCGGGATACATATATCATTATTATATATTTTTTTTGTCTCTAACTTTTGCCTGGACCGCCCTTTCGGGTTTTCAATCCACCGAGACGCTCATTTTTGCCTATGGCCGCCCTTTCGGGTTTTCAACTTAGCGAGCTATTCAGTTTTTATTTTTTAGGCGAAGTATTTCTTGACTGCATCTGAATTCACAGGACGAGTGAAATCCTCCCCATCCATAGTTGTAAGTATCAAAGCACCGCCTGAAAAGGCTCTCTTAACAACATACGGACCCTCATAGTTTGGAGTCCACTTGCCCCTGGAATCGGGCGCGAAAGATAAGACTTTCTTGAGCACAAGGTCACCTTCTCGGAACACACGAGGCTTGACCTTCTTATCAAAAGCTTTCTTCATCCTTTGCTGATATAACTGACCGTGGCACATGGCAGTCAATCTCTTCTCTTCAATCAAATTCAGCTGGTCATAACGACTCTGAACCCATTCAGCATCAGTCAACTTGGCTTCCATCAAGACTCTCATTGATGGGATCCCCACCTCTACAGGGAGTACAACCTCCATGCCATAAACAAGAGAGAAAGGGGTTGCCCTTGTTGAAGTGCGGACGGATGTACGATATCCATGCAAAGCGAATGGCAACATCTCATGCCAATCTTTGTACGTAACAACCATCTTCTGGATAATTTTCTTAATGTTCTTATTAGCAGCTTCAACAAACCCATTTATCTTGGGTCTGTAAGGAGAAGAGTTATGATACACGATCTTGAACTCACTACACAGTTCTTCCATCATCTTGTTATTCAAGTTAGATCCATTATCAGTAATGATCTTATCTGGCACACCATATCGGCATATGAGTTGATTCTTGATAAACTTTACGACCACCTGCTGTCGCATCCGCGAAAAACAACCGGCGGGAAAAACAAACAAATAGAGCCGCCACCGTGCGTTATTTATCCCAAAGGAGGGAAAGGAAACACTCGAAGTAAACCTGGAAAGGAAATGGTCTTACGACCGGAGATTATAAGGATCGGGAGTCGGTTACGCAAGGGGAAGGTATTAGCACCCCTCACGTCCGTCGTACTCGACGGGATCCACACTCAGAAAGGAAAGAATAAGGTTGCTGAATAACTGCTCAAAGAATGCACACACACTGGAATAAACATGCGGGAGAGGATGGAGGAAGAGGACTCGGCAGGATGTCGCATCCTGGGCCTATGTAGTTTGTCAGAAACAAACATCAGAGTCAACGTAGTTCGGGGATAAGGGGAACGGGCTCGCTAGGATATCGCACCCTATGCCTACGTATCTCATCTAGAATGAGAATCAGAGCTACAGTAGTTCGGCTCACGCACGCCGAAACAAAACACACGCACAGACGCTGAGACGTCAAAACAAACACACAAATGGAAACAGACTGCCAATGGCTGGTCTTATGTCCGACTCCAAACAACAAACACAAACAAGGAAACCGAATGCCAATCGCTGGACTTACATCAGACTCCAAGCACACAAACACCCACAGGAAACCGACCGCCAATCGCTGGACTTACGTCAGACTCCACACAAACAAACACAGGAAACCGACTGCCAATCGCTGGACTTACGTCAGACTCCAAGCAAACAAGAGGTTAACCGGACGCTGAGTCGTCAAAAGCAACAAAAAAGTTGAACAAACAAGCTAACAAGGAGTCTGGTACTCGAGCCTGCTAGCTGTCAAGCAAACACACACAAAAAAGGAAAAGGGTGCCCGGAGAGATCTCGCACGATCTCCTGCCCACGTACCTCATCTGGTATGAGGATCAGGGCAATGTAGTTCCCCTTAACAGGGGAGAAACTTTCTCCTAACCAGAGACTGGGAAAAAACAAACTAATAGGGAGACTGACTCAAGCCTAAAAGTTGTCATGCAATCCACAATAGTCCTAGGTTGAGGTTTCTAACAAAACCTAACTCGCACAGGCAGCAAGTTGAAACAGCAGATAAACAGCAAATAAGCAATCACAAGAGCAAACACACACACTATATGCAAACAAATGGCTCATACAAGGCTGGGCTTTAGTCAAGGGGTCACATCAACCTCGACAAACAAGCCAACTGGAAAGGGGTGTTGTTTGCTCTTAACCCTAACATTGAGAGTTAGGGTGAAGCAGATGACATGGGAAATGAGGATCAGACCTCATAGCTCTTATCCCTGGCCTGGGAGAACTTTGATCAATGAAGGTGTGGGAGTCCAGAATGTGGGACTCTATTCCACATGACTGACACAACAAGATTTTGGGTTTTTATTCAAAGTGCATCAACACATGGTGTGAGCAAGATGAAAGACACAACTGAATAGCAGGGGATGGATTGCACATCCCTTTTATCTGCTAATGCCTCTTCACTTAGGAGGACTTTACATGTACAAGGCACAAAGATAAACAACCACAAACATTGCCTCTTAAGGAGGGCTTCAGACAGGTGCCTGCCAAAGTAACATGACAGGTCTTCCAGACTACATGAAGTCAGAGGTCATTACCTAGGTGGTATGCCAACCACAAGCAAAGCAAAGCAAAGTTCAAATGAACTTAAAGCAACTTAGGTACCTGTGCAAACAACTAAACAAATCAGTACAGTGTTCAGACAAACAGACAACAGTCAATCAACAAACAGACAATCCCAACATGCACTATGAGTAAACCATAAGGCAAACACTCAAGTGAATTATCATCAACCTACAAAACAACCAAATGTTAGCAATCAATAGCAAATATCAACATTCAAATGATGAGGCAACATCAACCATGTGGATTAGATGCTTGGTCCTGAAATTCAAAGCTCACATGTAAGTACAAACCACTAGGTCAAAGCCTAGGGTCAAAGGTGAAGAAATAATTCAAAACAGGAGCCAATATTCAACACAATGCAACTTCAAACACATATTAACATGTCCTCAAAAGGACCAAAACAAAATCATCAAGCAAAGCAATTTCATGTGCAAGAGAAGTCAAAGACAATTTCAAAGCATTCAAATGGACATTATGAATGAAAATTCCAAATCAAAACAGAAATGATTCAAATAAATCTGGAAAAATTCATGAGCATTCAACACATCACACATGATCATCATACAAAAAATCAGAAGCATCAAAGATCATTTGGTATGGAAATTAAGTTGCACAAGTTGAACAACCAAATATGTGACCCAAATTGTCACACCATACAAACATGTGTATAAAACAGAAATGGAAAATGAGAAAAATACAAAACCAAGCCTCAAACATCCATTAACATGTTAGGAACAATCATGCAAAATTTCAAAGCATTTGGATCAATATCAAGCATTTCACAATAGAAAGAGCAAGGCAAGGTCACAAAAGCACATATGATCAAATAGTCTAACACAAATCAAAAACCAGCCAGGCACAACTTCAGCAATTATCATCAAAAAATACTAGACAAACAGAGGATCATGCTACAAAAAATTTGGAATTATTTGAGTCATTTTTCAATTAGATATGATTTTTGGAAGTTGGTTAAAAAATTTGAAATGAAATGAATAATGTACATGGAATAATGGAGGGAAAACATAAAATATGAATGAATTTGAAATAATTGAAGCACGCTGGGATCGAACACGGTACGAATTCAAATGAAGCGCGCGCCAAGCATGAAACGCTGCCGTTTTGGATGAAGAACCCTAGCGCACCACTAGCGACGGAAATACGGACGCTAGGCCGTCGCTAACCTGGAAAACTTCATCTTCCTCACAAAGATGAAGATGAACAGTACACCTCCAACAATTTTTTTCCAGAAACTCAAAATTCTTATATCAACATGAAGCTCTTTCAATGGAGATCATAGATCAACTAACAACTAAGCTTAATTCCACATGATCAAAGAGAATCGATGAAAGGAAGTTTGGTGCACAAAACTTTATTCACACATATCTCATGCTATAGTGCATCATTTTCATGAAATTTTCACCAGAATCATCAGCAACACAAGATCTACATGAACATGTGCATGGATTTGAGAATTATGAAGCTCGAAAAACTAACCTCTTGAAGAGCAGCTCTTGAAAACGCACGATCTAAGGCCTTGCAATGATCCAAATCCAATCCATAATACTTGTAATGATGTTTGATGAAGAAATTGAAGCTTGGAAACGTGTAGATCTAGCTCAATTCTCACTTGCCATGGTTATGTTCTTGAACTTCAACTGCTCGATTATGGCTCCAATTCTTCAAACAAAGGCTGAATTCACACTCAATCACACTCACTGATCATGAATCTTCAATAAAAACAAGGTGTTATGTTGAAGAAATTTGAATTTTGATTAGAAGAAAATTTTGGAGGGAGAGAGAATTTTGAGATCTAGATCTAGAATTCTCCTCAATTCTGTTATGATTATCAATATATATGCTTCACTAATCCACTCTTAATCCAAATTAGGCATGGTTTAGTTAAAATTAATCAAGATAAGGTGCATGGCAAAAAATGACAAATTGGAGGGTGTGTGAAGCATGCACACGTGAACAGTAACCATTACCAGCTCAAATGCACTTAAAATCATCTTTAAAACACATTGGCAATGGTAAAAAGTTCATGTAATGCACCATTTTTAAATTTTGCAATTTCCCTCCAAAATGGGCATGGATATGCAAATGATCATGTGATGACATTTTATGCAATGTGATGATTGATTTGGAAACTTCATGTCATGAGAAGCAAAATGCAAAAAGAACCACCAAATTTGGAGTTATGAATCAAAAGTTATGGCCATTTGAAGTTCCATGTACACTTGGCAATGATTGGACCATATCTCCTTAACCATTCATCAGATGCTCATGATCTTGGACTTTTTGGAAATGGGAGAAAGAGATCTTAAACTTTCATGTTGGACAAAATTTCATTTGAAGCTTTTTTGATGATGAAAGATCAAGTTGAATTTGAATCAAAAACTTTCCATTTTTGGAAACTTTCAATTACAGGTCACTTTCCATTTTTGGAAAGTTTTGATCTGACCTCAAATTCTTCAAGATATGCATTTGACATGATTAATAAGCCTCTTTTGAACATGAATGAGATGTTGAAACTCATTTCTCCACCTCCTAGCCCTCAGTTGACTTTCTGTTGACTTTCTAGTTGACAGATGACTTGGAAATGCTCTGATCAGCTTGAGCCTCAACCACTTGAGGAAATGGCTCCAAAATGAACCCCTAGCTCTTGTAATCTCCACATAATAATCATATGATCCTTATACAAGCAAATAAACTCCATCTCCTTGAGGAACCCTGACTGGTAGAATGCAACTGATTAGGGTTGACCAGAGGTCAAAACCCTAATCCCATAGAATCTGAGCCTGAACAATGAGCCCCTTGAGGATGACATAACCATGATGATGATGATGATGTACCCTTGCCAATAAGATAATGCTCAAACTCCTTGAAGGACCAAGAAACCCTAATTGAAGCACAAACCTCAGATGATTAGTGATCAATTTATGAGACCCTCAGGCTTGCATCTCTTAACCTCTCCATCTTCTGAGAAAGACTTAGGAGGATGACTTGTCTATTTTCACATGATATGCAATATGCAATGACTAATGTCCTACAAAATGAAATGCAATATGTTAAGCTAGTCCCAAGAGAGGAGGGCAAATTTTGAGGTGTTACAGCTGCCCCTATTCAATCCACTATGAACCTGTCGATATGAATAGCCTCGGCTTTCAGATGATCAGGGTGAAGAGTGATTGAATACCAAGAACAGACGAACAATTTGCACTCCGCTGGGGATAATAATTAACAATGTCTGTCAGAATCGACAAGGAAACAATCTCAAAAGAAGAATCCGTCTGGTACGGTGAAAGTCGGCCTGAATACCGAAAAGGAACGTTGACCTGGATACCAAAATAAATGGTAACACAGGAACCACCATGGCCTGAACGCCGCTCATCAGTCTGAATACTGAGCATCGGAATATGAGATTATTAATGTCGGTCTGAACACCGAGAGATTGGCCTGAATGACGCTTCGGTCTGAATACCATTTTGGTCTGAATACCGCTTCGGTCTGAATACCATTTCGGTCTGAATGCCGCAAGCTGCATCGATCTGAACTTCGGAAGCCTCTTCGATCTGAAAATCGAAAAGTCTGGTCTGAATACCCACCTCGGCCTGAACACCGGAAACCTGGCCTGAATGCCGCAAGCTGCATCGATCTGAACTTCGGAAGCTTCTTCGATCTGAAAATCGGAAAGTCTGGTCTGAATACCCACCTCGGCCTGAACACCGGAAACCTGGCCTGAATGCCGCAAGCTGCATCAATCTGAACTTCGGAAGCTTCTTCGATCTGAAGATCGGAAACTGGTCTGAATACCCACAAGTGCGTCGACCTGAACGTCGGAAACCTCTTTGATCTGAACATCGGAAACTAGCCTGAACACCATATCGGTCTGAATACCATATCGGTCTGAATACCCGAAAACTTGTCATGCCTGTCAGCAACGGCAGAAAGAAGGGACAGTGATAAATGAGACGGCACGCGTGCCAACAACCCATGTTGGGGATAACAAGCCATGAGCATGCTATCCTCTATTCAACCCTTGCAAACGAACAATTTGCGCTCAGCTGGGGATTTTTCTCTCTTTACTCTTTCTTTTTTTTGGACCCCGATACTTCTCTGATTATCATCTCCATCTCCGCCCGACAGAAATCCTTCCTCCAATATCGCACTACTGGGGAATACTGTTAATTCAAAATCACGATGTCAAACTCCTTAGAGTAACATCTTCACCCTCTGGCGAAGCCAATCCTCAAACAGTATCCACGACTTGAGACTAGCTTATGCTTGCAATGCTGATGCATGATGATTTTTAGCGTAATGCTCCATAATCATGGAAATGCTACGCAATTAGATATGCAACATGCTATGCTTGTCTAAATGATGAATGCATAAAAAGTATCCCCCTCAAGGGACTCTTCTGGGGAGCTCGAGGCACTCTGCTGAAGAGCTTGACAACACTCCAATCTCCACCCTACTGGGGAATAGCCCTGTTGCTGGGAAATAGGCCACCCTTACGAGGGATGACCTCCGCTGAACTTGATCCGCCTGGGGACTTTGCTGGGGAAGAAACCACCAACACGCTTTGCGGGGAAAACAACAATCTTCGGCTTGCTGGGGTAAACGCCAGCAACGGACACCTCCGCTGAGGAAACAGTAATCTCCAACCCTGCTAGGGGAAACACAAACCTTGAATCTGTTGGGGGAGACACAGACCTTGAATCTGCTGGGGAGATAACAATCCCGACTCTGCTTGGGGAAATAAGGAAAGTCTGGCACAGAACACCCGTCGACTCGTCGAACCCTGGTATTCCACATCTAAATCCAGTATCAACTTTCCACTTTTGAGAGCTCCCAGACTCGTTTGGACTTTTCTGATTCATCACCTTGTATTCTCGCCTTCTCCGTACTCCACAGAGATTGAACCCCCTGGATTCATACGAACTTTCCAGTCCTCAGACTTTGAAGAGTCTTCTTGATTAATTCTCAAGGATCGTCACACGTCTTTCGCCGTCTTTTCACCATTCCTCAGTCCCTTGTCCCTGATTGGACTCCACGGGGATCTTTTGTCAAAAGCTTCTCATCACAACCTGCAAGTGAGTGAAAATATCTAACAACACCTGCAAAAGAGATCGTTAGACAAAAACGTGCCCCAGGCGTGCCAAAGTTTCAACACCTAGGTCACTCAACCTTCCGAATAAGATTTCAAGCTTTCAATCTTATAAGCATGCATAGGAAGGGACCTCCATGTATCAAAATGCAAAGATTCTTTATCAAAATAAACTGATGTTTTTGCAATCAAAGCGGTAATGAAAACAAAAACAAAATTATTTGACTGAATATGCATTTTATTGATTGGAAAAAGTGTGGCTCAAACAGAGCAATACAAAGGAAGCAATTCCTGAAAAGAGGTAATTGCGCACAAAAGGAAAATCTATCCTAATGGCAATGTGAAACCGCGATCTCATCGAGTTCCAACTAGGTTACACCCCATATGTCCTCAGACTTTCCGTGCTTTCTGCCTTCTGAACAAGACGGTTCCGACTGATCCCTGCCGGGGATCATCCATGTGTCTTAACCCAAGCACAAACAATTATGCTAGACGCAGTTGTTCGTTTCAATCCCTCTTTTGCTTGGACCGCCCTTTCGGGTTTTCAGTCCACCGGGATACCCTTTTTTGCCCAACCCGAACCTTTTTATTTCTTTTTTTTTTTGGTTTGCCGGGATGCCCATTTTTGCCTGGACTATTTTATTCTTTTCGTCCAGCGGGTCTCTTATACGAAGTATTTTTTAACTGCGTCCACATTCACAGGGGATGGAAAATCCTCGCCATCCATGGTCGTCAACAACAAGGCTCCGCCAGAGAAAACCTTCTTGACCACGAATGGACCTTCATAATTGGGTGTCCACTTGCCCCTACGATCGTTTTGAGGAGGAAGGATCCTTTTCAGCACCATATCACCTACGTGATACACACGAGGTCGCACCTTTCGGTCAAAAGCACGCTTCATCCGCTGCTGGTACAACTGCCCATGACAGATGGCCGCCAGCCTCTTCTCCTCAATCAGGCTCAACTCTTCGTACCGAGTCCTTACCCATTCATCCTCTTGCAATTTTACGTCCATCAGGACTCTCAAAGAGGGAATCTGAACCTCAACTGGTAGCACGACTTCCATTCCATACACAAGCGAGAAAGGCGTTGCCCCGGTAGACGTGCGCACCGAGGTTCGGTACCCATGCAATGCAAACGGCAACATCTCGTGCCAATCTTTATAGGTCACAACCATCTTCTGCACAATCTTCTTAATATTCTTATTAGCTGCCTCAACCGCCCCATTCATCTTCGGATGATAAGGAGAAGAATTATGATGCTCGATCTTGAATTCCCGGCACAGTTCTGCCATCATCTTGTTATTGAGATTAGAACCATTGTCAGTAATGATTCTTTCGGGAACCCCATATCTACAAATGATATCTCTCTTCAGAAATCTGGCGACAACCTGTTTCGTCACGTTTGCAAAAGAGGCTGCTTCCACCCACTTGGTGAAGTAATCAATAGCTGTTAATATGAACTGGTGCCCATTCGAAGCCGTAGGCTCAATCTTCCCAATCATATCAATGCCCCACATAGCAAACGGCCACGGAGACGACATCAAACTCAACGGATTTGGAGGCACGTGCACCTTATCAGCATAAATCTGGCATTTATGACACTTCCGCACGAAATTGAAACACTGGGCCTCCATTGTCATCCAATAATATACGGCTCTCAACAGCTTCTTCACCATTGCATTCCCACTGGCATGGGTACCAAACGACCCCTCATGAACCTCTTTCATCAATTGGCTTGCTTCCTTGTCATCAACACATCTGAGCAAGACCCAATCAAAATTCCGCTTGTACAAAGCCCCATCCTTGTTCAGATAGAACACCATGGCCAACCTCCTCAGAGTCTTTCGGTCCTTCTTGGATGCTCCCTCAGGATACTCTTGGGTCTCCAAATACCGCTTAATGTCATAGTACCACGGCTTCTCATCATTAGGCACTGTTTCAACAGCAAACACATAAGCCGGTCTATCCAGACGTCCCACCTCAACACTGGGGAACTGATTCCACCACTGTACCTTAATCAAGGCAGCCAGAGTAGCCAAAGCATCTGCCAAAGGATTCTCTTCTCTAGGCACATGATGCAACACTACCTTGGTGAAAAACGTCAACAATCTCCTCGTATAATCCCGGTATGGAATTAAATGAGATTGATGCGTATACCATTTTCCGTTAACCTGATTCACAACCAAAGTTGAATCTCCATATATAACAAGGTTTTTGATTCGCAAATCAATCGCCTCCTCAATCCCCAGGATACAAGCTTCGTATTCAGCCACGTTGTTGGTGCACTCAAATGTTAGCCGGGCAGCAAAAGGCATGTGGGATCCTTTCGGCGTAACCAAAACAGCACCAACACCGCTACCATTCACGTTAACGGCCCCATCAAACATCAGAATCCATTCGGATTCAGGGTCAGGCCCCTCCTCCGGGATTGGTTCCTCGCAATCTTTCGATTTGAGAAACATGATGTCCTTATCAGGGAATTCAAACTTCATCGGTTGATAATCCTCAATGGGCTGTTGGGCGAGGTAATCAGATAATACACTCCCCTTGATTGCTTTTTGAGATGTATACTGTATATCGTACTCTGTCAAAATCATCTGCCATCTCGCAACCCGTCCGGTCAATGCTGGCTTCTCAAAAATATACTTGATCGGATCCATCTTGGAAATCAACAAAGTGGTATGAACCAGCATATACTGTCTCAGTCGGCGAGCAGCCCATACCAAAGCACAGCAAGTTTTCTCGAGCAGTGAATATCTTGTTTCACAGTCGGTAAACTTTTTGCTAAGGTAGTATATGGCATGCTCTTTTCGACCAGACTCGTCATGCTGCCCCAATACACTCCCCATAGACCCCTCGAGGACTGTCAAGTACAGAATTAACGGTCGTCCCTCCACAGGAGGCATCAGAATCGGAGGCTCCTACAAATATTCTTTTATCTTTTCAAATGCTGCTTGACAATCATTATTCCACCTGACCGTTTGATCTTTTCTCAACAACTTGAATATAGGTTCGCATGTGGCTGTTAGATGAGATATGAACCGTGAAATCTAGTTCAATCTACCTAAGAAACCACGAACTTCTTTCTCTGTTCTCGGTTCAGGCATTTCTTGTATTGCTTTTACTTTAGCAGGATCAACCTCGATTCCTCTTTCACTCACAATAAAACCCAGCAATTTACCGGACCGCACCCCGAAATTGCACTTGATCGGATTCAACCTCATTCTGAACTGTCTCAACCGGTCAAACAACTTGGCCAGATCCACCAAATGCCCCTCTTCTGTTTGGGACTTTGCTATCATGTCATCAACATAGCATTCGATTTCATGATGAATCATATCATGAAACAAAGTCACCATGGCTCTCTGATAAGTAGCACCGGCGTTCTTGAGACCAAATGGGATCACCTTATAGCAAAAAGTGCCCCACGGTGTGATGAACGTTGTTTTCTCCATATCATCTGGCGACATTTTGATTTGATTATAGCCAGAAAAGCCATCCATGAAGGAAAACACCGAGAACTGAGTTGTATTATCTACCAACACATCAATGTGAGGTAATGGGAAATCATCCTTCGGGCTAGCTCTGTTCAAATCCCGGTAGTCCACACACATTCTCACCTTCCCATCCTTCTTCGGGACTGGCACAATATTTACGACCCAAGGCGGATAATTAGTGACAGCGAGGAACCCAGCATCCAACTGCTTCTGCACTTCCTCTTTAATTTTCATGGCCATTTCGGGTCGAGTTTTGCGCAACTTCTGTTTCACTGGAGGACAATCTGCTCTCAACGGTAACTTGTGCACAACGATATCGGTATCCAACCCTGGCATATCTTGAAAAGACTAGGCGAAGATATCAACATATTCTTTCAACAAGGCCACCATTCTGCTCTTGACACTCGCCTCCAAAGCAGCCCCCACTTTCACTTCCTTTCTGACCTCGTCGATACCCAAATTCACAATCTCAACTTGCTCCTCGTGCGGTTGAATCACCTTCTCCTCTTATTTCAACAACCTGGCTAATTCCTCTGGCAGTTCACAATCTTCTTCGCCTTCTTCTTTGGCATGATAGATCGGATTGTCGAAGTCATACGAGGGTGTAACAGGATTGTTATCAATGAGATCCGGCGAATGATCGCATCTGCATGAATGTTGATTCTTGCATTGCTTTAGAACCGGAGCGAGACAAATTGAAAAAGAAAAATGAAAACATTTCCATTTTTATTTTTGTTTTTATTAAACTGCAAAAATAAATGAAAGACAGGGAACACCGCTTTTAATGAAAAACGTCCTTTTTATTTATGATGCAAATATTGCAAAATGAAACATGAGGTGGCCCTTACAATGAACCATTACGTTTCGGGCAAAACGTATGGCTTCCATGCAAATAGAATTGAAAAATAGGAAATATTACTCTTCACGTAGAGTGACAGTGATGATCTTTTCAGCCTTCCAGTTTTGGATCTCTATCCCTGGTACGCACGGCTTTATCCATTGATCTAGCTCACAGTCACTGTCAACTTCTTCACCCACCATACATATGTGATATGGTTCCAGCATTCCAGCACTGGTGAACGTGAATGGCTGACGACGTCCCTTGCTCTGACCAGACGAGCCTCGGCCCGGCTGATAACCAACCCCAAACCTGTCTTTCTTGGCGGCGATGTCCATCATCTTCCCCCAACCAGGAGCTTCTCCACTCTCCACCACCTCAGCAGCCTGTTTGTACGAGGAAATGGACGGTTTCTCCTCTTTAGAAAAAAGAGCATTCTCCACCTTGACGATTTCGAATGCCTGACTTGGCGTCTCAAAAATTTCACCGTCCATTTCAACATATTTGAACGATGATAGGTTGCTGACGAAGATGTCTTCCTCTCCACAAACTGTGACGACCTGCCCGTCCCAGATATACTTCAGCTTCTGGTGCAAAGTCGAAGTCACTGCCCCAGCAGCATGTATCCACGGCCTACCCAACAAGCAATTGTATGCCGGTTGAATATCCATGACATAGAATACGGACTTGAACACCTCGGGCCCAATCTTCACGGGGAGCTCCACTTCCCCGAACACAACCCGCTTAGAACCATCAAAGGCTCTAACAACCAAATCAGTAGGCCTTAGCACTACTCCTTCACAGTCCAGCTTCGCCAGGTCCTTCTTAGGCAACACATTGAGTGATGAGTCGGTATCAACCAACACGTGCGAAAGCACTGCTCCTTTACACTCCATGGCAATGTGTAATGCCCTATTGTGATTCCGCCCATCCACAGTCAGATCCAAATCAGTGAAACCCAACCCATGGCTGGCATTGACATTTGACACCACCGTCTCCAACTGATTGATTGTTATCTCCTGGGGAACATAGGCTCTCTTCAATATTTTCAACAAAGCCTCCCTATGCCCCTCGGAGCTCAGCAATAAGGACAAGATTGAGATCTTGGATGGAGTCTGTTGCAAGTGGTCAACAAGCTTATACTCTGACTTCTTGATGATTCTAAAAAATTCTTCAGCTTCATCATCAAGTTCTCTTTCCGATCCACCAGGCGCCGGTGTCACCACAGGAGTACCCTCATTTACCACCTGCTTCCCTCTTGCCCTGGCTAAAGCCTCGGCCTTATCTTTCTTTTCTCTCTCTCCATCCCCACCCCTCAAAGCATCAGGTGCAAACAACCTTCCACTGCGAGTGAAACCACTGGGTCCGGCATTATCCACCTTTGAAACGGTGGTTTCACCTGCGGTCTGATCATCCAACCTCTCCCCATTGCAATAGACCTCTCCACCATAATGCCACGGCACCGCATCATCATTGTCATAAGGAATAGGCCCAGGTACCGTGATAGTAACTGGAGTCGCATCTTCCAGCGTTGACAAATCAACCGGGTCAAAGTAAATGGTTATGGTGGAGACATCTTCCTTCACCAAATCAATCTTTTCAAATCTGAGGCTTCCCTCATCCATCAGCCTTTGGACAACCTCCCTCAATAAAACACACCCATTGGGAACAACGGTGCACGCATCACAACAATCATCACAGCCCGGGAAGACCCCATTCTTCAACAATTGCCTCTTGACCTCAGCCAATGGAGTCTTCAACTGATCCACATTCATCAGCCCAACGGTTCTACCATCTTCAGAAATTGCATTCACCCCCATTTGACCATGCGCAGGCATGGGATTAGCATTCACATTTGGAGATGGAGCAAAATTGATAGCTTTAGAATCCACCAAGTCCTGGACCACATGCTTAAAAGCTTTACAATTTTTCACATTGTGTCCAGGAGCACCAGAGTGGAATTCGCACTTGGCGTTCAAATCATAGCTGGAAGGCCTTTGATCGGGTCTCACTGGAGCCAAAGTCCTCAACTGAACCAAACCCAAATCCTTCAACTTCTTCAACAGGAATGAGTACGTCACAGGTGGCCTATCAAATTGACGATCAGTCATTCGCCCTCGCACCTGATACCCAGCCCTCTGCGGTCTCTGTTGAAACGGCTGTCGTTGTTGTTGCGGTTGTTGCTGTTGCTGTTGTTGATTATCAGCAAGAATGGTTACCGCAGCAGTATGCTGGTAGTAACAATCCCTACTCTGTCCCCTCTGGGCATACACAACGCTGGTGTCACCCTCCTTCTTTCTCTGACCATTCCCAAAGGGCTTCTTCGATCCAGACGACGAAGCACTACCCTGGATCTTTCCCATCTTTAACCAGCTTTCTATTCTTTCTCCGGCCACCACTATATCAGCAAAGTTGGTAACTGGGCATCCCACCATCCTCTCTGCAAACGTCCCCTGAAGGGTACCCATAAACAGATCAGACATCTCTCTATCTACCAACGGAGGTTGGACTCGGGCAACCAACTCCCTCCACCTCTGTGCGTATTCTTTAAACCCCTCATTTGGCTTCTAAGACATACCCTGCAATTGGGTACGGCTAGGAGCCATGTCAGCATTAAATTGGTATTGTTTAAAGAACGCATCACCAAGATCCTGCCAGCTCTTGACATCAGACGACCTCAATTTGGTGTACCATTCCAAAGACCCCCCAAACAGACTGTCCTGGAAGAAATACATCCAAAGCTTCTGGTCCATTGTATAAGCAGAAATCTTTCGGACGAAGGCCTGGAGATGAGTTTCCGGGCAAGAACTCCCATTATACTTGTCAAACGCAGGCGCTTTAAACTTTTGCGGGATCACAATCCCCTCAACAAGCCCCATATTTGACATATTAACAACCCCCGGAGTAGCATAGCTTTCAAGAGCCCTGATCTTCTCCGCCAGCACTTGAATTTCTTTATTTGGTGGTTGGACACCGTATTGACCAAACTGTTCATTAAGCACGGAGAACTGGTCTTCTTCTCTATCCTCCTCGGCCCCGAAGAAAGGAGGAAACAGACTGTCCTTCAGATTGTTACCCATCGGACCTAGTCCACCGCCTGTGGCAACACCAAAACCACCCCCATTATTAGTCACTACACCAGCAGTTGTCTTTTTTCCGAGATCTCCCCCATCCCTGGAACCACCAAGGCCATGGTTGGAGACACCCTCTAAATTGATACCACTGTTGGCAGCTGAAGCCCGCTCGAGCTTCTCCACTTTATCAGCAAGTGCTTTCTGCCCCACGGCAAACCCTTGCATGACATTGATCAATTCGTTCATTTTCTCCTTCAGCTCGAGAATATCTGCGTTGGGTAGATCCATCAGCCTGGATGTGTTGCGTCTGGTAGGGTATCTGTGCGGACGTGCTGCGTGCAAAGGAATGATTCTACGTGCGCGAGCAATGATTCCTGAAATAATCAAGCACGTTAGAAACTGACACCTGCAAAATAGAAGACAAGTTATTATGATTCATGCATGAATGCAATGTCTATCCATATGAGGAACACTCTGTCTTTCGATCCTGGTTTCATCGAGACAGATAATAATTTGGCCGCAATATTTTGATATTAATCATCTGATTTTGCCATTCAGAGCAGGGATATATTATTTAGCAAAGATACCACCCAACCATGTGTGTGTGATGTGAGTGTGCACAGGAAAGCAAATAAAGCTCGAAGATCGATCACTGAATGAAAATAACCACTGTATATCAAAAGTGCACTACACGTGCAAGAGTCATACATCAGGCTGATACAAATCAAATACAATTCTTCAGAATCATAAAGAAAATACAAGCAAGTGAATTCCGTCAACAGGCCTGACGGTAATCCAACACATGATAACAAAAGTCTACACTGAAGGAGGTCCCCCAGAGGGCTCTGCATCATCAACCATCCTGGTAAACTTCACGGCGAACCTAAGCTCGGTGTTCTCCTGCTGCAATCTTCCTATTTCCTTCTGATGAATCTTCATCTGTCTGAAGTAATGATCCCTCTCAGCAAGATAGTGATCTCTCTTAGCAATAATCTTCGCTTTCTCAGCTTCCCAATCTGTGGCAAGGACTTTGGCTCGGGCATCTCTCTGATTCTTCATAAGGACCTGTCTCCTCTTCTCATCTTCAATATCCTTCAAAGCTCTAGCTAGCTTCTCCTTGGTAATGTCATGCTCCTTCGTAGATGACTCCAACGCTTGGCTGATCTTGCGGTAATAGGCAGTGTCTATCTCAAAGCGCTTCACCTCCATGGCATGCCTCTTATCCTGATCTTCTATTCTCCCTTTGATTTCCTGATTAGCCATCTGAATCCTAGCAACACTCATCTCCAACTCAATTTTCTCTGCTTGCAGCTGATCTCTGGCTTTCTTCATCTCAAGGAACTCTTCCATGCTGACAGAAGAATGTGGCCCCTCAATCAATGGACACCAAGGATCACCTCCAGGAAATGGTAAATGCGTGAGCTCAATCCTCTTCCTAAGCCAATCATCAAATAGAGGAAGAGACCTGCTATTAACCTTACCAAAAGGAACCTTGCCCTTCCTCTGAATATTGCGCCATGCCCCGGACACTTGCCTCAACTGTGACAGATTACCCTCAGCTGGGAAGTAGAAAGACTCCTGAATCTCACACTCGAGAGGAGGAACCTCCATAGCAAACCCCATTTGTCTCCTAAGAAGCGTCGGGTTGTAATTAATGCAACCTTGAACTCCTATAAGAGGTACATTGGGAAAACTCCCACAACTGTAAATGAAGTTTCGTCCAGCCATACCATTGTGAGTCCAAGCTATGTCCTTGGCCCGCAAACACATCAACATGGTCGCCCAATTAACCGTAGGATCAAGAGAAACAAAAGCACCTCTGGAAGGCAGATATCCCATGAACCACTTGTGCAACAGTTGAGCACAACATCTGATCAATCCCCCTCGCCTCTTCTCGTTCCGATTATGGACCGAGTAATACACATCCCCCACCAAGGTAGGAATAGGATTCCTCTGCATAAACACCCGGATGGCATTAATGTCCACAAAGTTCTTCTGATTAGGAAACAGGATGGTCCCATAGATGCTCACAGCAATCAAAGCACAAACGGCCCTCCAATTACCCATAACAGCATGCTCCTTGGCTTTAGCCTCCAAGAAACTCAGATGGAAATCGGGCAACTTTCCCTTCTCCTTCAAACCCCCTTTGGTCACCTCTGGGCTCACATAAAGAGCACGAGAAATCTCAGCAATATCAGGCTCCCCCTTAGTGACATAGAATGGAATCTGATCTCGGATCTGCATACCCAGGATGCTGGCATAGTCCTCCATCAAAGGCCCCAATAGGTGATCCGGGAACACAAAGCACCTCAAGCCTGGGTCATAAAACTGGAGAAAAGTGTGGATGGCACTCTTATCTGTATCAGTAAGCCTGAAAACCAACTTCATAATACCACCATAATCCTCACGGAACATCCCCACATGGTCAGGTGTAGTCAATGATATCATATCCTTCAACACATCAATCTCTGGGTCGAAGAAACTGTAGACGACGTCATCTTTCAAGCCGGGCCTCATGTCTGAAACAAAGAAGTCTCTCAACCAGGATCTCGATCAAGAATGTCCCCTGCATATGGATAAACATGAGTTAGGTGCAGATAAATGCAAAATGTGAATGATGCTGATGTATGAATGCAATGCACTGTGCCATCCTCCAAGTCATCTGAACATCCACTGCACTGAGTTATGGCCTCTGAACTAATCACAACCATCTGAGGGACTAGGTAACCACAAATCCAACTCGGGGTTCCGAAATAAACGGAACGGAGGATACATCATCATCATCACCAGAAAGTCCTCTGAACAGATAACCACAAGACCCTCTGAACCAGCCCAGGGAATCCTGAAATAAACGGATCCCCACTGATAAATACCACGGACGGAACTCCGGCGTCTCGGAAATAAATCCATAAATCCGACTTATAAATAAGACTCTGATCAACGGTTGAACCATTAATCACCATCAAAGTCACCATCAGAACATGCATCTGTAGGAACAACCCTCCCCTCACAGGTGAATTCTAATCAGGTCATCCTAAGGCGGATAATGGTCTCGACAATCGGACAAGATACTCAACGGGTTTGCCCTTTCGGGTGTGCCGCTGCAGCTCTCATAAGATCGTCTAAACCAAAGATCCGGGAAAGATCGGTCACCGAAGTCAACAGCCCTAAAGAGATAACCCAACCAAAGTGGAATACCCCACAAAGGAAGAGCTCACTCAAAAGAACCTCGTTCGGCTTGTGGTATGTCACGTCGCAACAACATGCTGATCCAACATGTGAGGAAATGTGAGACCATACTAATCCTAGGTGTATACTCGGGCCTGGGTTTTAGCCCCACTCAGAATACCCACCCCAAAATCAGAGGAACCAACCTGTACAGAATCCAGCATAATGATAATATGATGCATGCAAACATTTATGCAAATATATACACAATATAATAATCATAAATGCAACAAATAGAGCAACACAAGCAACCTAAACTATCCTAGAGAGCGCTAGGAGTGACTCGCTTAGGGAAGATGGACCAGCAGGAGGTCAACTTCTTTGTCCCCAGCAGAGTCGCCAGCTGTCGCATCCGCGAAAAACAACCGGCGGGAAAAACAAACAAACAGAGCCGCCACCGTGCGTTATTTATCCCAAAGGAGGGAAAGGAAACGCTCGAAGTAAACCTGGAAAGGAAATGGTCTTACGACCGGAGATTACAAGGATCGGGAGTCGGTTACGCAAGGGGAAGGTATTAGCACCCCTCACATCCGTCGTACTCGACGGGATCCACGCTCAGAAAGGAAAAAATAAGGTTGCTGAATAACTGCTCAAAGAATGCACACACACTGGAATAAACAGGCGGGAGAGGATGGAGGAAGAGGACTCGGCAGGATGTCGCATCCTGAGCCTACGTAGTTTGTCAGAAACAAACATCAGAGTCGACGTAGTTCGGGGATAAGGGGAACGAGCTCACTAGGATATCGCACCCTATGCCTACGTATCTCATCTGGAATGAGAATCAGAGCTACCGTAGTTCGGCTCACGCACGCCGAAACTGTAGCGGTGTATTCGTCGCTATATGATCTATTGATTAAATCATAAGCAAAGTATACAATAAACATAGAGTCGCCACCGCACTTTTATTTATCCAAAGGACTGGCTAAAAAGCGAACAAAAGCCTAAGAAGTTTTACACGTAGAAAACCAATGAAAAGATCAGAGATCGGGTAAGGGGTAAATTACGCAATGGGAAGGTGTTAGGCACCCAATGCGTCCTAGGTACTCCTAGGGAGCCCTTTTCACACTTGTTGTATAAGAAAATATTTATTTGTTTTTGACATATTGTGCAAACATGAGTGGGATGATGAGAAAAGAATGTACATGTTAATTATTTTTGTGTTCGAATGGATGAACCCGTTGCCTACGTACCTTCCATCAAAGGTAAGGATCAAAACGCCGTAGTTCGGCTAAAAACTTCCAAAAGTTAGTGGATTCAATTTTAAAACACAAGCTCAAAGGTCTTACGTTACCCACGGGAGAAAACTCAACCTTAAGAAACAACAAGTCCACCATGTGAGAAAAGCTTCAACTTGCTAGAGAGGGGTTAACCCTATAATAAGCAAGGAAGACTTACAATTCAATCAACTAAGGACAAATAGGTGAGATTAATATCAACCAACTAGGGTAAATCAAACCTATGGCTAATGTATGAAAACTTAACAAATATGAACAAAGCCACACAATCATTTGAATGAGTGAAGTTAATTGATTTGGGTTATTTACAAAAGGGTCAAAGTATGATTAAAGTCAATTCGAAATGAAGTATTTACAAAAATGAAGTTTGGAAAATCATGGACTTAAGGTCCAAGTTTCTAATTTGGAAAGAAGGTGAGAATGTTTGCACAACATGTATATACAAGTTTGGAAAGTCAACAATGTGAAAAGGATTTGTAACAAAAATGGATGGTGAAGTATAAAACTTCCTAGAGGTTCACCTCTTGAAATCATATAGAAAATGATTCAAGTGTGTCCTTTGGAATAAGGCGACAAAGCAAGTTGGTAATGTAAAACAAGGTGATACCGGATGCCACTCAATGGTCTTACTCCAATCTCACACAAAAGCGGATACCGGATACCAATATATGGATTTACACCAATCTCCTAAAATAAAGCAATGATACCGGATGCCAATAAATGGTCTTATACCAGTCTCCTAAACGAATAAGGATATCAGAAGCCACTCTATGGACTTACACTAATCTCCATCAGAATAAAACAAAAAAACAAAACAGGGAAGTCAACTGCCAATCTATCTGGACTTATGTTAACCTCCACAGTATGATCCTAGGAATACAAATGCCACATCACAGGGACTTACAATGAATCCTCACATACAACAACAAGGCTCAAACAAAGAGCAAAGAAGGTATGAGTGACCAATGAGGTCTTACACTCTATCTCTTCCATATCCTAGGAGCAAAAGCCAATCTACATGGACTTACAATTATCCTCAATAGGGAAACAACAATGCGTCACAAAGACAAATGAAATGATCATGCACTAATGGCAAACAATGATGATGAATGCACAATGGCAAACTCAAGTAATCATGTATAAATGAATCAAGTAATCAATCACATAAATTCAAGTAGCACACACTATAACCATTCAATTAGGCTCAAGCAATGGGTGAGGCATTAAAGCCCACTGTAATAGGGTTCAAGTTGCTCTTAACCTTGCCATTGAGGGGCTAAGGTGAAGCAGATGAAAGGATATGAGGGGTGTGCCTCATCACTCTTATCTCTGATCAGAGAGAGTATTGAATATCAGAAGGTGTGGGAGTTCAGAAAGATGGAACTCTCTCCACATTTATTGACTCGATCGATCTTGGGTTTGGATCTCAATGCTACAACCATGTAATGGGAGCAAGGAGAAGACTCACAGAATAGTGGGAGATAGGCTACATATCTCTTATATCCACCAATTGCCTTTAAAAGGACTTTACCTGCTTGGGACAAACGTAAACAATCACAAACATTGCCTCTTAAGGAGGACTTCAGACAGTTGCCTGGCTAAATAACAAGCCAGGTCTTCCAGACTACATGAAGAAGAAGGTGCTATACCTCAATGCAAATTGCTATACAAGCAAAGCAATGCAAGTTCTTAAGAGAACTGAGCAACTAAGGGTACCTGAAATCAATCAAATATAATCAGCATCCCCACATAAACAAAACAACAACATAAGAATCAATCAACAATGTGCAATCAAACAATAATGTGCATAGCACCAAGTCCATGTGAACCAAGCACCCTACAACACAAACAAATTAGTATACAATGATCAAAGGAAACAACTCAATTATGAATCAACCTCCTTAAGGCATTAGCTTTTTAACCTGAAAAGTCAAAGTCAAGCTCAAACATAAGTAACAAGACCACTAGGACAAGCCTAGGGTCCAAAGGATGGAAAAAATGTTAAACAGCAAGTGAATCATGATCAATGTCAAGATAATTCAAATAATAAGAGATCCCAATTGGTCCCATATCCAAACCATGCGCTAATTTCATTTTATGCACAATTTAATGCAAAGTAAGCAAGCATGAATCACATATGAACAACCAGAATGATTTCAATCAAAAAAATATCAAAACAACTCAATAAATCCCACAAAAATTATATCCTAAACAGAAGACATTCAATGAGTTACATGTCAATTTTCATGCCATTTGGACAAAAGGAACTATGTCAATTAAATCAACATGTTAAGGCATGCAAAAACACAATCAAACCAAGTCACCAAATGAGTATCAACTTCAATCCATTGTAAAACAGTGAAATCAATTTAGAAATGAGTGGAACCAAAGCCAAATGGAATCTATACATGTTAGAAACCACTCCACCAAATTTCATATTCACAGGATTAGGGATGAGGATTTGGCAACATATGTAAAAATGTTACACAAGCAAAGCCCTAAAAATGCTAAGCAGCAATCAAAAATCCTAATCAAATAGAAAATGGATCAATTGAATCCACAAAAATTCATGTTGAAAGTTAACACATACATTGTATCTCATGCAAAAAATCAGGGCCATTGGCCTAAGGGAAGCATGGAAAATTAATTCATGAACTCAGCATAGCATAGTGTGACACAAACTGTCACACTCAAAAAGAAAAAATCATATCTACCAATCCAGAGATCCAAAAATCACAAATGATATACCAAAATCTCCAGAAATGTGTCAAGAACAATCATGTGAAATTTCATTAATTTTGGATAATGTATGAGTATTTGGTGATTAAAATGGCAAAACATACAATTATGTCACACATGTCAAATATCAATATACCATTCAAAATTCTACCAGGCACAACTTACACTACTATGCCTAAAAAAAAGTAGACAAAATTTGGAAACTAACAAAAAAAGTCCCACCTAATTTGGACTAATATTGAATTTTTTATGAATTTTTTAAGATTTGTAATATTTATTGAAGTATTTATTTAATGTTAATACGAATTAATTAATCACTAATGGCACAATCGTAATTAGTCCAAAACGCAGGTTCTTCATTAATTCGGTGGCGGCTCCTCATTGGCCGGTTTTGGTGGTAAACGGATTTTCAAATTTACACGTCCTGGAAGCAGATCAAACGCATCAATTTCCAGATTTCGTTGCTTCTTCATCGCGGTTCATACGTTCTTCAAGCGGTAGCTTCGGTCATGAGCAATCTTGCACCAAAATGCGCAAACGATATACCGATTTCTTCCTCTTCCAACGTAGATCGCGATTATGGCAACGAAAACGTATAAAGATTAACGTACGAAAAGATCTAATCGAAAGAAGTTTTACACGCAAATATTCAGATCAACATATCTAGCTCAATACTTAACGGAATCGCGCGATTCGAAGTGCAGTTTGTTCTATGTCGTGAGATCTATCTAAACCACATGCTGATTTCAAGAATCGAAGAGTTCGAATTTTTACCTTCTTGAAGTGCAGCTCGTGATTCAGTGTTTGTTTCGCTTCGATTGATGAAAACAGATGAAGTATGTTGCTTAGGAAGGTGTATGGTGATGATCTTTCAGCTCAAGAACGCACGAATCAAAGGATCTTGCCAACCGCCATTGAAGAAGAAGCTTTGCACAGCTGGAGTTTTGGACGGTTTTTGCTTCAATTTGCTACAAACAGAACTCTACTATCACCTGCAAATGAAGATTCAACCAAGAATTCGCAGAAACAATAGTGAATTATTGAAGAATTGATGAAAAAGTGTATGTGGAAATTGGAGAAAAAGTGAGAGAATTTGAGAGTTTTTTTTGGATGAATCTGAAAAAATGATTATCCCCCTTTGAATTCAGTTAGGATTAAGCTTTTATATGTCAAGTTAATCCACTCTCTAATCATGATTAGCACAAAAATGATAATTAGCAAAATGAGCACATGTAAGCAATTTGGCATTTTTGCCCTTGGAGAGCTATGACCAATGGAATAGTGATTTTTCAATTTGAACAAGTCACAAATTTCATTTTGAAGCTATTGGAATTGGTCCCATGCCAAAATTCCATGTACTTTGAGTTTTGGACCATTTTGCCCTTGGTTTTTAATTGGTTCACTTAAAAAATGACCTTTTTATGTGAAGGTTTTTGACAAAATGTGATGATGGATTATGAAAGTACATGTTAAATGGGATTTGCTCAAAGAAGAACCATCCAATTTGGACATTCCGTGTACAAGTTATGCCACTTTGAATTCGAGAATTTTCTGAAAATGATTGGACCATATCTTGCTAACCACACATGGGAATTTCAAGTTCTTGGACTTTTTGGAATGGTGAGATCAAGATCTTCAATTTTCATGTTGGACAAAATTTGATTTGAAGCTTGTATGATGAAGTAATTTTGGGGAGAAAAACTTTCCATTTTTGGCAGGTGAGAATTACAGGTCATTTCCATTTTGGGAAACCTTTTGTCTGACTTCAAATCCTTCAACCTTGATCTTTGAAATGCCAAATGAGACTTATATGGACATAAATTAGGTCTTTCTAACCATCTCACACCTTCCAATCCCTGATTAAATGCACAGTTGACCACAGTTGACTTTTGTTGACTTTTCTTGACTGGGCCATGTTCTGATGAATTCCAAACCTCTTTCAATTGAGATCTTGATTCCAAATGATATCACAAGTTATATGAACTCTTTATGAATGATCATGGTGTCCAAATTCTTCAAGAATGGTCACCATCTATTGCTCAAGGCCTGATTTGCCTGTGTTTGATCGATGATTGCTTCAGCTGCAAGCAACATGGTTAGATGACAATATTTTTGTACTTTTAGTTAGTAAACATATGAAAAGCGATGATATACAAATGCAATACATGCTTGATGATCAAGAACCACACTCAAAAGGTATCCACCCACTAAGAGGGAAGCTAGGGTATGCAATGATCCTTGAGGCCATGATATGAGATGTTATGGGCCATGAGGAATCTTAGGGCCAAAATTGGGGTCTTACAGATGCCCCTATTTAAGGTCATTCTAGCCGGAGAAGTGAAGTTTAGAAATCTTCATCTCGACGCGGTAGAATGGGCTTAAATAATAGTAATGAGACAAATTTTGGTCCCTAAGAGACCTCATGATGCAGATGTATGCATGCAAAAGCAAATTCTGTGGGGAATATGGTTCACACAGAAGAAAAGACGATCCATCGGAGTAATTCACTCACCCGGTACAGAGACTCTAACAAGACTCTTGTGGGGATAATACAGAAAAAGAATGCGTGAGCAGAACACGACTTTGAGTTGGGAAAACAAAACTCACATAACGTGCGCGAGACACGATTCTGATTGGGATAGCAGAAATCAGACTGGAGACCTCACTGGGGAAGTAAAGGACTCAAACCGGGGAGAGAAGCAATTCCAAAGGTAAACAAACTGCTGGAAAGACTCAAGCTGACTCGCAAAATGCATGTACTGGGAAGAATGCCAATACAGCAACACAAAATAGAAACACAGCTTCGCTGGGGAAATCTAGAAAAGACTTTCCAGGGGAAGCCAAAGGATGAGATGTTACCGGTATAAGGGTAACAAACTCAGGAAGAATGAATATCTAAGACCGGTATAAGGGTGAGAGATATCAGTCAACCAAACATCTGAGAAGGACCTGAAAAAGGTACATAAACTCAGGGAAATCTGACTCCACAGGGGACCAAGGTCATAATAGGGAGTAGAAAGGAAGGAAACACCAGGGATACCGAGGTATATAATAGGTGACCGACCGAAACGTGAATTGGTATATATGCCAAAACACTCATCATCCAAAAGGAGGGCTTGAAAAAGCAAATCAACTTACAGGATGGATATTCGAATCCACTACGGGAAAACGAATCCTACTCAAATGGGGACACAAACCCAAAGAGTGCATGAGATATAATACCCATTACCGGCAAACCGTGGATAAGAATACTCGCATGAGATATATTATCTATTACCGTCAAAACGTAGATAATAAACTCGCATGGTAAGAAACACCAGAGATACCGAAGCATATAATAGGTGATCTACCGAAAACGTGGATTGGTATATATGCCAAAACACACATCATCCAAAACACAAACTGGTAAAAGGATGGATATTCGATCCTACAAAGAATACAAATCTTGCTCAGTTGGGGAAAATCAACAAAGGATTCCAACTAAAGAGCGCATGAGAAATATCATTCATTACCGGCAGACCGTGAATAACATACTCGAAAGGAAAAGACACCAGGGATACCGGAGTATATAATAGGTGACTAACCAAAAAAGAGAGACAATCGATACCAAACATCCGGGTAAACGAAAGACGACTCAAAGGATAAATTGCAAGCATCCGGCAATTATCCGACAACAAGAATATTCGACTCCGCAAAGGGAAAAACGAATCTTACTCGACCAGGGAAACACAAAAGGCTTCGACTGAAGAGAGCATGAGATATATTATTCATTACCGTCAGAACGTGAATAATATACTCGCATGGAAGATTATCCACAACCGGTTACTGGGTTAATAAAGGATAAATCGACCGAAAAGAAAGGCATCGGGATACCAAAACTAGGTATATAATGATGACCAATCACAGAAAAGCAACAATCATTACCAAGCAAACGGGTAAATGAAAGACGATCCGCTGGGGATAAATTGCAAGCATCCGGCAATTATCCGCAGGGACTAGCTGGGGATGTATTGAGAGTCAATCAATAATCCGGGGAACAAATCACTATCAAACGGTGAAAAGACCCACTGGCGACTTCAAAAGGGATAACATTGCAAGCATACGGCAATGATCCAGAAGACTTACTCGGGATACAAGTGCTTACTCAAGAGCAACTACCCAGAAGAAAGTAGGAATATCAACATCGAATATTGAATGAAGATAACCACAAAGAGATTAGGGTTTATATCTACCGAATACGGGGTAGAAGACCGAAAATCTGGCTGAGGAAACAAGAGGTTAACACTACCGACTACTGGGTAGAACCAAAGACTCAGCTGGGATAAAATTGCAATCAACCGGCAATTATCGACCTGTATCATAAGATACAAACTCCGATGGGGAGAACAAAACCATAACACGGGATTTACAACTACCGAATACGGGGTAGAAGACCACACACTCAACTGGGGATAAAAATCACCACAGGGAGATACCAACTCTGTTAGGGATGAAACCACAACAACAGAAAATCCACCAACAGCCAGGACGAACCACAAAGGTTACCACTGCTAGGGGAAAAGAGATAGGACTCATAACTACCGAATACAGGGTAGAAACCATACTCTGGTGTGGAATAACCACAAATTAGGGTTTACATCTACCGAATACGGGGTAGAAAACCAAAAACTCTGCGTGGGGATAGAATAAATCACGAATCCGCACGAGAAACCAAAATGAGGTTTATAACAAACCACAAACTCTGTTGGAGAGTAAGAAAATAGGATTTACGACTACCCACAACTAGGCAGAAAACCAACAACTCTTGCCGAGGAATAAAAGGTATATAACCACCAATTCCATCCAAAGGCAAGGAAAATAGGACTTACAACTACCGGTATCAGGGTAGAGGCCAATCGACTCTTGCTGAGGAATAAAAGGTATATAACCATAAATTCTGCCAAGAGGAAAAGGAACAATAGGACTTACAACTACCGGTATCAGGGTAGAGGCCCGAAAACTCCGCCGGGGGACAACCCACTGGGAAGCACAAGATACTTGACAAAACGCCAATTCGGGAATATTCCGAAAAGACAGACTGAATCAAGACACGTCCTATAAGAGTATAACTCAATAGGAACATCCATCCCAATATATATGTTGGGAGGAAACGGAAGAAACCATCATCCACGAGGAAGTATCTCAGTGGGGAACTGCAGAAGGAAAGACATAATTTCCTGCTTATGGGGCTGACTCTATATTGAGATTTAAAACCCGACATCCGCTTGGGAAGATCTTTTAGATAGATCTATGAAACCCATAGCAGGAGACAAACAAACAAGAGATATATGGCAAACTAATGCAACATGAATATCTGAATGTTTCATGAATATGTGTTTTTATGTTTGATGAATGCTGACAAAACAGACATATCTAACACAACAGGTCCAGGAATCAAACGTCCGGTATTATACTTCCAGGGGAAAAGCCAGCTGGAAAGCCAATCTGCGGAGATCTAACATTCTATACGACAAAGATCTGCGGGTAATGCTGGGGAGCAGCGGATCGGAGATATCAGGATACACCAAATCTCTGAGTAATGAATCAGCGAAAGTCCCAATTAAGGCACAGAAAGTCGCAACGGGCGAACAGCCACCAAGACGAATCTGTTGGGAACAAGAGAAAATCTCAAAAATATTTGCAGGGGATCCCAGTATCAACTGAGAAACAAAAGTCACTGCAACTTCCAACAAATCTGGGGAACAACCCACTGCAGGAGGACAACACCATCCAAGTAGAATATAACTGCATAAGCAACTCTACTGGGGAAAACCGTCAGCTACCCTCTTGGGGAACAACCCACTGAAGGAGAAAACATCACACAAGTAGATTCTGCAACAAACCATTCTACTTGGGGAGAACATGCATCTGAAGGATCACATCAATAGATTCTGCAATAAACCACTCTACTGAGGATCAAGAACAATCGGGAAATCAATCCAATCTCTGGAGGACAGAGCCGTCAACCAACCTTACTGGGGATTGGAGGATGTAACAGGCAATGTTGCCACAACAACCATTCTGCAGACAATGTCGAGGAGAGATGGATGAAGGATACTGGGATATCAACCCAATCAACCGCTGAATAGGAAAATAAATCCTGCTCTACTGAGGAGAAACAATACTCTGATAGAGAGAAATCAACAACTCCACCGGCAACTACACTGGAGAGGGTAACAACCACCTGCTAGCGACCATGACGGGGATATCAATACCCGCTCTACTCGCGACTGCGCTGAGGAGGATAGGTAAAGTACGGGGATAGCAACCCACTGACTGAATCTTCCAGAAATAACATCCATGCTGGAGAGAAACTGCTGTTGGAGAAAACTGAGTCTTCAACAACACTCTGCTTGCGATTATGCTGGGGGAACAACCCCACCAACAACTTTGTTTGAGGAACAACCCCAACAAAGATCTGGAGAAAGGGATACAACCAAACCAGGAATGTGAACAAACGTCTTACCTGTTGGGAATCCTACCACCCTTGGGAGAGCACTGAGACATCCTCAGGTATCCTTTCAACATTGTGAATATTCACTTTGTTTAAAACAACAAATTTTGAAAAATTTTGATTTGTTTAAAACAATGATATTTTATCAATTAAATCATGCAAAACATTTGTTGAATTGAAACAAATAAGAGTGCAAATAATTGGATAAAAAGCTCAAATTTATTTGATGGAATGGTAGTCTGCAAATGGCAAGACTCCATAGATCTGTACAAAATTGAAATCAGTGATATATATTGGAAGAGGACTACATTGAACATAATGATCCCTTCTCTACCAATTTGAATCTCGATGTATCCGAAGCTTCAGTTGACGACGAATCGAGAATCCTCTGACGAAAAGACAGCTGGTGACCAGAAAGTCTTGTCAGGATGCAGTTACTTGCCAAATCCCTAATTTTTGCCTAGATTGCCCCAGGGTGAGGTACTCAATCTAGCGGGATGCAAATATGCTTTTTTTTCAAGTCTCTGATTTTTTCCTGGATTACCCTTGCGGGTTCTCCACCGAGACGCTCATTTTTGCCTAAGCCGCCCTTTCGGGTTTTCAACTTAGCGAGCAATTCTGTTTTCATTTGCATATACTTTTTTTCTAGGCAAAGTATTTCTTAACTGCATCTAAATTCACAGGACGAGTGAAATCCTCCCCATCCATTGTTGTAAGCATCAAAGCACCGCCTGAAAAGGCTCTCTTAACAATATATGGACCCTCGTAGTTTGGAGTCCACTTGCCCCTGGAATCGGGCACGAAAGACAAGACTTTCTTGAGCACAAGGTCACCTTCTCGGAACACACGAGGCTTGACCTTCTCGTCGAATGCTTTCTTCATTCTCTGCTGATATAACTGACCATGACACATGGCAGTTAATCGCTTCTCTTCAATCAAATTCAATTGGTCGTAACGACTCTGAATCCATTCAGCATCAGTCAACTTGGCTTCCATCAAGACTCTCATTGATGGGATCTCCACCTCTACTGGGAGAACAGCTTCCATGCCGTAAACAAGAGAAAAAGGGGTTGCCCCTGTTGAAGTGCGTACAGACGTACGATATCCATGAAAAGCAAATGGCAGCATCTCATGCCAATCTTTATATGTGACAGTCATCTTCTGGATAATCTTCTTAATATTCTTATTAGCAGCTTCAACAGCCCCATTCATCTTGGGTCTGTAGGGAGAGGAATTATGGTGTGCAATCTTAAATTCAGCGCACAACTCATCCATCATCTTATTATTCAGATTAGATCCATTATCAGTAATGATCCTCTCTGGCACACCATAACGGCAAATCAGCTGGTTCTTGATAAACTTCACAACCACCTGTCTGGTCACATTCGCATACGAAGCGGCTTCAACCCATTTGGTGAAGTAATCAATTGCTACGAGAATAAACCTGTGTCCGTTGGACGCTTTCGGTTCAATCATGCCGATCATGTCGATTCCCCACATAGAGAAAGGCCATGGTGATGAAATCACATTCAGAAGGGTCGGAGGAATATGAATTTTATCCGCATAAATCTGACATTTGTGACATTTCTTCACATATTTGCAACAGTCAGACTCCATTGTCAGCCAATAGTAGCCCGCTCTCAACATCTTCTTAGCCATGGCATGTCCATTGGAATGAGTACCAAATGAACCCTCATGGACCTCAGTCATCAACAGGTTTGCTTCGTGTCTATCCACGCATCTGAGCAAAACCATGTCAAAATTTCTTTTATACAGCACATCACCACTGAGGTAGAAACTGCCTGACAACCTTCTCAAAGTTTTCCTATCTTTCACAGATGCCCCAGGCGGGTAGACCTGGTTCTGGAGGAAATTCTTGATATCAAAATACCAAGGCTTGTCATCGTTGACTTCTTCAATTGCAAATATGTGAGCTGGTCTATCCAAGCGCATCACGGCAATATTAGGCACTTCATTCCAATATTTCACAACAATCATGGAAGCAAGCGTAGCAAGAGCATCTGCCATCCGATTATCCTCTCGAGGAATATGATGAAAGTCAACTTCTGTGAAGAACGTTGAAATCCTTCTTGCATAATCTCTGTATGGAATGAGACTTGGCTGATTCGTCTCCCATTCACCCTTGATCTGATTAACAACTAGGGCCGAATCACCATAAACATCAAGATGTTTGATTCTCAGATCAACACATTCTTCAAGTCCCATAATACAGGCCTCGTACTCAGCCATATTATTCGTGCATTTGAAAGTTAGCCTTGCTGTAAACGGAATATGAGCACCTTGGGGATTAACAATCACTACCCCAATTCCATTTCCATACTGATTAACAGCACCATCAAACACCATCGTCCATCTGGAACCAGGTTCTGGACCTTCATCAAGCGTAGGCTCATCACAGTCTTTCATTTTCAAATACAGAATTTCCTCATCAGGGAAGTCATACTGAACAGACTGACGATCTTCAATCGGCTGGTGCGCTAAATGGTCAGCCAGGATACTACCTTTGATAGCTTTTTGAGCTCGATACTCAATATCATACTCAGACAACAACATCTGCCAACGGGCAATCCTCCCAGTTAAAGCAGGCTTCTCGAAAATATACTTAATTGGATCCATTCTGGATATCAACCAAGTCGTATGATTTATCATGTACTGGCGCAACCGCTTAGCAGCCCAAGCCAACGCGCAGCACGTCTTCTCAAGCATAGAGTACCGAGACTCACAATCAGTAAACTTCTTACTGAGGTAGTAGATAGCAAATTCTTTCTTCCCTGATTCGTCTTGTTGACCGAGTACACAACCCATTGAGTCTTCAAGAACTGTCAGATACATAATCAGAGGTCTTCCTTCCACAGGCGGAGACAAAATCGGAGGTTCAGACAGATATTCTTTGATACTGTCGAAAGCTTTCTGGCAATCCTCGGTCCAATCATGAGACTGATCTTTCCGAAGGAGCTTGAATATCGGCGCACATGTGGCAGTCATGTGGGATATAAATCTGGAAATGTAATTTAAGCGGCCAAGAAAACCTCGGACTTGCTTCTCAGTTTTGGGTGCAGGCATCTCTTGTATCGCTTTGACCTTTGCAGGATCAACTTCAATACCCTTTTCGTTGACAACAAAACCCAACAATTTTCCGGAACGGACTCCAAATGTACATTTGTTCGGATTCAGGCGAAGTCTAAACTTCCTCAGACGCTGAAAAAGCTTCAACAAATGCTCAACATGCTCAACTTCCGTTCTGGACTTAGCAATCATATCATCGACATAGACCTCTATCTCCTTGTGCATCATGTCATGAAACAAGGTAGTCATAGCTCGTTGATACGTGGCTCCGGCGTTCTTCAAACCGAAGGGCATCACTCGATAACAGAATGTTCCCCAAGGTGTGATGAATGTTGTCTTCTCCATATCTTCGGGTGCCATCTTAATTTGATTATATCCGGAAAATCCGTCCATAAAGGAAAAGACTTTGAATTTAGCTGTATTATCTACCAACATATCAATGTGTGGTAGAGGAAAATCATCTTTCGGACTAGCTTTATTCAAATCTCTATAATCAACACACATACGGACTTTTCCGTCCTTCTTAGGCACAGGCACAATATTGGCCACCCATTGAGGATATACAGAAGTCACCAGGAACCCCGCATCAATTTGCTTCTGAACTTCCTCTTTGATCTTCACTTCCATATCTGGATGAGTTCTTCTGAGCTTCTGCTTCACAGGCACGCACTCAGGCTTCAAAGGCAGGAAATGTTGCACAATATCTGTATCTAAACCCGGCATGTCTTCATAGGACCAAGCAAAGATATCAGAATATTCTCGTAGCAAACTGATCAAATCTTCCTTGACAGACTCTTCAAGAAGTGCCCCAATCTTCACCAGACGAACACAATCCTCCGACCCCAAGTTGACTGTTTCTAAATCTTCTAGGTGCGGCTGAATGATCTTCTCTTCGTGCTCAAGGAGACGGGTAATCTCATCAGGAATTCCTTCAACATCATCTTCCTCTGCCTCGAATACAGGGGATTCAAAGTTGGGAGATGGCGTTGGATCATTATGTTCAATGGGTTTTAGAATCAACCTGCATAATGATTTTGGTTAATGAAAAACTTTAGAATTTAAACAAGCAAATCATTATGCAGATGAAAAATGTTTGCTTTTATTCTTGTTTTTATGGGTTTTTTTGTGATCACTGATTTCATGCAAAAGCGAAAAGCGAAAACAAAGGGAAAACAAATGTCTAACAATGCATTAATTGAATGAAAACATCATTGTATATATGAGCCAAACAATATCATCACTTCTCCTTTTGGCATGGGAGAAGGGTTTTAAACAAAGTGAGCATATTTACTCTGATCTATGGATAACTGTAGGAACATCCACAACGACCCAATTGTGGCAGACACCACCAGGAATAACAAAATTGCCCATATCCTCTGCATCTTCTTCAATGATAGCAGCAACTTCCTCTTCAACAGACTGATCATCATGGATAAATCCTCCACTCGTGAACAGACCGTGCTCATTATATGCCCCAGAACAATAGCCAATGCCAGCCCGGGACTTGTTGTCTTCTAGCTCAATCACCTTCCCTAAACCAGCAACTGCACCACATTCGATGGCCAGCTTTGCATCTTTGTAGGAAGCGAATGAAGGAGACTTCTTCTCGATCGGTTCGTCAATAGACAAAGCTTGGAACGGAGTTCCAACTTCATCCTCTGCGTCGATATATGAGAAAGAAGACAGATGGCTAACCAGGAGGGCCTTTTCTCCCCCTACCACCACCAGTTTCTTGTTTTTAACAAATTTCAGCTTCTGATGTAGGGTGGATGTCACGGCGCCAGCTTCGTGAATCCATGGTCTGCCAAGGAGACAGCTATATGATGGGTGGATGTCCATTACTTGGAAAGTAACCTGGAAATCACTTGGGCCTATCTTGATAGGGAGATCAACTTCCCCAATCACGGTCTTGCGTGACCCATCAAAAGCCTTCACAACAACCCCACTCTGCCTCATAGGAGGACCTTGATATGACAATCGAGCGAGTGTGGATTTAGGCAACACATTAAGAGACGATCCTGTGTCCACCAGCACGTTGGACATAGCATCAGATTTGCAGTTCAGAGATATGTGTAGGGCCATGTTGTGGTCTCTTCCCTCCTCAGGGAGATCCGCGTCACTGAAACTCAAGGTGTTGCAAGCAGTGATGTTTGCAACGATACTGTCAAATTGTTCAATAGTGACGTCGTGATCAACGTACGCCAAATCCAATACCTTTTGCAGAGCCTCTCTATGGGGTTCTGAATGCAACAGCAAGGATAGTATGGAGATTTTGGACGGCGTTTGTAGAAGCTGGTCTACAACGTTATACTCGCTTTTCTTGATGAGCCTCAGCATCTCATCAGATTCTTCAATCGAAATGCCACTCGGGCCAGCTGAAGAAGTAGGAGTCTTTTGTATGGAGGAGGGTCTGGCAACATCAAGTGCCGGATTCTGAATGTTCACCGCAGTCCCAACTGGACGCTCAGAAGATTCAGAAGCAACAACCTTAGGAGGTGCAGAGAATACTCGACCACTCCGGGTCAGGCCGCTCACATCGGCAATATTAGTCACAGCAGTTGAAGGCAAAGGCACTTCGACCCCATCTTGCATAGCAACAGGATTGTACCTGAAAGGTACAGCTTTATCAGAGGAATACGGTACGGGACCGGCAGGCTTGATCACAAGTGAAGGAGAAGTCTTCGGCTTGCTGCTATCGTAGCGAATAACAACAGGCTCTGGCAGCTTAAACACTGGAGATATAACATTGATCTCAGGTTCATCCTCGTCGACATTGCGATTCTGCAAAATCTCAATGGTACCTTCGTCGAGCAATTCTTGCAATTCTCTTCGTACCTGGTTACACCCCAAGCGGTTCACTGAACAGATACGGCATTTATCGTGGTCATGCTCCATATGGCTATACTGACACAGCAGGCGATGTAGCTCCACCAACGATCGTCGAATATGACTTACATATTTGACTTTATATTTCCCAGGGCATCCCTGGACCATATTCACAGATTTCCCATGCGAAGGCAATGGGTTCTTGGTAACATTTGGGCCCGAATCTTCGAAGCTCAAAATCCCACATCTCATAAGGTCCTGGACCTTAGTCTTGAGCGGATAACAATTCTCGACATTATGGCCAGGGGCACCGGAATGATAAATGCAGTGCTGATCCGGTTTGTACCACCACTGTGGATTTGCAGGAATAGCAGGAGGGTCCCTGGGAGTTACCAATTTCCTCTCCAACAAGGAGGGATAAAGCTCTGCGTATGACATGGGGATAGGATCGAAGCTGATCTTTTTCCGGTCATAACTCAAATTGGCCTGATTGGTTATGCTCCCACGAGGCTGGTAAGCCTGTTGCTGTGGGCGTTGCTGTTGCTGATATTGAGGTTGCTGATACTGTTGCTGAGGTTGATATTGCTGATGCTGGGCATTATCTTTGAAGACTGGCGCAATATGGGCCACCTGATGCTTATGACCGGCACGGCGTGCTGGTTTCCTCTGAACGGGAGGTTTCCTGGATTTATGGGACTGCACAGCATGTGCTTCCCCATCTTTCTTCTTAGCAAATGAGCCATACATCTTGCTAGAAGAGCCTTCATCTTTGGCCAAACGTCCTTCACGGACACCCTCTTCAAGTCTCATCCCCATATTCACCATTTCAGTGAAGTCTGAGGGAGCACTAGCCACCATTCGTTCATAATAAAATGAGCTAAGAGTTTTTAGGAAAATCTTAGTCATTTCTTTCTCCTCGAGCGGTGGAGTGATCTGAGCTGCAAGCTCTCGCCACCTCTGGGCGTACTCTTTAAAAGTTTCTTTATCCTTCTGCGACATAGACCTGAGTTGATCTCTGTCAGGCGCCATATCGACGTTATATTTATATTGCTTGACGAAAGCTTCGCCAAGGTCATTGAAGGATCTGATGTTGGCACTGTCTAGACTCATGTACCAACGGAGCGCAGCACCAGACAAGCTGTCTTGGAAGTAGTGGATCAAGAGTTGATCATTGTCGGTCTGTGTAGACATCTTCCTGGCATACATGACCAGGTGTGCAAGAGGACAGGTATTCCCTTTGTATTTTTCAAAGTCAGGAACTTTGAACTTGATCGGTATTTTCACACCGGGAACCAGGCAGAGTTCGGTAGCAGACTTGCCGAATAGGTCTTTACCACGGAGAGTCTTCAATTCCTTCCTCAGCTCAAGGAATTGGTCATTCATGGCATCCATTTTCTCATTGACGTCCGGGCCCTCAGATGGCTCGGAATGGTAGATGGGGTCTTCTGCCCTTGGCATGGCGTGCACAACAGGAGGAACAGCAGTAATGACCGGGCTAGATGTCGGTATGTGAGCAAAAGTTGGAGCTGGGATATCAGGCATGAAACCTGGAGGCATACCCCACGGGAACCCGGCTGGCATAGCATTGGGCATATAAGGAACACTGGCGGCAGGCACAGCGGAAGTGGCAACTTCAGAGATCACAGTCCTCTGGACAAGAGTTGCAGGCGGTAGAGCAGGCTGATTCTAAGCAGCGAGAAGTTGCTCCATCAGAGCGCCAAGTCTGGCGACTTCATCCCTCAGTTCACGGTTCTCTTGCTCTAGCTGATCCATTACTCTTGCAGAATTGGCTCGGGTGTAATACCGGTGAGTCAGCTTGTCTTCAAAATAAATGAAGAACACAGAGTTAGGACAGGGAGACCAGAAACAAGGGTACCTGCTTATGCAACATGATGCATGAAATGCTTGTGCAGATGCTTTGTTTTATTTTCAAGGAACTCTTAGGGTATTATTTGCAATATTTCGAGTATTTAAGCATTTTTAATTTCTCATGGAAACAATCTCATTCAATATATTGGACAAAGAAGTACAACATTTTTGATTATTACAAAGAGGAAAGGAAAACAACATCCTATGGACCCCTATTAGCTCGGGATGCTGGAAGACGAGAAGTGCACAGCTTCTTGATCTCTCTCTCGTAAGTCGCTTCCATATCTGCTTTTTCCTTAGCAAGCTGATCATACCTCCTCTTCCAGAACTTAGAAGACTGGGGAAGTAGAGAAGTCCATGTATCATTCGGATCATCAATCACTCGATGCTCGAGAAACTCAATCAGGGCATCTTTCTCCTTAAGCTGCTGCAATAATTCCTCTCTTTCGCGGATCCAAGCACGCGAAAGATCTTCCTCTCTCAACTCCTCTACACGTTGGATAGGGAGGGTTGAAGGCCCAGCCACCTCCAAAGGTGTAGGTCTCGGATGATCGTAGGGTATCAGATAAGTGGCAGCTCTCTGTCTGACCCAGGAGGTATAAGGCTCCAAAGCAATACAATTCTTCGGGCCTAACTCGTTCCTACTCTTCCTGCGAATACTGCGCCAAGCGCGGACGAATCTGGCTTTCAAGCCTTGGGGATCTTTACCCTCCTGGAAGAATACACCTTCTAACAGAATGTTATGGGGTTTATCCTTTAGGGGGAACCCAAGCTGACGACGTGCAAGTATAGGATTGTAGCTTATCCCACCACATGTACCAAGAAGAGGCACATTCGGGAATTCACCACAATAGTCAATGATCTGAACAGTATCATACACGCGATCGTACCAAGAGATATCATCATTAGTGAGAGACATGAGCCTCTGAGACCACCGTAGACATCCCTTGTTCTCCTTAAAAGCAACTGTCTGCGGCAAGTGCGAAATAAACCACTTGTACAGCAAAGGTAGACAGCAGACAATAACTCCACCACCCTTCATATTCCTCAGATGCAGAGAGAAATAGGCGTCGCCCAACAAAGTCGGAACTGGATTAAGAACTGAGAAGATCCTAATAGCATTCATGTCCACGAACTTGTCAAAGTTGGGAAACAGCACTAAACCATAGATGAGTAATACAAACAAAGCTTCAAAGGCATCCTCACTCCTGGCCTCTCCATAGAAGGTAGCTTGAGCGACAAGGAACTCGGAAGGGAAACCCTGAATTCCACCTTTGATGGTCAGATTAGCCCTAATCAGATCTTCATCTATATGCAACAGATTAGCAATCTCTCGAGCAGATGGGATACTCTCTAGGCCACTGAACGGCACCTGATCCAGAATAGGAATCCCAATAATGTGAGAGTACTCTTCCAAGGTAGGCAACAACTGGAAGTCCGGAAAGGAGAAGCAGTGATACAGTGGATCATAGAATTGAGCTAGAGTGCTCATCAAACCCTCATCAACCTGAGTAGTGAGCAGGGGTAGAAGTCTCCCATAACGAGCTTTGAAACCCAAGGGATCTAATACATAAGATGTCAGATTCCTTAACTCTTTTACATCGGGCTGTCTGAAACTGTACTTCTTTGTATGCCTTTTTGGTCTTTCCATGTCTGAAAATTTTACAAATAAACCCTTTTAAGTTCCTTGAAAATTTTCTCTTTTTCTGATGACATGAAATGCAGATGAATGCATGAATGTATAAATGCAACAATCACACTCAAGGATCAAGAAAAGCACACCAAACAAAGGTCATGGGAAAGCTCATTGTATCCCTAATATCAATCCTCCATTTTGGTGGATTTAGGTTTTCACCTTATCGACACCCAAGTTCCATTGATATTAACGGTACATGAACCGGCTCGAACACCCTTAATATCAACCAGCCGCTTTGGTGGATTTTAGGTTTTACACCTGATCCGGGATCCATTGATATTAACGGTGTCTGAACGACTCAACCATGAATCACGGGTTTGCTGAGGGTCACGAGCATGGGGTCTTGGTTAAGAACCACCCAAAGGGAGTGTACTAGGGTTTAAACCTGCCAGACATGTTCTACCAGAGGTTCCCATAATCATCGTCCCATCTTTCGGATATTATCGAAGGAACGAATACTCGTATTCCAAAAATATTCTCAAGAGAGACTCTTATGGGTGTAGTATCGCGTGACAATCGCATCAGATCTGACATCTGAACGACCTCCGCACTACGTCCTAAAAATAGGCCAAGATGGGTTTGGTAAACTAAGGTCCTTGGCTTCTAAGGCACATGATCGAAAGAATAATGCCTAACCACAAATAACTTGTGTGACATTATTAATCCGACATGACCTCCACCAAGTGAACGGACTCGCAAGTCAACTGGCTAAGGAATACTCCACACCAATCGACAAGACTATGCCATTCTCCTATCCTAGAGTGCACTCGAGTTCGGGTATAGAACTCATCTCACAGAGATCACCAAAGCAAGCAGCAAATGTATATCAAGCAATTCAAACATTACACTCAATACAGTTATCCCAAATTGTACAAAAATATGTCAAATAACAAATAATAATATATCACACAACAATGGTGAAAAGTAGGCAATACCACCAAGGATTGCATTTATCCCCAGCAGAGTCGCCACTTTTCTGTAGCGGTGTATTCGTCGCTATATGATCTATTGATTAAATCATAAGCAAAGTATACAATAAACATAGAGTCGCCACCGCACTTTTATTTATCCAAAGGACTGGCTAAAAAGCGAACAAAAGCCTAAGAAGTTTTACACGTAGAAAACCAATGAAAAGATCAGAGATCGGGTAAGGGGTAAATTACGCAATGGGAAGGTGTTAGGCACCCAATGCATCCTAGGTACTCCTAGGGAGCCCTTTTCACACTTGTTGTATAAGAAAATATTTATTTGTTTTTGACATATTATGCAAACATGAGTGGGATGATGAGAAAAGAATGTACATGTTAATTATTTTTGTGTTCGAACGGATGAACCCGTTGCCTACGTACCTTCCATCAAAGGTAAGGATCAAAACGCCGTAGTTCGGCTAAAAACTTCCAAAAGTTAGTGGATTCAATTTTAAAACACAAGCTCAAAGGTCTTACGTTACCCACGGAAGAAAACTCAACCTTAAGAAACAACAAGTCCACCATGTGAGAAAAGCTTCAACTTGCTAGAGAGGGGTTAACCCTATAATAAGCAAGGAAGACTTACAATTCAATCAACTAAGGACAAATAGGTGAGATTAATATCAACCAACTAGGGTAAATCAAACCTATAGCTAATGTATGAAAACTTAACAAATATGGACAAAGCCACAAAATCATTTGAATGAGTGAAGTTAATTGATTTGGGTTATTTACAAAAGGGTCAAAGTATGATTAAAGTCAATTCGAAATGAAGTATTTACAAAAATGAAGTTTGGAAAATCATGGACTTAAGGTCCAAGTTTCTAATTTGGAAAGAAGGTGAGAATGTTTGCACAACATGTATATACAAGTTTGGAAAGTCAACAATGTGAAAAGGATTTGTAACAAAAATGGATGGTGAAGTATAAAACTTCCTAGAGGTTCACCTCTTGAAATCATATAGAAAATGATTCAAGTGTGTCCTTTGGAATAAGGCGACAAAGCAAGTTGGTAATGTAAAACAAGGTGATACCGGATGCCACTCAATGGTCTTACTCCAATCTCACACAAAAGCGGATACCGGATACCAATATATGGATTTACACCAATCTCCTAAAATAAAGCAATGATACCGGATGCCAATAAATGGTCTTATACCAGTCTCCTAAACGAATAAGGATATCAGAAGCCACTCTATGGACTTACACTAATCTCCATCAGAATAAAACAAAAAAACAAAACAGGGAAGTCAACTGCCAATCTATTTGGACTTATGTTAACCTCCACAGTATGATCCTAGGAATACAAATGCCACATCACAGGGACTTACAATGAATCCTCACATACAACAACAAGGCTCAAACAAAGAGCAAAGAAGGTATGAGTGACCAATGAGGTCTTACACTCTATCTCTTCCATATCCTAGGAGCAAAAGCCAATCTACATGGACTTACAATTGTCCTCAATGGGGAAACAACAATGCGTCACAAAGACAAATGAAATGATCATGCACTAATGGCAAACAATGATGATGAATGCACAATGGCAAACTCAAGTAATCATGTATAAATGAATCAAGTAATCAATCACATAAATTCAAGTAGCACACACTATAACCATTCAATTAGGCTCAAGCAATGGGTGAGGCATTAAAGCCCACTGTAATAGGGTTCAAGTTGCTCTTAACCTTGCCATTGAGGGGCTAAGGTGAAGCAGATGAAAGGATATGAGGGGTGTGCCTCATCACTCTTATCTCTGATCAGAGAGAGTATTGAATATCAGAAGGTGTGGGAGTTCAGAAAGATGGAACTCTCTCCACATTTATTGACTCGATCGATCTTGGGTTTGGATCTCAATGCTACAACCATGTAATGGGAGCAAGGAGAAGACTCACAGAATAGTGGGAGATAGGCTACATATCTCTTATATCCACCAATTGCCTTTAAAAGGACTTTACCTGCTTGGGACAAACGTAAACAATCACAAACATTGCCTCTTAAGGAGGACTTCAGACAGTTGCCTGGCTAAATAACAAGCCAGGTCTTCCAGACTACATGAAGAAGAAGGTGCTATACCTCAATGCAAATTGCTATACAAGCAAAGCAATGCAAGTTCTTAAGAGAACTGAGCAACTAAGGGTACCTGAAATCAATCAAATATAATCAGCATCCCCACATAAACAAAACAACAACATAAGAATCAATCAACAATGTGCAATCAAACAATAATGTGCATAGCACCAAGTCCATGTGAACCAAGCACCCTACAACACAAACAAATTAGTATACAATGATCAAAGGAAACAACTCAATTATGAATCAACCTCCTTAAGGCATTAGCTTTTTAACCTGAAAAGTCAAAGTCAAGCTCAAACATAAGTAACAAGACCACTAGGACAAGCCTAGGGTCCAAAGGATGGAAAAAATGTTAAACAGCAAGTGAATCATGATCAATGTCAAGATAATTCAAATAAGAAGAGATCCCAATTGGTCCCATATCCAAACCATGCGCTAATTTCATTTTATGCACAATTTAATGCAAAGTAAGCAAGCATGAATCACATATGAACAACCAGAATGATTTCAATCAAACAAATATCAAAACAACTCAATAAATCCCACAAAAATTATATCCTAAACAGAAGACATTCAATGAGTTACATGTCAATTTTCATGCCATTTGGACAAAAGGAACTATGTCAATTAAATCAACATGTTAAGGCATGCAAAAACACAATCAAACCAAGTCACCAAATGAGTATCAACTTCAATCCATTGTAAAACAGTGAAATCAAATTAGAAATGAGTGGGTCCAAAGCCAAATGGAAGCTATACATGTTAGAAACCACTCCACCAAATTTCATATTCACAGGATTAGGGATGAGGATTTGGCAACATATGTAAAAATGTTACACAAGCAAAGCCCTAAAAATGCTAAGCAGCAATCAAAAATCCTAATCAAATAGAAAATGGATCAATTGAATCCACAAAAATTCATGTTGAAAGTTAACACATACATTGTATCTCATGCAAAAAATCAGGGCCATTGGCCTAAGGGAAGCATGGAAAATTAATTCATGAACTCAGCATAGCATAGTGTGACACAAACTGTCACACTCAAAAAGAAAAAATCATATCTACCAATCCAGAGATCCAAAAATCACAAATGATATACCAAAATCTCCAGAAATGTGTCAATAACAATCATGTGAAATTTCATTAATTTTGGATAATGTATGAGTATTTGGTGATTAAAATGGCAAAACATACAATTATGTCACACATGTCAAATATCAATATACCATTCAAAATTCTACCAGGCACAACTTACACTACTATGCCTAAAAAAAAGTAGAATAATTTTGGAAACTAACAAAAAAAGTCCCACCTAATTTGGACTAATATTGAATTTTTTATGAATTTTTTAAGATTTGTAATATTTATTGAAGTATTTATTTAATGTTAATACGAATTAATTAATCACTAATGGCACAATCGTAATTAGTCCAAAACGCAGGTTCTTCATTAATTCGGTGGCGGCTCCTCATTGGCCGGTTTTGGTGGTAAACGGATTTTCAAATTTACACGTCCTGGAAGCAGATCAAACGCATCAATTTCCAGATTTCATTGCTTCTTCATCGCGGTTCATACGTTCTTCAAGCGGTAGCTTCGGTCATGAGCAATCTTGCACCAAAATGCGCAAACGATATACCGATTTCTTCCTCTTCCAACGTAGATCGCGATTATGGCAACGAAAACGTATAAAGATTAACGTACGAAAAGATCTAATCGAAAGAAGTTTCACACGCAAATATTCGGATCAACATATCTAGCTCAATACTTAACGGAATCGCGCGATTCGAAGTGCAGTTTGTTCTATGTTGTGAGATCTATCTAAACCACATGCTGATTTCAAGAATCGAAGAGTTCGAATTTTTACCTTCTTGAAGTGCAGCTCGTGATTCAGTGTTTGTTTCGCTTCGATTGATGAAAACAGATGAAGTATGTTGCTTAGGAAGGTGTATGGTGATGATCTTTCAGCTCAAGAACGCACGAATCAAAGGATCTTGCCAACCGCCATTGAAGAAGAAGCTTTGCACAGCTGGAGTTTTGGACGGTTTTTGCTTCAATTTGCTACAAACAGAACTCTACTATCACCTGCAAATGAAGATTCAACCAAGAATTCGCAGAAACAATAGTGAATTATTGAAGAATTGATGAAAAAGTGTATGTGGAAATTGGAGAAAAAATGAGAGAATTTGAGAGTTTTTTTTGGATGAATCTGAAAAAATGATTATCCCCCTTTGAATTCAGTTAGGATTAAGCTTTTATATGTCAAGTTAATCCACTCTCTAATCATGATTAGCACAAAAATGATAATTAGCAAAATGAGCACATGTAAGCAATTTGGCATTTTTGCCCTTGGAGAGCTATGACCAATGGAATAGTGATATTTCAATTTGAACAAGTCACAAATTTCATTTAGAAGCTATTGGAATTGGTCCCATGCCAAAATTCCATGTACTTTGAGTTTTGGACCATTTTGCCCTTGGTTTTTAATTGGTTCACTTAAAAAATGACCTTTTTATGTGAAGGTTTTTGACAAAATGTGATGATGGATTATGAAAGTACATGTTAAATGGGATTTGCTCAAAGAAGAACCATCCAATTTGGACATTCCGTGTACAAGTTATGCCACTTTGAATTCGGGCATTTTCTGAAAATGATTGGACCATATCTTGCTAACCACACATGGGAATTTCAAGTTCTTGGACTTTTTGGAATGGTGAGATCAAGATCTTCAACTTTCATGTTGGACAAAATTTGATTTGAAGCTTGTATGATGAAGTAATTTTGGGGAGAAAAACTTTCCATTTTTGGCAGGTGAGAATTACAGGTCATTTCCATTTTGGGAAACCTTTTGTCTGACTTCAAATCCTTCAACCTTGATCTTTGAAATGCCAAATGAGACTTATATGGACATAAATGAGGTCTTTCTAACCATCTCACACCTTCCAATCCCTGATTAAATGCACAGTTGACCACAGTTGACTTTTGTTGACTTTTCTTGACTGGGCCATGTTCTGATGAATTCCAAACCTCTTTCAATTGAGATCTTGATTCCAAATGATATCACAAGTTATATGAACTCTTTATGAATGATCATGGTGTCCAAATTCTTCAAGAATGGTCACCATCTATTGCTCAAGGCCTGATTTGCCTGTTTTGACCGATGATTGCTTCAGCTGCAAGTAACATGGTTAGATGACAATATTTTTGTACTTTTGGTTAGTAAACATATGAAAAGCGATGATATACAAATGCAATACATGCTTGGTGATCAAGAACCACACTCAAAAGGTATCCACCCACTAAGAGGGGAGCTAGGGTATGCAATGATCCTTGAGGCCATGATATGAGATGTTATGGGCCATGAGGAATCTTAGGGCCAAAATTGGGGTCTTACAAAAACAAAACACACGCACAGACGCTGAGACGTCAAAACAAACACACAAATGGAAACAGACTGCCAATGGCTGGTCTTACGTCCGACTCCAAACAACAAACCCAAACAAGGAAACCGAATGCCAATCGCTGGACTTACATCAGACTCCAAGCACACAAACACCCACAGGAAACCGACCGCCAATCGCTGGACTTACGTCAGACTCCACACAAACAAACACAGGAAATCGACTGCCAATCGCTGGACTTACGTCAGACTCCAAGCAAACAAGAGGTTAACCGAACGCTGAGTCGTCAAAAGCAACAAAAAAGTTGAACAAACAAGCTAATAGGGAGTCTGGTACTCGAGCCTGCTAGCTGTCAAGCAAACACACACAAAAAAGGAAAAGGGTGCCCGGAGAGATCTCGCACGATCTCCTGCCTACATACCTCATCTGGTATGAGGATCAGGGCAACGTAGTTCCCCTTAACAGAGGAGAAACTTTCTCCTAACCAGAGACTGGGAAAAAACAAATTAATAGGGAGACTGACTCGAGCCTAAAAGTTGTCATGCAATCCACAATAGTCCTAGGTTGAGGTTTCTAACAAAACCTAACTCACACAGGCAGCAAGTTGAAACAGCAGATAAACAGCAAATAAGCAATCACAAGAGCAAACACGCACATTATATGCAAACAAGTGGCTCATACAAGGCTGGGCTTTAGTCAAGGGGTCACATCAACCTCGACAAACAAGCCAACTGGAAAGGGGTGTTATTTGCTCTTAACCCTAACATTGAGAGTTAGGGTGAAGAAGATGACATGGGAAATAAGGATCAGACCTCATAGCTCTTATCCCTGGCCTGGGAGAACTTTGATCAATGAAGGTGTGGAAGTCCAGAATGTGGGACTCTATTCCACATGACTGACACAACAAGATTTTGGGTTTTTATTCAAAGTGCATCAACACATGGTGTGAGCAAGATGAAAGACACAACTGAATAGCAGGGGATGGATTGCACATCCCTTTTATCTGCCAATGCCTCTTCACTTAGGAGGTCTTTACATGTACAAGGCACAAAGATAAACAACCACAAACATTGCCTCTTAAAGAGGGCTTCAGACAGGTGCCTGCCAAAGTAACATGACAGGTCTTCCAGACTACATGAAGTCAGAGGTCATTACCTAGGTGGTATGCTAACCACAAGCAAAGCAAAGCAAAGTTCAAATGAACTTAAAGCAACTTAGGTACCTGTGCAAACAACTAAACAAATCAGTACAGTGTTCAGACAAACAGACAACAGTTAATCAACAAACAGACAATCCCAACATGCACTATGAGTAAACCATAAGGCAAACACTCAAGTGAATTATCATCAACCTACAAAACAACCAAATGTTAGCAATCAATAGCAAATATCAACATTCAAATGGTGATGCAACATCAACCATGTGGATTAGATGCTTGGTCCTGAAATTCAAAGCTCACATGTAAGTACAAACCACTAGGTCAAAGCCTAGGGTCAAAGGTGAAGAAATAATTCAAAACAGGAGCCAATATTCAACACAATGCAACTTCAAACACATATTAACATGTCCTCAAAAGGACCAAAACAAAATCATCAAGCAAAGCAATTTCATGTGCAAGAGAAGTCAAAGACAATTTCAAAGCATTCAAATGGACATTATGAATGAAAATTCCAAATCAAAACAGAAATGATTCAAATAAATCTGGAAAAATTCATGAGCATTCAACACATCACACATGATCGTCATATAAAAAATCAGAAGCATCAAAGATCATTTGGTATGGAAATTAAGTTGCACAAGTTGAACAACCAAATGTGTGACACAAATTGTCACACCATACCAACATGTGTATAAAACAGAAATGGAAAATGAGAAAAATACAAAACCAAGCCTCAAACATCCATTAACATGTTAGGAACAATCATGCAAAATTTCAAAGCATTTAGATCAATATCAAGCATTTCACAATAGAAAGAGCAAGGCAAGGTCACAAAAGCACATATGATCAAATAGTCTAACACAAATCAAAAACCAGCCAGGCACAACTTCAGCAATTATCATCAAAAAATACTAGACAAACAGAGGATCATGCTACAAAAAATTTGGAATTATTTGAGTCATTTTTCAATTAGATATGATTTTTGGAAGTTGGTTGAAAAATTTGAAATGAAATGAATAATGTACATGGAATAATGGAAGGAAAACATAAAATATGAATGAATTTGAAATAATTGAATCACGCTGGGATCGAACACGGTACGAATTCAAATGAAGCGCGCGCCAAGCATGAAACGCTGCCGTTTTGGATGAAGAACCCTAGCGCACCACTAGCGACGGAAAGACGGACGCTAGGCCGTCGCTAACCTGGAAAACTTCATCTTCCTCACAAAGATGAAGATGAACAGTACACCTCCAACAATTTTTTTTCCAGAAACTCAAAATTCTTATATCAACATGAAGCTCTTTCAATGGAGATCATAGATCAACTAAAGTTAAGCTTAATTCCACATGATCAAAGAGAATCGATGAAAGGAAGTTTGGTGCACAAAACTTTATTCACACATATCTCATGCTATAGTGCATCATTTTTCATGAAATTTTCACCAGAATCATCAGCAACACAAGATCTATATGAACATGTGCATGGATTTGAGAATTATGAAGCTCGAAAAACTAACCTCTTGAAGAGCAGCTCTTGAAAACGCACGATCTAAGGCCTTGCAATGATCCAAATCCAATCCATAATACTTGTAATGATGTTTGATGAAGAAATTGAAGCTTGGAAACGTGTAGATCTAGCTCAATTCTCACTTGCCATGGTTATGTTCTTGAACTTCAACTGCTCGATTATGGCTCCAATTCTTCAAACAAAGGCTGAATTCACACTCAATCACACTCACTGATCATGAATCTTCAATAAAAACAAGGTGTTATGTTGAAGAAATTTGAATTTTGATTAGAAGAAAATTTTGGAGGGAGAGAGAATTTTGAGATCTAGATCTAGAATTCTCCTCAATTCTGTTATGATTATCAATATATATGCTTCACTAATCCACTCTTAATCCAAATTAGGCATGGTTTAGTTAAAATTAATCAAGATAAGGTGCATGGCAAAAAATGACAAATTGGAGGGTGTGTGAAGCATGCACACGTGAACAATAACCATTACCAGCTCAAATGCACTTGAAATCATCTTTAAAACACATTGGCAATGGTAAAAAGTTCATGTAATGCACCATTTTTAAATTTTGCAATTTCCCTCCAAAATGGGCATGGATATGCAAATGATCATGTGATGACATTTTATGCAATGTGATGATTGATTTGGAAACTTCATGTCATGAGAAGCAAAATTCAAAAAGAACCACCAAATTTGGAGTTATGAATCAAAAGTTATGGCCATTTGAAGTTCCATGTACACTTGGCAATGATTGGACCCTATCTCCTTAACCATTCATCAGATGCTCATGATCTTGGACTTTTTGGAAATTGGAGAAAGAGGTCTTCAACTTTCATGTTGGACAAAATTT